>NW_004443970.1:19121698-19147335 GCF_000243295.1 Trichechus manatus latirostris
GGGACCAGGAAAGAGAATATAAAAAGAAAGTTCTAGAATTACTTTGGCCTGGCTCAGGTTACTATTACTGTGACTGTGACCTGGTTACTTCATGCCCAGAGCCTCAGTTTCTACATCTGTACCTCGTGTCGGAGTTGTGAGGATTAAATGAGATGATTGGTGTTATTGCACGTAAATTTCCTGACAGGATAGAAGCTGTTTAAATGCTAGCTACAGAAAAACCTGCTAAAGGCGGAACCTGTGTAAGGTGGAAACCCATCTTAGAAGGTAAACACAAAAATATTTTCCACTAACAGAGAGCGATGGAAAAGTGGTAAAACTGCACCCTGTCAAAGGTGGAAAACTTGCAGGAGACCTGTAAAAAGGCAATCCTGTGCGTTCCTGCTCTCACAGGTTTCACTGTATTATTGGTAGTACTGTTGCTATCCCTGTTCCTTTAGCCACCATTGGATCTGTCGCACACATGCTGGCTGCTTCTCTGCTTGGTAAAGAATATTTCAACTATTTTGCATTGTCATGTACTTGGTCCTGGAAGTGGGCAAGTCGGAGCAGAGTGGATCTTCCACCAGGGACCCTGCTCCCAGCAGGGCTCAGCACATTCCCTGTGGAGACTCCACCCTGTGTCTGTCTCTGCAGCTGTCGTTGCTCAAAGTCTGCTGTGGAGCTCTGGAGAGCTGTTCTGGGTGTCTATTTACCAGCAGCTCCAACCTGGGAGAGGGATTTCCTTAGAGCCAGAGAGAGGTCCCAGGGTTTTTTTCTAGCTCAGAATGGGGTGTAGGGGCATGCTTCTAAAAGGATTCTCAGCATACTGCCCCCTTCCTGCCACCTACCTGCTCTAAACCTGGGAGGGCGGGTGGCATGCCGAGCTGGATGATGGTAACGAAGGAAGCATTGATGGAGGGCCTGCTAAGGGCCAGACACCAAAGAGCCCCTAAAACCAAAAAGACAAAAAAGCAAAAAGCAGTTGCTTGTCCAGTCAGCTCTGACTTATGGTGACCCCCATGTGTGTCAGAGTAGAACTGTGCTCCATAGGGTTTTCAATGGGTGATGTTTTGGAAGAGAATCACCAGGCCTTTCTTCTGAGGTGCCTGTGGGTGGACTAGAACCTCCAAAATTTCAGTTAGTACTACCCAGAGACTAAAGAATCCCTCCGAAAAACCCAAACTCATTGCCGTTGAGTGGGTTCTGACTCATAGCGATCCTACAGGACAGAGTAGAACTGCTCCATAGGGTTTCCAAGGCTGTAAATCTTCAGGGAGGCAGACTGCCACATCTTTCTCCCTCAGAGGGGCTGGTGAGTTCAAGCTGCCAACCTTTTGGTTAGCAGCTGAGCACTTAACCACTGCGCCACCAGGGCTTCTACGGACTCTTAATTTTATTTAGTACTTGCCATAACCTTAATGTGGTAGACCCTGTTGGTGTCTGTGTGTTACAGATACGAAGGTTGTGCCTTCCCCTCACTAGGGTGCTTAGGTTTTGGCAGTTCAAATCCACTGGCCGCTTCTTGGAACCCTGTGCGGCAGCTCTACTCTATCCTGTCGACTTGATGGCAATAGGTTTGGTTTGATTTGGATTTACCTTTGACTGTCTTTTCCCCCTTCAATCCTGGAAACTCCCAGGAGGGCTGGATGGGGACTTTTCATTGTCATAACTTCCCCAGGCCTTCTGGCAGAAAAGTCAGGGGATGCTGTTGAATGCATGCTGTGTTTTTAACAGCTGTGGCAGAGATGCTTATTGCTGGGCCTACCATTAGACCAAGGGGCCATGGAGCTTTCTGAGTAAGAACCTAGAGTCCCATATGCCGGCAGCGTTCACCTTCTCCATCTCAATTATTCTCACACTAACTCTGTGAGACAATTGTTAACGACCCCATTTTACTGGTGGAATTGAGGCACCAGAGCCCGAGGGTGAGAAAACTGGTGTATGGAAGAGCCACGATTTAAATTTAAGCCCGAATCTGTCTGATTCCCAAACTCAAAGCCCATCCCATTATACTCTAGGAGAGAACAAAAAAAAAAAAAAAAGAGAGAAAATCAAATCAGTTGCTGTGGAATTGATTCTGACTCCTAGGGACATCATGTGTGCAGAGTACAACTGCTCTGCCTTAGTCATCTAGTGCTGCTATAACAGAAATATCACAAGTGATGGCTTTAACAAAGAGAAATTTATTTTCTCACAGTTTAGTAGGCTACAAATCCAAATCCAGGGCGTCAGCTCCAGGGGAAGGCTTTCTATCTCTGTCGGCTCTGGAGGAAGGTCCTTCTTGTCAATCTTCCCCTGGACTAGGAGCTTCTCCATGCAGGAACCCTGGGTCCAAAGGACATGCTCTGCTCCCAGTGCTTCTTTCTTGGTGGTATGAGGTCCCCACTCTCTGCTTCCTTTCCTTTTATCTCTTGTAAGATAAAAGGTGAGGCAGGCCACACTCCAGGGAAACTCCCTTTACATTGGATCAGGGATGTGACCTTAGTAAGGGTATTACAATCCCACCCTAATCCTCTTTAACATAAAATTACAATCACAAAATGGAGGACAACCACACAATACTGGGAGTCATGGCCTAACCAAGTTGACACGTATTTTTGGGGGAAACAGTTCAATCCATGACATGCTCCATAGGATTTTTAAGGCTGTCACCTTTCAGAAACAAATTGCCAGGTCTTCTGAGGTGCCACACTGGGTGAGTCTGAACCACCAACCTTTCGGTTAGTAGTCAAGCACTTAACCATTTTTGCCATCCCGGGACTCCGTGCTCTAGGGCCAAACCCGTTGCCATCAAGTCAATTCCGACTCATAGTGACCCTATAGGATAGAGTAGAACTGCCCCATTAGGTTTCTAAGGAGTGGGGTGGTGGATTCGAACTGCCGACCTTTTGGTTAGCAGCTGAGCTCTTAACCACTGCGCCACCGGGGCAGGCGTAGGCAAATTAGGGTCCACCTGCCCCCTGTTTTGGTACATTCCTAAAGCTAAGAATAAGAATGGCTTTCCATTTTTATTTTTATTTATTTTTTTGTTGTACTTTAGATGAAGGTTTACAGAACAAACTAGCTTCTCATTAAACAATTAGTACACATTGTTTTGTGACCTTGTTTGCCAACCCCACACGACACGTCAGCACTCTCCCCTTCTTGACTTTGGGTTCTCTATTACCAGCTTTCCTGTCCCCTCCTGCCTTCTTGTCCTTGCTCCTGGGTTGCTGTGCCCATTTAGTCTCATTTTGTTTTATGGGCCTGTCTAATCTTTGGCTATGACTCGGAATCGACTCGATGGCAATGGTTTTTTTTTTGTAATCTTTGGCTCCAGAATGACTCCAGAATGACTTCATTACTAAGCTAAAAATGTGTCCAGGGCCATACTCTCGGGGTTTCTCCGGTCTCTGTCAGGCCAGTAAGTCTGGTATTTTTTTTGTGAGTTAGAATTTTGTTCTACATGTTTCTCCAGCTCTGTCCGGAACCCTCCATTGTGATCCCTGTCAGAGCTGTTGTTGGTGGTAGCTGGGCACCACGTAGTTGTGCTGGACTCAGTCTGGTGGAACCTGTAGTACTTGTGGTCCATTAATCATTGGGACTGATCTTTCCCTTGTGTCTTTGGTTTTCTTCATTCTCCCTTGCTTTGGACAGGGTAAGACCAGTGGAGTATCTTAGATGACTGCTTATAAGCTTTTAAGACCCTAGACGGTATTCATCAAAGTAGAATGTAGAAGATTTTCTTTATAAACTATATTATGCCAATTGAGCTAAATGTTCCCCGAGACCATGGTCACCACAGCCTTCAGCCTACTAATTTGGTCCCTCAGGGAGTTTGGATGTGTCTATGAAGCTTCCATGACCTTACCTTGGACAAGTTGTGCTGGCTTTCCCAGTACTCAGTACTGTCGTAGCCTTCACCAAAATTACTACTTATCTCTTGTAATCTATTGTATCTATTTAGTGTGGGTTTCCATTTTTAAATGGTTGAAAACAAAGTCAAAAGAAGCATAATATTTCATAATACCTGAAAAATATTTGAAATTCAGATTTTAGTGTCTGAAGTTTTATTAGAACACAGCGACGTTCATTCATTTACATATTGTCTATGGCTTTTCTTGTACTATAGTGGCAGAGTTGAGTAGTCTTGACAGAGTCCATGTGTCCAACAAAGCCTGAAATACTTACCATGTGGCCTTCTACAGAGAAGGTTTGCTGACCCCTGCTCTAGGGCTTCTCTGAAAGTGCAGAATTTCAGAGGTGAGGTGGAGAAGGACAGGTGAGGTGTTTGAGGGCAGGATGGGATGGGGCATAGTGAGAGCTATTGTTAGTTGCTGTTAACTCGGTTCCAACTCATGTTGGCCCCATGTACAACAGAATGATCCTTGTAATTGGACAATATTCTGTTGTGGTCCATATGGTTTTCATGGGCTAATTTTTGGAAGTAGCTTACCAGGCCTTTCCTCCTAGTCTGTCTTCATCTGGAAGCTCCACTGAAACCTGTCTACCATGGGTGACCCTGCTGGTATTTGAAATACTGATTGCATAGGTTCTAGCATCATAGCAACATGAAGGCCACCACAGTATGACAAACTGACGTATGGTTGATGGACAATAAGGGGTAGGCTGGCTAAAGCCAAAGGTCCCTGTAAGGAGGCTGAAGATGGGTTGCTAGTTCCTTTCTCTGATAGGTTTTCATTTAAGCCTCTTATCTGCTGTTGGGGAAATAGAATTAAAAATAAAACCTGACTCCCCACAAAGGTAGGAGAGAATGAAAACAATTTTATTATTGAATAAGCATCGAACCAGAATGTGATGCATCCCAGGCAATCCACTAAAGAGACTGCAAAGATGGAAAGAAATCTCATCCTTTGTATAGCCAAGTAGATGCAACCCATTTCATACACGTTCTCAAGGTAAACGGTAACTAGTCCTCAAATAAGAGGACTTGACAGCACCTTTTGTCACACATTGTTTATCCTAAATTCACCTGGTTGTTGGGGCAGCCACCAGTGTTTGTTAACTGTCTTTATCCAAAGGAAAAATAAACTCATGTCTTTATGACCAAAAACCAAAAAAACCAAACCCGTTGCCGTTGAGTCGATTCTGACTTATAGCGACCCTATAGGACAGAGTAGAACTGCCCCATAGAGTTTCCAAGGAGCGACTGGTGGATTTGAACTGCTGACCTTTTGGTTAGCAGACGTAGCTCTTAACCACTAAGCCATCAGGGTTATGACAGGAGGTACTTTTACAGCTTGGGACCCGCCCAAGTTAGGCTGTTAGCCTCCCACAGAAGCTGTGAAATAGAAGGCTGTCTTCCTTACTAATTACATTGCAAAGAGATGGCCCCCAAGTCCTAGAGGAAACATTCCTGGGTTGTAAAACTGGCAAGAAGCCTGTTTAGCCTTTCAGGAAGATTTCTCAAAAGAGGTTTTTTAAAAAAAGAAAAACAAAAAAACAATTACAAGTTTTCTAAAGTAAATGCTCTAAGAAAAAGGGAAGCAGGGAGGTGTCTCTGTTTTTGCATCGGGGAAAATTGTTCAAGTATATGGGGTTCCTGGGTGGTGCAAATGGTTAACTCACTAGGCTGCTAATAGAAAGGTTATAGGTTTGAGCCTACCCAGAGGAACCTTGGAAGAAAGGCCCAGTGATCTACTTCTGAAAAATCAGCCATTGAAAACCATATGGAGCACAGTTCTACTCAGACACACATGGGGCTGCCATGAATTATAGTTGATTTGACTGCAACTGGGTTTTTTTTTTAACATTGCCCCATCCCCCCATTTCTGGGCACGGATCCTTGTGGGAATAACGAACTCATTGTCTTATCTTCTCACCATTTCTGTGTCTTATTTCCTCCAGTGGGTCGCTAGCATCGATGTGGTAGAGAACGAAGAGGCCAGTGCTAGCATCATCGTTAAGATGACAGACTCATTTACTGAGCAGGCTGACCAGGTAATTTCAAAAAGGCCCCAGCAAGCACTGGGGCAGGGGAACCTGGAGAGAGGTTTCTGCTGGCTCTGTGTCCTTCCTTTTTGAAAGTATTGTTTCTCAAATTATGAAATTGAAAAAAATACAAAGAAGGTCATACATTACCCATCATCCATTTATAGTTAGCCCACTGTTACCATTTCAGCCTGTTTTCTTTGCTTTTTCTATGCATACTCAATATTTGGTATTTTTTACAAGTTAAGATTGTATTTTATATTTTATGGTCACTTTTTTTTTTTTTTTTTTTAAAACTTAACATTATAATTTAAATACTTCTCCAGATCACTTTAAAAAAAAACAAAAAACACTCTCTGTGGACATTGTGATTTTTCATTTTTTTCATTTTCTAGATTGGCCATGATATAATTTCCACTTACTGTACATTTAAGTTTTTTGCAGTTTTTTTTTTTTAAATTGGGAAGGAGAGTACCCTTGGTCATGATTTGTAAAGAAACCTTGGAAGGAAATATACCAGAATGTTAGCTGTGGGCAATGAAGCTCTGGGTAATTTTAAAAACCTTTTTCTATTTTTCTTTATTGTTTTATTTCAGAGGTGCTTATGGTCCCCACCCTTTAGAATGTTCATCAGAAGATTTTTGTGCTTTACAAAAATCACATTGAAATGTAGGTGGGCTTAACTACCTAAAATGCTCATCATAGTTGCTGCTGCATCTACTTTTCAAAATGTTAATTGTGAAGTACTGTAAAGTGACTTAAAAAGAAGAGAAAAATAAAAATAAAATAAATCTATGAAGACACTAGCCTGTTAGATTTATCTTGCAGTTTATGGATCCTTTCACCCTCTCTTTTTAAGGTGACTGCTGAGGTCGGAAAACTCTTGGGTGAAGAGAAGGTGGACGCAATCCTTTGTGTGGCTGGAGGATGGGCCGGGGGCAATGCCAAGTCCAAGTGTGAGTTTTCTGAGTTAACCGGCTGACACCAGCTGTTTTTCTGTATGCCTCCCGGAATCTTCATAATAACCCTGGGATGCAGGGATTAAAAAAACCCCAACCTGTTGTTAGTGTGTCCACTCTGACTCACGGCAGCCTTGTGTGTGTCAGAGTAGAACTGCGCTCCACAAGGTTTTCAATGGCTGATTTTTCGTAAGCAGATTGCCAGGACTTTCTCTGAGGCACCTCTGGGTGGATTCAAACCACCAACCCTTTGGTTAGCAGCCGAGTGTGTTAATAATTTGCACCATCCAGGGACTTGTAATCACCCCTCTGGGGTGCTCCCATGGTGCTCATCAGCATTTCTCCAGTTACTTCATTTGGGGGTTGGTCTTTCTGCTAGACTGTGAGCTCCAGGAGACCACGACCTGGCTTGTTCTTGCTTACTGCTGTGTTCTTATACCCTGGCACAGGGCCTGGCATGGTGCAGGCCCACAAGTAGTATAAACTGAATGATTCAATGAATGAATGACTGAGTAAATGACTGTTTGGCCAGTCTAGCAAGTAAGTTAACGGTCCTCTTTTATTGGCTAAAACTTTACCAGTTGACCAGTTAGGAAGTTGAGACTCGGGTGATTACACGGCCTGGATTCGAACCTGCATCTCTCTTACCTCCAAGCCCTGTGCTGTTTGTGTCAGACTTTGTTGTAGACAGGGACTGGGGGAGTGACAGTGCTGTGAGTGAGTCTTCCTCTGAGTGTGGAGCTGGGTGGGGTTCGGTTTCTTCACTGAGAATTGTGAGCTGAGATATTGTTTTTTCCCTCAGCTCTCTTTAAAAACTGTGACCTGATGTGGAAGCAGAGCATATGGACGTCCACCATCTCCAGCCACCTGGCCACCAAGCACCTCAAGGAGGGAGGCCTGCTGACCTTGGCTGGTGCCAAGGCTGCCCTGGATGGGACCCCTGGTAAGCCTTCATCTGCCTGTCTCTGAAATGGGAATGCTTGAATGTTCACCAGGGCTGCCAGGTATTTCCGTGACAGGGGGATGGTTAAAGAAAACACTTAATTGCCAAGGTGCTTTCCAGTTGTACGGATTTTGCTTCCTTTTAGGCCTTAATCTTTTTAGCGAGCAGGGTCCTGGTCCTCTCATTTGTATTTGTCCTTGTGTTCATGGTTGTCTTGGTTATCTAGTGCTGCTGTAACTGAAATACCACAAGTGGATGGCTTTAACAAGCAGTAGTTTATTCTCTCACAGTCTAGTAGGCTACAAGTCTGAATTCAGGGCACTGGCTCCAGGGGAGGGCTTTCTCTTTCTGTTGGTTTTGGGGGAAGGTCCCTGTCATCAATTTTCCCTGGTCGAGCTGCTTCTCAGCACAGGGACCCTGAGTCCAAAGGATGTGCTCTGCTCCTGGCACTGCTTTCTTGGTGGTATGAGGCCTCCATGTCTCTGCTTGCTTCTCTCTTTTATATCTCAAATGAGATTGACTTAAGACACAATCTAATCTTGTAGATCTCATCAACATAACTGCCACTAACTCCATCTCATCAACAGCATAGAGATAGAATTTATAACATATAGGAAAATCACATCAGATGACAAAATGGTAGACAATCACACAATACTGGGACTCATGGCCTGGCTAAGTTGACAGATATTTTTGGAGGACACAATTCAGTTTATGACAATAGTGGTTAAGGAATATTGTAATCAGGTACCTCCTGCCCATCTGGTTTATTTGTCTATGATCCACATAGGAAATGAATGGTGGTGCGGTAGATATTAATTAATTGTTGTGAGTTGCAACTGGCTCTGACTCATGGCAACCCCATGTACAACAGAATGAAATGTCCAGTTCTGTGCCATCTTCACTATCATTGGTATGCTTGAGTCCATTGTTATGGCCACTGTGTATTTTGAGTGACTTCCAGCCTAGGGAGCTCACCTTCCAGCATTATATTGGATGATGTTCTGTTGTGACCCATAGGGTTTCCATTGGTTAATTTTCAGAAGTATACCCACTTCTCACTTATTGACATGGTTAGGTTCCAAAGACCAGGTTGTTATATGAAAATCATCATTATGTGAAAACGGAGGATGACCACATCAGCTCACAAAATGGAGGATGGCTACATCATTACATAACTGCCAAATTACATCATTACATAACTGCCAAACCACTGAGAATCATGGCCCAGCCAAACTGACGCATAACCTTAGCCATCACAGCCAGCGTTACTCTCACCTTACACCGTGGTATTTGTTACTGCCAGATGTATGTCATTAATGTGCAAAATAGTTGGATAATAGATTTTTTCACTGTTGTCATACACGCGAAATGGCAGATAACAAGATAGTCGATAAGTGAGGAGTAGGTGTAGATTGCCAGTCCCTTCTTCTTAGTCTGTCTCTGTCTGGAAGCTCCGCTGAAACCTACCTACCCTGGGTGACCCTGCTGGTATTTGAAATACTGGTGACATACCTTCCAGTATCATAGGCCAGGGATCACCAGCATGCAAGCCACCACAGTATGACAAACTGACAGATGGGAGGTGGATTCATTAGTTAATAAACATGTATTGTTGTCATCATACTGTGTTCAAATGTCATAGCTCAGCAGCTCAGCAGCTGGAAATAGCTTGGGTTTTAGAATGAGAGAGGCTGGAGGTGGATTCTTCACTTTAGCTGTGTGTCCTTGAACAAGTTATTTGATCTCTCTGAGCTACCATTTCCATAATTGTAAAATAGTGACAGCATCTACCTTGAAGAGTAGTTGTAAAGTTTTAGAAGCATTAGTATGTGCAGCGTGCCCAGCAAATGGTAGACACAAACACATAGTCGGTCTTATGATACTGTTTTCACCCTTTTCATTTCATACATATTCCCTTAATCCTGGGGTCGGTGGCTTTATTATCATTTTAAATTTATAGGTGAGGAAAGTAAAACTCAGAGAGGTTAGGTAACTCATCTGGGCTCATGCAGTATGTCATCTGCAGAGCTGGAACCAAAACTCTGGTCTTTTGACTCTAAATAGCGTACTTTTTCCACTATATCATGCAGACCTGAGTTTCCGTTGCATTTTTCCTCCCTTTGGGATAAACCCAAACCAAAAAAATAAACCCACCACCACTGAGTTGATTCTGACTCATAGTGACCCCATAAGGTTTCCAAGGTCGTAAATCTCTGTGGAAGCAGACTGCCACATCTTTCTCTCGTGGAGCTGTTGGTGATTTCAAACCATCTACCTTTTGGTTAGCAGTTGAACGCCTTAACCACTGCACCACCAGGGCTCCTTTGGGATAGGGCTAAAAGAATTTAAGAGGGGAGGGAGTGTAGGGAAGGGGGGTACCAGGAGGTAGAGAGTATCTACCTCCACCACCCATGTTAAACTCTTCTTAAAGAGGAATCAGTACTTTTTCTTTTGACCTCTTTAGAAATGGTGGAGAGCTTGACCCACTGTATCAGTTTCTTGTGACTGCTGTAACAAATTACCACATACTTGGTGGCATAAAAACAGTAGAAATTTATTCTCTCACAGTTTTGGTGGCTAGATGTTTGAAATCAAGGTGTCGACAGGGTCACTCTCCCTCTGGAGGCTCGGAGGGAGAATCCATTCCTTGCTTCTTTCCTAGTTTCTGATGGCTGCAGGCAGTCCTTGGCCTGTCACTCCAGTCTCTGCCTCTGTCTTCACATGGCCCTCTCTTCTCTGTCTACTCCTTTTCTGTCTCATATAAGGACACTTGGATTTAGGACCCACTCAGGTGATCCAGGATGCTGTCACCTCAAGATCCTTAACTTCATTACATCTGCAAAGACCCTTTTCCAAATAAGGTCATAGTGACAGGTTCCGGGGAGTAGGATGTAGACATATATTTTTGGCGGCTACCAGTCAGCCCGCTACACCATTACGATGATAGCTTCATGGATGAGAATCAGCATAGAGCGGATTCCCAGGAGGCAGAGCTCAGTCACATCCCTGCTTTCCTGCTTGTCCACTGTTTCTGACACCAGCTGCTTGGGGCTAAATCAGACCTTACAGGTTAAGAGGACACCTTTCTTGGGTTAGTTAATTCGCTGGAATGACTCACAGAACTCCTGGACGACTTTGTTGTTGTGTGCCATCAAGTTGATTACGACTCATAGCAACCCTACAGGTTTCCTAGGCTTTAATCTTTGTGGGAACAGATTGCCAGGTCTTGTCTCCCACGGAAGAGCTGGTGGGTTTGAACTGCCGACCTTTCAGTTAGCAGCTTAGCATTTTATTATAGTAACTAAAAAAGCAAACCCAACCCGTTGCCATCAAGTCGATTCCAACTCATAGCGACCCTATAGGACAGAGTAGAACTGCCCCATAGGGTTTCCAAGGAGTGGCTGGTGGATTCAAATGGCTGACCTTTTGGTTAGCTAGCCATAGCTCTTAACCACTATACCACCAGGGCTCTTTTATTATAGTAAAAGAATATAAATTGAAATCATCATAAGAAAGAGATGCACAGGCGAGGTCTGGGAAGGTTCCCAATGTGAAGCTACCATGTCTTAGAGAGGGCACATCACCCCTCCCTTCACAAACGAGGAAGCTCTCTGAGCCTTCTTGTTCTGGGCTTTTATCAGCCAGTCCTGTATGATAGGCTAAATCATGCCTCCTGAGGCTAGTTGATATCGACCTCCCTCGCTGATAAGTCTTTTCTGGTCTGGACAGCCCCAGCAGTCAGCACAAATCCTCGGGTGTGGCCTGGAAGATCAATGCACATCAGTTACTCCAAAGATTATATCTCAGGAACCAAGGTCAAAGACTACCTTATTTAGGGTAAAACTAGGTCCTTTACCCCACAACCACCTTTCTCAATTTTAACTCTGAGGCTCTTACTAATAAACAATTTCTTGCCATTCTCTTTGTTTTATTACATTTCTCAGAGCTTATGAGTCCATGGCTCTTGCAGTAAATAAAGCTGTGCAAACATTGGGTGTTTGTTCGAGTGAAATCTGCTTTTTATTAAAGGTGACAGCAGAGGAACTAGGCAGTAAATACAGAGATGAGTAATAGTTTGACCTTTAAAAAGAGAACCCCAGGACTGAAAGACTTATTTTTTTGAAGGATAAAACAGTCTCCTACTTCCCTTTTTATATTTTATGTACTGGTTTGTAACGATTCATCTTTGTTTAAATTTTAAAACAGTGGTTAAGACCGCAGGCTCTGGAACCACACAGGCTGGTTTTCTATCGTGGTTCTGCCACTTACTTGCTGTGAGGTATTTGGCAAGTTGCTTCACCTCTCTTTGTCTGAACAAAAGGGGAAAGATGTCATGACCCAAATAAGTTGGCCAACATTTGATCTGAGAGCTTAGAGATGAACAAATTTAATGACATCTGAAGCAAGAGTGGGTGTATAAAAGTGAGGAGAAAATAATAGCTAATATTTACCATTGACCTTTCTAAGTCACTAACATCTAGTAAGATATTTACAAGTCACAGCAACTCTATAAAGAAGGTATTATTACTAATTCCCAAAGGTCAGCAGTTCGAATACACCAGCTGCTCCTTGGAAACCCTATGCGGCAGTTCTACTCTGTCCTATGGGGTCGCTGTGAGTTGAAATCGACTCGACGGCAACGGGTTTGGTTTTTGTTGGTGTGTGTATATATATATATGTATGTATGTATAGTTCATATCTTGCAAATGATCCCCCTTACCCACATTCTATACCCAAGGAAGATGTTGTTCTGCAAAATTAAGCCATCAGGGCTCCTGGTTGCTTGTTTTTGCCTTCATCAGCTTCTCTGCCCTTGTATCATGGAATGGAATGGAGGGTGAGCCCTGGGAGCTTTGCTGGGGAACTGGGGCTGGATTAAGGCGCACCCATGCACTGGTTTATTTTCAGTCACTGCATAGGTTGTTATATCTTCGTTATGCTGTTGGCTTCCTGCCTACGATTAAACAGAAACCAGGCATGGTGAAACATTCTTCTTGTGTTTCTAAATAACTGTTTAAGACCTTGCCCTGCTTTTGCAGTTTGAGGTTGTTGAACCATTTTGGTGATTGGCTCCCTGGCTGGGATGTGATCCTTCCTGCCCCTGCCCCAGTGGACCTTTGATGCCTCCTTAGTGTGTTATACTTTAAACAGCACATTTGCCGGGGTGTAGGGAGGTGGCTGACCTCTCCAGAAGAAACAGTGATTTTCTGAAGGAGGAGAGGCATTTACGGGGATTGTTCTTGTTGTTGTTAGGTGCTGCAGGTCAGTTCTGACTCATAGTGACCTTATGTACAACAGAACGAAGCACTGCCTGGTTCTGCGCCATCCTCACAATCGTTGTTATGCTTGAGCCCATTGTTGCAGCCACTGATCAGTGTTCTGCTGCTATTTGTAAGGTTTTCACTGGCAAATTTTTTCAGAAGTAGACCTCCAGGTCCTTCTTCCTAGTCTGTCTTACTCTGGAAGCACTGCTGAAACCTGTCCACCACGGGTGACCCTGCTGGTACTTGAAATACCAGGGGCTTGGCTTCCAGCATCACAGCAACACGCAAGCCACTACAGTCTGACAAACTGACAGATGGGTGGTGGTTACAGGGATTAGCCATTCTTTTGTTTCATTTATTGAGCACTTGTGGATGGTTGCTATGGAGGGAGACCACAGAGAAGAAGGAGACTCTGTTCCTGGCACATGCCTGTGGGGCAGATGTATTAGTGTCCTGGGGCTGCCATGATAAAGTACCATACACTGGGTGGCTTAGAACAACATAAATTTATTACCTCAAAGCTTTGGAGGCTGGAAGTCTGAAATCAGGGTGTCCACAAGGTTGGCTCCTTCTGAAGGCTCTGAGGGAAACTGTTCCCTGTCTGGCTTCTGGTAGTTCCTGGCAATCCTTCGTGTCCTTGGCTTGAAGAGGCATCATTCCATCTCTGCCTCTGTCTCCACATGGCTGTGTCCCCTCTGTCTCTCTCTGTGTCTCTTCTTCTCTCTTATAAGGACAAAATTCATTGGTTTAGGACCCACTTTACTCCAGTAAAGGAGCCCTGGTGGCACAGTGGTTAAGCACTCGGCTGCTAACTGAAAGGTGGTTGGTTTGAACCTACCAGCGGCTCCGTGGGAGAAAGAGGTGGCAGCCTGCTTCCATAAAGATTTCGGCCTTGGAACCCCCATGGAGCAGTTCTGCTCTGCCCTACAGGGTTGCTATGAGTCGGAATCGACCTGACGGCAGTGGGTTTGGCTACTCTGGTATGATCTCCTGTGAACTTAAATCTGCAAAGACACTATTTCCAAATAGGGTCACATTCACAGGAACTATGAGTTAGGACTTCAACATATCTTTTTGGGGGACACAATTCAACCCATAAGAATTACTCTGCCTGCCTAAGTCTTGGTTTCCTTAGCAGTAAAAATAAGATCAGCCTCATGGCTTTTATGATAAATGTTAAGTGCTAGGCACAATGTTATATCCCTTCCCTTCTTCTCTCCATAAATGTCCATCCTACTCTGACCTCTTCTCTACCTTGACCTGGTGTTCTCCAGGCCTCTGTGGAGACCATGTTCTTGGAATCTCATGGCCAGCAAGGCCACAGTCCCCAGACAGCCCTCTTTCTTCTTGTTCTTTCTCCATTTTAGGGGTTGGAGAAGGCTGAGGGGACTTTGCTTGAAAAAGGAGAGCCAGACCCAGTTTATAAAGCTTTCAGGGAATAGAGAGATGCTCAGAAGTTTCCTCATTTGTCTTTGTTTCCTAGTGTTGCTGTACCAGAAATACCACAAGTGGGTGACTTTAAAGAACAGACATGTATTTTCTCACAGTTCTAGAAAGTACAAGTCTGAATTCTGGGCGTGGCTCTATGGGGAGGTCCTCCCTTGTCTATCGCAGCTTCTGGTAGCTGGCACTTTTGGAGTGTCTGGGCTGTAGATGCATCTGCCTCTGTAGTTGTCAGATTGAGTCTGTCTTCCTGATGTACATGCTCACTTCTGTGTCTCATCCACTCTTTTTACAACTCAGAAGGGGTTAGGTTTAGGACACACCCTACACTGATATGGCCTCATTAATATAATGAAGAAAACTCTTCTTTTTTTTTAATTTTTATTGTGCTTTAGGTGAAAGTTCATAGCTCAAGTTAATTTCTCATACAAACATTTATATATGCATTGTTATATAACGGTTAGTTACTATCCCTAGAATGTGACAGAACAGTCCCCCTTTCCACCCCAGGTTTCCCGTGTCCATTCAACCAACTCCTATCACCTTCTGCCTTTTCAGCCTGCCTCCAGACAGGAGCCACCCTGTTGGTCACATGTATCTGCCTGAACCAAGAAGCACACTCTTCATGAGCATTATTTTATGTTTTATAGTCCAGTCTAATCTTTGTCTGACAAGTGGGCTTTGGGAATGGTTTTAGTTCTGGGTTAACAGAGAGTCCTGGGACCATGCCTTCTGGGGTCCCTCCATTCTCTGTCAGACCATTAAGTCTGATCTTTTTACATGAATTTGAGTTCTGCTCCACATTTTTCTCCTGCTCTGTTAGAGAAAACCCTATTCTTAAACGGAATTGCATCTACAGGTATAGGGGTTCGGGTTCCAACACGTATCTTGCAGGGGACACAGTTCAATCTGTGACACCCTCCTTGCTGTCACTCTGGCAGCCAGTGGTAACCAAGCTGCTTTCTCCATTTTCCAGGGATGATCGGCTATGGCATGGCCAAGGGCGCTGTGCATCAGCTGTGCCAGAGCCTCGCAGGGAAGAACAGCGGCATGCCGTCGGGCTCGGCCGCCATCGCTGTGCTCCCGTAAGTGGCTGGGGCTCAGTTGCTGTCCTCCCCTCCCCCACTGCTGAGTGTTAACATTTGTCTGAGAGTCGCTGTCTACCAGTGACTTGCATGGGCCATCATACAGGTTCTAAAATCACCAGAGCCCCTTAAGATACTTCTGCAAGTTCGATTATCCTGGGCTGTCCAGAATGGTTGATTTGCTGGAGGGGGGGTTCTGTCTTTCTTGCCTCTTCCTTGTTTACTTTCCTCCCCTCCATCTTTTCCTTACTTCCTTTAAAAGTAGTTTACACATTTTATTTTAATACTATCAAAGTCGCAGTAGTTATGTTCTATAAGGACAAGGTTAAGTGCTTAGCTGCTAACCAGAAGGTTGGAGGTTTGAACTCACTCAGCTGCTCTGCGGAAGAAAGACCTGGCAATCTGTTCTTGGAAAGATTCCAAAAAAAACCCAAACCCGTTGCCGTCGAGTTGACTCCGACTCATAGTGACCCTATAGGACAGAGTAGAACTGCCCTGTAGGGTTTCCAAGGAGCACCTGGCAGATTTGAACTGCCGACCTTTTGGTTAGCAGCTGTAGCTCTTAACCACTACACTGTGGCCTAGGAAATCCTATGAGGCAGTTCTGCTCTGTCCAGTTGGGTCGCTATGGGTCAAAATCAACTTGGCAGCACCCAACAACAACATGTTCTGTAAAGTCCCCACAAACACTGAATTAGTAAATACGAAACAGTCTTGTTTGACCTCAGCTGAGAATGTAGGGGTGGGGCATCTCAACTTTTTCCCTAATCTGCACATGCACATGGAATCCCTGGGTGGTACAAATGGTTCACTCACTTGGTTGCAGACTGAAGGGTTGGAGGGTCAAGTCCACCTGGCTGTACTTTGGAAGAAAGGCCTGGTGATCTGCTTCTGAAAAATTAGCCATTGAAAACCTGATGGAGCACAGTTGTACTCTGACACACATGAGGTCGCCATGAATCGGAGCTGACTTGATGGCAGCTGGTCCTGGATATATGAGCATGTCCATGAGAGGGCCCTGAGTATTAATTTTTGGGTTGGGAATAGGAGAATTTGCAACTATGGAACCCATGATTAATGAGGATCAACTGTATATAATTCTGTTTTTCAAGTTATTATAAGGTTGGTGTGAAAGAGGGACTCTGTTTACTCTGTGTGTGTGTGTGTGTGTGTGTGTGTACACGTACGGGGGGGTACTGGCAAGTGTGGCAGTGTCGGGGGAGGATCCACAGAGAATATGGGAAACTACGGGAGATGTTTCCATTAGTGATGACAGGGAGGTCCCTAGTCAGCTACCCGAGCAGAGCCAGCTTGGGTTTGCAGGTTGAGCATTCTTTCTTGCTGGAGGGCTTCCAGCACCAGCTTGCTAGTCTCTCACCAGTTGTGGTATGATATGCTGGGATTGCTTGAGGTACTGGACTGACAATGTTTTCGTTATCTTGTGCTGTTATAACAGAAATACCACAAGTAGATGGCTTTAACAAACAGAAATTTATTTTCTCACAGTTTAGGAGGATAGAAGTCCGAATTGAGGGTGCCAGCTCCAGGGGAAGCCTCTTTTCTCTCTCTCTTTCAGCTCTGGGGGAAGGTCCTTGTCATCAGTCTTCCCCTGGCTCTAGGAGTTTCTCAGTGCAGGGACCCTGGGTCCAAAGGATGCACTTCACTCCTGGCTCTTCTTTCTTGGTGATAGGAGGTCCCTCTCTCTCTGCTTGCTTCTGTCGGCTTTTATCTCTTATGGGGCAGTGAAGGGTGATGACTCACCCTAATCCTACCTCATTAACATAAAAAACATAACTGAATCCTCATTAACATGATCTAATCTTGCCTCATTAACATAACAGACAGCTTACTCCCAAATGGGACCATAACCATAGGCATAGAGGCTAGGATTTAGACCACATCACAAAATGGAGGATAATCAGATCATAAAATGAAGGACAACCACACAATACTGGGAATCATGGCCTAGCCAAGTTGACACATATTTTTTGGGGGACACAGTTCAATCCATGACAGATGGACTTTCCAGTTCCCTTTCATTTATGAGGTTCTGTGACCCTGTGACCTGGTCCTGAAGCTATTTAAGTGATTCCTGAGAACTGAATGTTCTTGACAGATTTGTACATATCTCAATTCTGTATCCTCTTGCAGAAAATCATAAGGTTTCATGGGATACAGCCATAAAACGAGGGATGAGGCTGCCTTTTCCCATAATTAAAGGAATATTATTACACTTAAAAAAGTTCTTAGAAATGAGTGTGCTACTTTTTAGAGAGTGAATGAAGGCTTAAACAACAAAGCCATTTATTTTTAAAAAGAAGCAAAATGTAGCTCTTCCATCTTGTTCTGCTCTGCCTAAAGGGAGAGTCACAGGGCACTCAGTAAATTACACTCGATGGGATCTTGTTAATGTGGATGCCTGTCTGGCATGTCTCTGGCTAATCTTGTTGTCTTATCTCCCCCAGTAAATGTTGCCCTTGATCCTGAGGCTCATGGTGGTGACGCTGAGTGTTTGCATTTTCCTGGCCTTTGGAGGGGCCTTCTGGCTAGAGCAGGAGGACAAGTGGTTGTTACTAGGAAGATTATGTACAAATAACAAGCTTATCTCTGTTCAATGCAGGGTTACCCTGGACACCCCGATGAACAGGAAATCGATGCCTGAGGCCGACTTCAGCTCTTGGACACCCTTAGAATTCCTAGTTGAGTGAGTATCATGGTGATGACAGTGACTAAGCAGTTTCCAGCTCCTTTTCTCTGCCTTTATAGGCTTGAGGACAAGTCTGTGTTCTCTTGGGTTATCAACATGAGTGGTCTTTGTGAGGTTACCAGGCTCCCTCATGGAAGCTGGATTTGGAGATGATTACAGAGTTGAGGGGTTAACAGTGGTGACTCCAGTCCAGGCTCCCCCACTCATTAGCCAACCATCCTGAACACTTTATTTAACTGCTTTGGGCCTGAGTTTTCTTATCTGTGTAATGAGGTCTGTAGTGTTGTTGTTAGCTGTCGATGAGTCAGCCCACCACTCTCAGCCCACCACTCGTGGCCACCCCAGGCACAATAGAATCGGACTGTTGTAATTCATGGAGTTTTCATTGGCTGATTTTTGGAAGGAGATCAGAAGGGGATCTGTCTCAGTCTAGAAGCTCTGCTGAAACCTGTTCAGCATCGTAGTAACATGCAGGGCTCCACTGCCGCCTACAATAATGCTAAACCCCAAAACCAAACCTACTGCTGTTGACTTATAGCGAACCTACAGGAGAGAGTAGAAGTGCACCATAGGGTTTCCAAGGAGTGGTTGGTAGATTTGAACTGCCGACCTTTTGGTTAGCAGCCAAATACTTAACCACTGCACCACCAGGGCTCCAGTAATAATGCTGGGAGGATTGAATGTGGCACTGCTTGTCAAGTGCTTGGCACGATGTCTGATCCATAGTAAGTGCTCAGTAAACATTTTCACTGTTAAGGAAGAGCTGCCCTGTATAAACCACAACTGATTTAGGTTGAGTAACTGGTGCTCAGTAAACTTCAGCTCTTACTAATGTCATTTTCACTGTTAAGGAAGAGCTGTCTATAAACCACAATTGATTTAGGTTGAGCATTTGGAGTCACGTGTCTGAATTATGCCAGCCACACACCCACGGAGGGTGGGCTGTGACGAGTGTCCTTTGTTCCAGAAATCATATTCACCCATTTGTGGTATTTGAAAACTCTCCTGAGAAATTGGCGTAAAGTTTAGTCTGCAATGTCTGTGAGCACATTACCTTCTTTGCTGTTCATAGTTAGAATGGCACTCTGTCACCCACTTCAAACAGCTGGAGGTGAAGGTGATGCAAGACAATTAAAACATGCATAGCTAATGCACATACCCCTGTTGTTGTTAAGTGCCATCGAGTCAATTTTCGACTCATAGTGACCCCGTGTGACAGAGCAGAACTGCCCCCTTGGATTTTCTAGGCTGTAATCTTTACAGAGGCAGATTGCCAGATATTTCTCTCACAGAGTGGCTGGTGGGTTCCAACCGCCAACCTTTCGGTTAGCAGCTGAGCACCTAACCATTGTGCCACAAGGGGTCGCTATGAGTTGAAAATCGACTTGACAGCACCTAACAACAACATACCCCTACAATCCCAAATATGATTGGCCTCCTTCAGGACACCCCCTCGATAAGCTCTGCCTTGTCCCCAGAGATAGTGCCATGACATAATATAGTCCTTTAGGGATTTTTAGCAACACTTGTTTTATGAGTTCATGTAACTTCCCTGGGCTTGTTCAGGCCCCAGTGCTGGAGCTTGTAATGCCCTGATGGTTAAAAATCAGCTCTGGTCTAGGTTACAGATTGGTACCAAAGAGTATCCCAGCAACCCCTGAGCGCTTTCTGATTATAGGAAGTCCAAAGACCCAGCTGACAATTGTCAGAAGGGTTGGTGTACTCAAGTGTAAGTGTTTTGCATTTAAAAAATGGTCAGTTACTTACTGTTATACTTTGTGAATTTATTTTGTCTATTTTAATTCCTATCTGCCTATAGGGAGTCTTCTCTGATTCCCCCAAGCAGGGTTAGTTGTTAAATGTCACCATTACTGCATTTAACATATTTTATTCTAATGATTTGTTTGTTTTTTTTTTATCTTTTTTCCAATGCTTTGCACAGCTGCGGGTGCCCAGTAAATATTTGCTAAATGAATGAGTTTCTTCTCCCTCTCTCTTTTAAATTTCTGGGAAGCTAACATACCAAAGGAGCCCTGGTGGCGTGTTGGTTAAGTACTATGGCTGCTAACCAAAAGGTCAGCAGTTCGAATCTACCAGCCGCTCCTTGGAAACCCTATGGGGCAGTTCGCCTCTGTCCTATAGGGTCGCTATGAGTCAGAATCAGCTCGACAGCAACAGGTTTGGTTTTTTTATTTTAATATACCAAAGGGGTGGTGGCCTCTGGTCTTGGGGGCTGGCAGTCAGGAGTGAGGGACTCACACAGTATGCCTTTTTATATACCTTGATTTTTTTTTTTTAATCACATGTATGTATTACCTACTTTTTTTTTTTTTTAAAAAAAAGCAAACCCCTTAAATACTGTCCCATACAACTTTCTCAGAGTTTGGGAGAATTTGGAAGTAATTCTAGTGCCCCCCACCCATTGTCTGGGTGTGGTTATAGAAAGTGAATGAGGACCCTGGGGACGTCCTGCTCTTCACTTGGGGCCTGAGGTCTGGGGGTTCCTTTTTTCAGGGCTCTAGAACACACCAGTTCCAATTCTGTCCCCTCCTCCCTCCCAGTAGAATGTGGCCCTGGGCCGGTCACTCTCTTGCTCTGAACCACCATTTCCACAGTCTTAGCATATTTAACGGAGTCCCTGGGCAGTGCAAACTGTTAACATGCTTGGCTGCCGAGAGATGCCTCGGAAGAAAGTCCTGGCCATCTACTTTTGGAAAATCAGCCATTGAAAACCCTATGGAGCACAGTTCTACTCTGACACACATGGGGCTGCCAAGAGTTGGAGTTGACTCGATGGCAGTGGGTGTGGATGTTTAGCATGGGGCTCATCCCCCCATCGGGGCTGGTGGGGATGTGAAATGATGGGATTTTCATGGACAAACCCACAACAGTACACATAGTAGGTGCTCAACAAATGCTCCTTCTCTTTGCTCTTTGCTCAGAGCATGTTTGATCATTTGTTTTAAGAACAGTAAATAAAAGCTGGCTTGGGTGTCCATGATTGTGGCTCTGCCCATCCAGGTGCAGGCTGTTGAGAAAGTAGCCAGACCAGCACGTGGGACCAGAAACTTTTTCTTTGCGGGGAAAGTGAGGGTCAACCAATTGGTCAAATCACCTTCCCCCAGTCACCAAACTCTCCTGTCTCCCTGATGACAACCCTAATAATTAGCTAATGCTTGAGTGATTATTACCTGTCAGCACTATTTTAAGCACAATACTGTATGTTATACCTGTGTTATTTAAATCTTCAGAGCAGCCCTGTGGGGCAGGTACTACTACTGTTGCCATTTTACAGATGAGGACACTGAGGCACAGAGAGGTTAGGTAACTTGCCCAGGGTCACACAGCAGGTGAGTGGTGGGGGCACACTGTGCCCTTGTCCACTACACTCCTCTGTGATAAGCCATGGGAGGCGTGTTCAGCTCTTGTTTCATGTTTCAACTTCCTCCCTGCCTTACATGGATACCTGTCAGTGCCTTCTGTATGCCCAGCCCCAGGTCAGGTGCTGGAGCTAGGGAGTTTTAGCCTTCCAGGATATCAGTCTAGTGGGAGAGACAACCTCAGATAACCAAGAAAATGTGGAAACACAGAGGAAAGAATGACCCTCTCCACCTTTAGAGTGGAGGGAGCTTCCCAAAGAAGGGACATTTGAGCTGGGCCTCAGCCTGGGAGAATGAGTAGGAGTTCACCAAGCAGAGAGAATGACCATGGGAGGGACGGTGGGAAAGGGCATTCCAGGCGCAGGAACCTCAGGAGCAAAGCAGCAGAAACGAGGTGCATGTTTAGGGAATAGCACGTGGCCCGGAGTGGCTGGGTAGTTGAGTGTTGGGAGGAGTGTCAGGAGATGGGGCTAGAAAGCAGAACCCCAAAGAGTTGGGACTTAATTCTAGTGCACTCAGTTGATTGAGTCCACCCAGAGGTGCCTCAGAAGAAAGTCCTGGCGATCTACTTCAGAAAAATCAGCCACTGAAAACCCTATGGAGCACAGTTCTACCCTAACACACATGGGATCACCATGAGTCAGCATTGACCCAATGACAACTGTTTTTTTCAGTATACCAAAGTATAAAGTATTGTGCATATGTCTTCCTCTTAAAATTAACTAAAGTCTTTCTTCTTAATCATTTAAAATCATGTTGTTGTTATTAGTTGCCGTCGAGTCAATTCTAACTCATAGTAACCCCACATGTACAGAGCAGAACTGTGCTCCATAGGGTTTTCAAGGCTGTGACCTTTTGGAAGTAGATTGCCAGGCCCGTCTTCAGTTTGGAAGTAGATTGCCAGGCCTGTCTTCGGAGGCTCCTCTGGGTGGGTTCGAACCTCCAACCTTTTGGCTAGTAGCCGAATACTTAACCATTTGTGCTACCCAGGAACTCCCACTTAAAATCCTACCGCCATATTATAAAGAATTCCACAATGTGGAAACATCCCAAAATGAAAGCTAAAACCATGCCGAATCCTGCCTCTCAGAGATTGGAATGAGGAAAGTACTGGAATCATTGGGGACTTGGGTGTGTGTCCATGACACGTAGTGGGTTCATCACAGCTGTTACTGCACCTTGCGTTTCCCCCAGGCCATTGATGTGAGTATAAGCATGTGTCCAGATTCTCCACTTTGAAAATTTAAAGCTCCTCTTCTTTGCTCTAGAACCTTCCACGACTGGATGACAGGGAAAAACCGACCGAGCTCTGGAAGCCTTATCCAGGTGGTAACCACGGGAGGAAAGACGGAGCTCACGCCGGCATATTTTTAAGGTTCATCTCAGTGCCTGCGAGGGGCCTGCCGAACAGGTCATTGACCTATTTCCAGGTGGTCACAACTGGCCCTGTGTTTTCTGTAAACCTGTTCCTGGTATGAGATAGTGAGTCTTATTTTTTTTGTTGTTGTCGAATGTGCATTTAGAGCATTGGTGGTGCAGTGGTTAAGAGCTATGGCTTCTAACCAAAAGATTGACAGCTGGAATCTACCAGGCGCTCCTTGGAAACCCTGAGGGGCGGTTCTGTTCTTTCCTATAGGGTTGCTATGAGTTGGAATCGACTCAATGGCAATAAGTTTTTTGGGAACGTACGTTTGCTCTCCCAAGACAGTGTAAAATGTTTATGGGAAATAAAAACGTGTGAGGGTGGAGGCTTACAAATGGCATCCGTCAATGTTCACTGTTTAGCTCCGGAGGTCTGTGAATGGCCCCTTTGTAATAGCGTCAGGCCCTGTTTATTTGTTTATCTGTCCCTTACTGTGGCTACCATCTTGATTTGTTGGTATGGGGTTGTTTGGAGGCTGAGTTATTTTAAAAATATTATGTTTATGTCATAGATGTAGTTTTTGCAGCCTTGAATGAAACTGCCTTAAAACTCCTCTAGTGGTGTAAGTAAAACCCAGTGGACTTTGTCCCTGTGTCCTTTTTCTGTGCAGATGCCAAGTGTCCCCTGGCCGAGGGCTAAGACCTCGCATGTGCAAGAGAAGTACTTGTGATTATTTGAAGTTTTTCCACCGAATAAATGTACTTCATTTATTGTGTTGTGTTCTTTAATCAGTATGGTACACGCAGTCAGCATTGTCGTTGTTGTTGTTAGGCGAGTCAGTTCCCACTCTTGGTGACCCTACGCACAACAGAAGTCAACACTGCCTTGTCCTGCGCCATCCTCACAATCGTTGCTGTGCTTGAGCCCATTCTTGCAGCCACTGTGTCAGTCCATCTTCTTGAGGGTCTTCCTCTTTTTTGCTGATCCTCTACTTTACCAAGCATGATGTCCTTCTCCAGGGACTGGTCCCTCCTGGTAACATGTCCAAAGTATGTGAGAAAAAGTCTCGCCATACTTGCTTCCAGGGAACACACTGGCTGTATTTCTTGTAAGACAGACTTGCTTCTTCTTCTGGCAGTACATGGTACATTCAGTATTTTTATGCAGTGGTCATAGATGACTGTAATAAAACCATGGACTGCTAGAGGTCTTTTAGTCTGGTGTTCTCAAAAGAGGATGGACTCAAATTTTGAAACAAGTTTTTTCAAAACAGTAACATAGAGTAACGTTCTCTCTTAAGCGTATCAGGGTCTGAGGGTGGTGGGATGGCCCTGTGTATTTAGAAAAAGCTTATCCATGACACAGATACAGGCTGTTTTGGCTGAGAACTTGTGATCTAATCCAACCCCGTCATTTAGTAGCCAGTAAGTTGTAGAACTAAGCCCAGAACCTGTCACCAGATTGCCACTGTTTATAAAGGCCTTTACCAGGTCATTTCTTTCTTTCTTTTTAAAATCAAATGAAACTCAAATAACATAAAATTAACCATTAACCATTGTTGGTTGTCGTCAAGTTGACTCTGACTCATGGTGACCTTATGTAAAACAGAGCAAAACGTGGCCTAATCCTGTGCCATCTTCACGATTGTTGGTATATTTGAGTCCATTGTTGTGGCTGCTGTGTCAATCCATCTCATTGAGGGTTTCCCTTGTTTTTGCTGACCCTCTGCTTTACTAAATGTGATGTCCTTATCTAGAGACTGGTCTTTAACTACTATAATTATTCCCAAGGCAGACACTTAATAATCCTAATTAAATATTTGCCAGTCCAACCAGATGAAAAGGAACATGTTCACCCACCAGTTTTTGAATGCTATATTGAATAAATGCTATGTTGAATAAATAAATTTACTGAATAAATAAATTTCTTATCTAATTTTAAAAATTTTATTGTGGTAAGATATATAACAAAATTGGCCATTTTAACCATTTTTGAGTGTACGATTCAGTGGCATTTAGTACTTTCACAGTGTTATGCAACCACAACCTCTGTCTAGTTCCATCACCCCAAAAGGAAACCCTGTACCCGTTAAGCACTTATTCTCCATTCCTTGGCCCCCCTGCCCCCACCCTTTCTCATCCCTTGGAAACCACTGATCTGCTTTCTGTCTCTGTGGATTTAACTATTCTGGATATTTCATATAAATAGAATCTTACGATATGTGATCTTATGTGACTGTCTTCTTTCACTTAGCATGTTTTTGAGGTTCATCCATGTTGTAGCATATATCAGTACATCATTCTATTTTTGTTGTTGAGTACTATCCCCTTGTATGTATATGCCAGAATTTGTTTATTCATTCATCTGTTGATGGGTGACTTGGCTATTATGAATAATGCTGCTACGAACATATGTATGCAAGTATTTGAGTACCTCTATTTAATTCTTCTGGGTATTGTGATGGTTAAGGTTGTGTGTCAACTTGGCTGGGCCATGATTCTCAGTGGTTTGGCAGTTATGTAATGATGTAGTTATCCTCCATTTTGTGATATAATGTAATTACCTGCATGATGTGAT
>NW_004443970.1:19147435-19170677 GCF_000243295.1 Trichechus manatus latirostris
TTGGCTGGGCCATGATTCTCAGTGGTTTGGCAGTTATGTAATGATGTAGTTATCCTCCATTTTGTGATATAATGTAATTACCTGCATGATGTGATCTGATGTTATCAGCCAATCAGTTATAAGGGGAGTTTCCTCAGGGGTGTGGCCTGCATCCAATATATATGGACTTTCTGGCAAAGCTCACTGGCTTTTGCTTGCCCTGGATTCTGAGTCTGGCTTGTCATCATCTGACCTCTGGTTCTTGGGACTTGAGCTAGTGGCCTGCCGTCTTACCTGCTCATCTTGGATTCGTCAGCCTCCACAGCCCGTGAGCCAACAGCCTGCCGTCTGACCTGCTGATCTTGGGTTCGTCAGCCCCTGCAACTACATGAGTCTGGAGGAGCCTCCTGTCTGACACCTGACCCACGGACTTGGAATGTTCCAGCCCCTACAACCATGTGAGCCATTTCTTTGAGATAAATCTCTCTCTGTATATATGTATATGCTTCACTGTTTTGCTTCTCTAGAGAACCCAGCCTAAGACAGGTATATACCAAGGAGTGGAATTCCTGGGTCGTATGGTAATTCTGTGTTTAAATTTTTGAAAAATATTTTTTAGCTCTTGACACCACACTTCAAGATAGAGTTTATCCAAGTTTTACAGGAGAGAAGATGGGAACCCAGAAAGGTAGGACTGATTTGCTCACAGCTACCCAGCTAAAGAGCAGCACAGCCAGAATTAGAACACAAGTCCAGCTGTTTGTAGCATCCTGCATGCCATGGATTGAATTATGTCCCCCCAAAAATGTGTGTATCAGTTTGGCTGGGCCATGATTCCTGGTATTGTGTGGTTGTCCTCCATTTTGTGGTTGTAATCTTATGTTAAAGAGAATTAGGGTGGGATTGAAACACCCTTACTAAGGTCACATCCCTGATCCAATGTAAAGGGAGTTTCCCTGGGGTGTGGCCAGCACCACCTTTTATCTTACAAGAAATAAAAGGAAAGAGAAGCAAGCAGAGAATGGGGGACCTCATGCCACCAGGAAGGCAGCACCGAGAGCAGAATGTGTCCTTTGGACCCAGGGTTCCTGTGCGAAGAAGCTGTCCAGGGGAAGATTGATGACAAGGACCTTCCTCCAGAGCTGACACAGAGAGAAAGCCTTCCCTGACGCCCTGAATTTGGACTTTAGCCTACTTTACTGTGAGGAAATAAACTTCTTTTTGTTAAGGCCATCCACTTGTGGTATTTCTTTTAAAGCAGCACTAGATGACGAAGACGCTGCACAAGTTACGAAGCACCTCACGTGTCCATTCTTCCATCTTGTCCTCCCAATATTTTTTTTCAGATGAAAAGACAGTTCCTGGTGTTAAGTGACTTGCTGAAGGTACAGCGAGTTTTAGTTGAGCTGGTAGTTTTCATTCCATTCTGGAAACCAGACCTTATTAGGTGTGTTCCTCTTCCTGTGTCCTGTGCAACCTCTGGTGATGTATGAAGAGGATGTAAGGGGTAAGGGGACTAGGAATTGGGGATAATTTTCTCTTATGCTTTAGCCAATCATTCTTCAAGTAATTTCTGAGTGCCAGACACTAGTCTAAGTGCTTGGGACACACAGTGACCTAAGTAGACAAAGACAGCAGCCCTTAAGGGAGCTTACATTCCAGTACGGGGAGGGAGAGACAGACAATAGATATAACAACATGAATACGATTTAGAGTATGCGAGAAGGTGAGAGAAGCTGTGGGGGAGAAACCAGCAGGGTAAGGGGAAGAGGAAGGGTGGAGGGGTTACAGTTTCAGATAGGGCAGTGAGCAGACCTCGTGAGGAGGTGACATTTGAGCAAATTTTAAAGGAGGTGCAGAAGTTAGTCACTTGGGTACCTGAAGTAAGAGTGTTTCAGGTAACAGAACCAGGTGGGATGAAGACCCTAAGGCAGGCGTGTGCCTGGTATGTTTTCGGAGCACAGGGAAGCCATTGTGGCTGCAGTGGAGTGAGGTAAGTGAGTGAAGGGGGCAGCTAGGGGAGGTGAGATCAGGGAGATGATCATGTGAGGCAGAGGCTTTCAAACTTTTCCGGGTGCCCTTAGTGTCTCAGTAATTTTTCACGATATCCCTACATCAAAAAACACCTAACAGTTTGGCTTCATAAGTAGGTAGCTGTTGTTAGGTGCCGTCCAGTTGCTTCTGACTCATAGCGACCCTATAGGATGGAGTAGAACTGCTCCGAAGTGTTTCCAAGGAGCGGCTGGTGGATTTGAACTGCTGACCTTTTGGTTAGCAGCTGAACTCTTAACCACTGCGCCACCAGGGCTCCAAGTACGTAGTTAGGTCCTAAAAATTTAATAGTAGTCTGGCATACTGCTGTTTTAACCTGTTGTTCTAACCCGCTGTTTCAGCAAGCTAGGTTGTGTCATCTGCATATTACAGGTTGTTAATGAGTATTCCTCCAATCCTGAAGCCATGTTCTTCATATAGCCTGACTTCTTGGCTTGTTTGCTCAGCATACAGATTGAATAAGTATGTTGAAAGGATACAACCCTGAAGCACACCTTTCCTGACTTTAAACCACGCAGAATACCCTTGTTCTGTTCTAACAACTGCCTCTTGGTCTATGTACAGGTCTGGCATGAGCACAATTAAGTGTCCTGGAATTCCGTGAAGATTACAGCGTTGGAAACCCTACGGGGCAGTTTTACTCTGTCCTACAGGGTCACTATGAGTCGGAATCGACTTGAAGGCAATGGGGATTTTTTTGATTAGTGGGTGTTAAGGAGTTCCTCGGTGCAAATCGTTAACGTGCTTGGCTGCTAACTGAAAAATTGGGGGTTCAAGTTCACCCGGAGGTGCCTTGGAAGAAAGGCCTGGTGGTGTACTTCCAAAACATCAGCCACTGAAAACCCTGTGGAGCCCAGTTCTACTCTGACACACATGGAATCTCCGTGAGTTGGGGTTGACGTGACAGCAACTTGTTTGGTTTATCTTGTCTTCGGTTTACCTGTGTGATCTTCCAAGCCAGAAGACTTCCTGGGAGGCACATGAATGGCTTGAAAATAGGTAGTCAACAGCTGCTAAGTATCAGAGAGGCAAACATTATCTAGAATCAGGGTTTCAGCTGATGCTGATGGTGCGTTTTAACTGCCCGAGACGGTGTGTAAAAGGGAATAAACTCAGATGAGAGGAGTTTTTAAAATGGCCAGTTGGGGGAGCTGCCAGCTTAGATTGGTTTACTGGCTACAAATCATTCCAGGGATATCTTAGTGACCTTTGAAAATGGGTGCCGCAGTCCACTTTCTGGCTTCCTCAAAACACAGGTCACAGTTATAATTTAAACAAGGTTTGGTAAATTGTCTGTTTCACCCACAGGCTGTCAGCTTCAGGGAAGCACTGAATGTCGGGACTCCCAGAGACGCTGCTGTGGTCCCCTCCTTGCTCTAACTTTAGTTGGTCTTCATAGGAATCACCGAGGGAGCTTGTTAAAAATGGGTCCTGGAACCCACCCCCAATTCAGTGGTTGTGGGGCAGAGCCATGTATTAGTTACCTATTGTAGTTGTTAGCTGCTGTGGAGCTGGCCCTGACATATGGCGGCCCCATGCCCAACAGCATGAAATGCTGCCTGGTCCTGCACCATCCCCAAAATTCATTGTGATTCATGGAGTTTTTACTGGCTGGTTTTTAAAATTAGATTGCCAGGCCTTTCTTCCTAGCCCATCTTAGTCTGGAAGCTCCACTGAAACCTGTTCAGCATCCTAGCAACATGCAAGTCTCTACTGACAGACAGATGGTGGCTGTACGAGGTGCATTGGCTGGGAATTGAACCTGGGTTTCCTGCAGGAAAGGTGGGAATTCTACCACTGAACCACCACTGCTCCCATCAGGTATCAATAGATATTGCTCCGTAACAAATCACTCCCAAATTTAGTGGCTTAAAATGACAATATTCATTATCTTTTAGAAGTTCTGGGGGTCAGGAATTTGGGAGTGGCTTATTTGGAAGATCTGGCTCAGAGTCTCTTATAATGTTGCTGTCAGATGTCAGCTGGGGTTGCAGTCATCTGAAGGCTTGACCGGGGCTGGAGGATCCACTTCTGAGGGTGCTGGCAAGTTGGTTCCAGGTACAGTATAGCGCAGGAAGGGTGTGCTGGTCTGGCTCAGAAGTAGACATGGGAACTGTCTGGGAATGGCAGCGTGTTAAATGCCGGTTCTTTCATTGGGTGCACCTTGCTGGAGTCTCTCACCGCAGCTCCCCTGAAGCACACGGTCTTTGCCCCCCACCAGGCTGTAGCCCTCAGCTCCTTGGCTTCCATGGCAAGACCCCTTTCAAGATGGCTCCAGGTTGGTTCCTTCCCACTGGCCCACGTTGGCCTGTGGGAAAACATGAGCCTTTGTCTTCCCTCCCTTCCTCCCCTGTGAGGGACAGGGAAAGGGGAAATACCACAGCACTCCAACAGCCCTCTCCCAAGACATTATCTCTCTACTTCCTCTTCCATCTCTCCACTGTCGTAGACTGGAGGTGGGTGTTCATGGAATCTGGTACAGCCCCCTAGTCCCTTGATGAGCCCCGTGTAAAGGATCTAGCACTTCACTTGGGAATGTGGACTATCATGTTCTTGTCCTGGACATCAGCAAAAAAATTGACACACCAAGTCCCTTTTTGACATCCTGTTCCATATCTCCATACTTCAACTTAAACGCTTCCTTAAATCCCACACTCCAGCTAGGAGCCTGTTAACCTTTCCACTTGGGTATCCCACAGGCCACTTGAACATGGTGTATCAGTGTTCAGCATCCATCCCCAAGAGCCAAATTCTCCTGCCTTTTCTGCTGGGGTGTGGCACTCAGGAAGAAGCCCTTTGCTCATTCTTGTTCTCTCTCCCCTTCTCCATCCAACCACTCACCAAGGTCTGTGGATTTTACCTCCTAATTATTCATCAAATGTGCCCTTTCCTTCTGCCTAATTCCTCCTAGACCTGGCATAGCTATCCACCCCAGGCACTGTTATTTGATGAAATCTCATCCTTTTGCCCAAAGGCTGGTATTGTGGTTTCCTAGTGCTACTGTAAAAAAAGTAGCATAAGTGGGTAGCTTTAAAGAACAGAAATTTATTTTCTCACAGTTCTGGAGGCCAGAAGTACAAATCAGGGCCTCGGCCACACTGATTCCTTCTGTGAGTCTCTCTCCTAGTTTCTGGTGTCAGCTGGCGAGCCTTGGCATTCCTTTGTTCAAAGATGGTCCTCAAGTGTTGTCTGTCTTCCCCAGCATGTGGTCAAATCCCGGTGTCTATGCTGCTCTTTATAGAACTCAGAAGTGCATAGGTTGACAATCTACCCTACACTGTTGTGACCTCAACTGACTGATTATATTACATTAGATTGCATCATGGAAGGTAATTACATTAAATTACATTAAGGAAGTGATCACATTACATTGCATTAGATGTAAAGTGATTACATTACAGTAGATCACATCCACAGGTATGGGGGTTAGGATTCCAACACGTATTTTGGGGGGACACAATTCAGTCTGCAACAGCTGGAATGTGTGAGGTGTCATCCTCTGCTCCTACAATTTCCTGTACATCGTAGAATACCTTCTTTTGTGCCCAGTCTTACATTGTCTCTGCCCACATTTTATTCCAGTCATTGCTGGGGCTTCCAGCTTTGAGCAGGTGTAAGCCGACTGCACTTGCTGAGCTCTCCTGCCTTTCTCTTGCTTTCTGGTCCTGGACTTGCCTGACATCGAGGCCCAGAATGCCTGCGGGTCTGTGCTGCACATGCATAAGCCTGCGAGGGCGAGGGAGTTAACATTCCAAATGCAACTCTTGGCCACTGGAGGACAGGGGCTAGTGGTTAACTGTTCCTCTCTTCTGGCCTCCAGGCAGTCAATTACTAGCACGTGAGGATCTCGTAGCTCCACAGAGCATCCCCCCAGTAAGATCAAGCCCTACTTGCCCAGAGTGTGGGCCAGCTCGGTAAAGCACCTTGTAGTAGCTTTCTCTCCTGTTTCATTCTTCCCAGGCCCCCGTCCCTGCATCGTGTTGCCCAGGACCATTTCTCAAATTAGCTGCTTGCTTTTTCAGGGGAGCCCAAGCTATCTTTGACTCTACCAAGGCCCTTACCAAACTGAAAATGTAACAATTATTTGCTTGTCTATTTCCTTTACTATACTAGGAGGTCTCCAAGGCAGAGACTGTGCCTGCTTTGCCATCCAAGTAGTTTGTAATAAATGTTTGCTAAATGAATGGCCCAGGTGTAGAAAGAATGTGGTGTGTTTACAAATGGGAAGTATTACATTTGTAAAAGGCTTTTCATACACTATCTCATTTAACTCTACAACAACCCTATAAAAACCAAAAACCAAACCTGTTGCTGTCGAGTTGATTCCGACTCATAGCGACCTATAGGACAGAGTAGAACTGCCCGTAGGGTTTCCAAGAAGCAGCTGGTGGATTTGAGCTGCCGACCTTTGGGTTAGCAGCAGAGCTCTTAACCACTCTGCCACCAGGGCTCCCACTCATAGGGTAGGTGCTATTATTATTTCCAACTTATAGATGAGGAAACAAGTTTAGAGAGATGAGGTAGTTTGCCCAGAGGCACACAGCTAGTGAAAAGAGAAGTCAGGTTTCTGAACTCTGGTCTACCCAGTTCCAGAGTCTGGCCTCGTGTCAACTCCAGCATCTGTCAGTTTGTCATACTGTAGTGGCTTGTTTGTTGCTATGATGCTGTAAGCTATGCCACTGATATCTCAAATACCAGCACCATTCATGGTCGACAAGTTTCTCCAGACTAAGACAGACTAGGAAGAAAGGCATGGTGATCTACTTCTGAAATTTAGCCCATGAAAACCCTATGGATCACAACAGAATATTGTCCAAAATAGTGAAGAAGATGAGCCCCTTAGGTTGGAGGGCATTCAAAATACACAGTGGTCGCAACAATGAACTTGAACACACCAACAGTCGTGAAGATGGTGCAGGACTGGGCAACGTTCCGTTCTGTTGTATGTGGGGTCACTGATTGTAGCCGACTCCACGCAATTATCATCTACAACAACAGGCAAGCTAGTTATTACTGGAGCAGAAAGCACTGGCAGGGAAGTGCATGGAGATGAGGTTTTCCTGTTAGGCAGGGGCTGAATCATGGGGGATCTTTGTCTAGTGATTTGTATCTTGCAGACAATGGGGAACCTTTGAAAGCTTAAAACATTTTCTTGGGAGACTTCGTTTCCTTGCACCTTCAAAAATACAAGCAGTTTGAAGAATGTCCACAAGGGGGCAGGCATTGGCAATAGATGAGGAAATTGGTGTTGGAAAACCAGCTTGCGAAACTTGGTTCAATTTTCTTTTCCTAGTGGGGCCTCTCTGCTCAGCTGAGTAGATCCGAGATTGGTAAATCACCTCTAGCATTAGAGACCTGCTGCTGTTCGTTCCGACTTTTCTCTCTTCTCTGCCTTCCCTTCTCCCCTCATTCCTCATGTTCACCTTCTTTAGCAAAGTGGATAAAGTCAGTTTAAAGAGTAGCAGACATTTCTTTCTTTTTAAAATTTTTATTGTTCTTTAGGTGAAAGTTTACAGTACAAATTAGTTTTTCATTCAAATATTTATACACAAATTGTTTTGTGACGTTGGTTGCAATCCCCGCAACATGTCAGCGCTTTCTCCTCTTTCCACCACGGGTTCCCCGCGTCCATTTGTCCAGTTTTCCTTCCCCTTCCTGCCTTCTTGTCTTTGCTTTTGGGCAGATGTTGCCCGTTTGATCTTGTTTACTTGACTGAAGTAAGAAGCACGTTCCTCACGTGCGTTTTTGTTTGTTTTGTAGCCTAAGACGTTTCTTAAAGATCATTAAGTTTGCAACATCTGAAAATCCCAGTCCACATGCAAACAAGCAACAGCACACACCCAAACAGTAACAGCAATAGTTTGGACTGCTAGGGTCTAAGCTAGCTACAGGGAGGTTTTATCCCTGTACTTGTATCTCAGGAGTCACTGCAAATGTTCTATCACCTCCACATACTTAGGAGATGGTTATTGATTCCAATTCAGGTTCAACTAACATTTATTGAATATCTACTGTGTGTGAGGCTTGCTGATGAGAGAATGTCATTTTGCTGAATTTTCACATGAATGCTTTGAGCTAAGTAGAGTTGTCCCTATTTACAGTTGAGTTCATTGTGTGCTAGAGAGGATAAGATCATGGTTAGATTATTGGCAGGCCATGGGGCCACATGTAAATCAGATTTTTGGACTACTACTTTATCATTCCTGCCATTAAGCTGCACTGGACTGATTTATCATAATCGCTCTATGTAAGTATGATTCAGAATGACCAATAGGGAGGGAGATGTTAAACCAGCACTTCTCTTTGATGTCCACAAAGCTCAATGCTTTAAAGGGAAAGAAGAGGAATGGGGAGATGGGCTGTTATGGATTAAATGGGTCCCCCAAAAGATACGTTTAAGACCTAGCCCCTGCACCAGTGAGTGTGACCTTGTTTGGGGAAATAAGGATTTTCTTTGAAGATGTTATCAATTAGGTTAATGAAGTCATACCAGAGTAGGGTGGGCCCTAATCCTAATCCCTTCTGAGTGAGGTTTTATTAAAGAGAAGACAGACAGGGCAATGGAGCCACACACATTCACGTGGAGATACATCTACAAGCCAAGGAATGCAAAGGATGCCTGGACTTTCAGAAGCTGAAAGAGATGAGGAAGGACCTTTCCCTAGAGCAGACAGGAAGAGCATGGCTCTGCTGACATCCTGAATTCAGACTTGTAGCCTCCAGAACTGTGAGAAAACAAATAGCTATTCTTTAAAGCCATCCACTTTGTGGTATTTTGTCATGGCAGCCTTAGGAGACTAAGATGGGAGATTCTCATCCCTCTGAACTTCAGCTTTCTGACTCTGCATGGAGGCTGGAGAGCTCAGGGAAGAGGTACAGTCTTCGGGGACCAAGGCCTGGAAACGCTTGGCTGTCCCAGTGGTCTCAGCCCCCAATCAGCCAGGGACTGCTCTGGATAGTCCTGGTCGCCAGCACAGGGCTGGGTCCAATTAGTATTTGTTCTACTGACTCCCTGTACAAAGGAGAATACTAAGAACTGGGGGCATTTAAGTGACCAGTCCAAGGCCAGGAAGTCAAGAGCCATATATGGAATGCAGGTCTCCCACGTCCAGGGGCCTTGAACATTCTCTTACAATAGGGCTTCCCAAAGGGTGATATGCATTATGCCATTGGGGCAGATATACAAAGAGATATACAATTTGTTGTATAGATATACAGACTGCCAAACAGACAGATGCCAGCCCTCGCTGGCTCTCACTGACCCTGTGGGTTTTTTAATTCACTGGAATGTCTCACAGAGAGCACCATATTTACAATGAGCCCTGTTGGCACAGGGATTTAAGTGCTTGGCTGCTAACCAAAGGTGAGTGTTGAACCCACCAGCTGCTCCACGGGAGAAAGATGTAACAGTCTGCTTCCGTAAAGATTACAGTCTTGCAAACCCTATGGGGGCAATTCTACTCTGTCCTCTAGGGTTGCTATGAGTTTGAATTGACTGGACAGCAATGAGTTTTGTTTGTTGTACCATACTTATGGCTACAGGTTTATTACAACCAAAATGGATACAAATGAAGATGTGAATAGTGTGAGGTCTGGGAAGAGTCACAGCATGGAGCTTCCATGTCCCAGAAGGGGACACACTGCCCTCTCCCGTGCATGGTCACCAACCAGAAAGCTCCTTGAGCCTCTGTCTTCCAAGGCCTTGATTGGCCTCACCATATGGCCATGATAGCTTACATCATGACTCCTGAGGCTTAGTCAGCATCGAGCCCCAGCTGGTCCCCCTTGGTCTTGTCAACCCCCATTCATTAGACTCAGGTGTTCGTCCGGCTGGAAAGAACTGAGAACAAAGGCCAAATTGCTTTCTACAAGGTGATCCCACACCTTGCAGTAGATAGTAAGAGTAGGTAAAAATAAGCATTACATAAAGAACACATTTCATGAAGTGTATTATCTTCCTATCACACATTTAGTGGCTTAAAACACCACAAATCTATTACCTTACAGTTTTGCTGGTCAGAAGTCCTAAAATCAAGACGTCTGCAGAGCTGTGTTCCTTCTGGAGGCTCTGGGGGAAAAGACTTCCTTGCTTTTTCCCAGTTTCTAGTAGCTGCCTGTATTTTGGCTAGATGAACTTCCTGACATCATTCTAACTTCTGCTTCTGTCATCACACTGTTTTCTGACTTCGACCTTCTTGCCTCCCTCTTATAAAGACCAAGTGATTACATTGGGCCCACCCTGATAATCCAGGATCAGCTCCCATCTCAAGTCCTTCACTTAATCACACCTGCAAAGTCCCTTTTGCCATGTAAGGTGACATATTTATAGATTCTGGGGATTAGGACGTAGACATTTTTTGGGGGGAGGCATTATTCTCTCTACTTCATAAAGAATAGTACCAGAAAAGCCAAACCCCTTGCCATCAAGTCGATTCCGACTCATAGTGACCCTACAGGACAGGGTAGAGCTGCCCCTTAGGGTTTCCAAGGAAACGGTGGATTCAAACTGCCAACCTTTTGGTTAGCAGCCAAGTTCTTAACCACTGCGCCACCAGGGCGCCACCAGGGCTCCTCATAGTACCAACCCAAAAACCAAACCCATTGCCGTTGAGTCAATTTCGACTCATAGCTACCCTATAGGACAGAGTAGAACTTCCCCATAGGGTTTCCAAGGAGCGGCTGGTGATTTGAACTGCTGACCTTTTGGTAAGCAGCCATAACACGCCATAGCTCTTAACCACTGCGCCACCAGGGCCCCATAGTACAGAGGGTATGAATTATATGTTGAAAATTATGAAGGTCTTATTTGAATGACCTTACAGTCCGGCTCCTCCTTAAAGGATATATGTGGAAGTGACATCGGCTTCCTTAGGGATTTGAGTAGTTGTGGGGTTAGGCAGAGGAAAAGTTTATTTGAGAACACAATTACCTTTAAGGAGGACAGGATGTGTCAGGTGAAAGCCCTTCCAAGAGCAGGTAGACCAGGAATTAAACTGAGGAGAGAGCTGACTAGTTCCACATAAAAGTGTGAGAAGAATTAGTGGGGAAGGGCAATGCTCAACCTTGCTGAGGTAGTGTGAGGTGGTGTGGGGTGGTGTGAGGTGGTGCGGGGTGGTGTAGGGTGGTGTGAGATGGTGTTAGGTGTGAAAAACATGTAAAATTGTTCACTACAGATTAGTAAGTAAGCACGAGCAAGCCCGCGCTTACCTTGTTTACTGGGTAACCTGTCGCTGTCAGAAACCCTGGTGGTGTAGTGGTTAAGAGCTACAGCGGCTAACAAAAAGGTCGGCAGTTTGAATCCACCAGGTGCTCCTTGGAAACCCTATGGGGCAGTTCGACCCTGTCCTACGGAGTTGCTATGAGTCAGAATCGACTTGATGGCAATGGGTTTGATTTTTTTTTTTGTGTGTGGGGGTTCTGTCCCTATTAGGTATTGTAAATTTGAAAAGAGGCTTTGATTCTGTAGGAAGGTGCTTTGGGGTTAAGAGACAGATGCCAGTCATAGAAGCAGAATCTTTGATGTGGTGAGAAAATGTGTAATTGTTCACTACAGACGATCTGGTAAGCAAGGTAAGCGCTGTGCTTACCTTGTCTATGGATAATCTGCCCCTGTGTGAGGTGTTGTGAGGCTGAGGAACACTTTACAGACAGGATGTCTGACATTTAATCTGGAGGTGCTTTCATTCTTGCTGTGTAACTTCTCCTTCACTGCATGTCACGCTTAGCAAAGTCTGTAAAAATGCTTTGTTCACATGTTTGTGTGTGTGGTGTGTGCATGAATGCTTGAAAAAGTGATTGGATCCACTCTGGCTCCCAATGGGAAAAATTTTTATCCCTGTTTCCCTCTCCTCCCCCCAAATTAAGGGAAGGGCTGATTTCCGCATCTGAGGGACAGGAGGTGAACAGGGCACAGAAGTGGGGCAGAGAGATGATGCATAGGCAGCATAGCCAGGCACAGCAGAGGCAACTGTGAGAATAAGGCATTTGCAGATGCCTCAGGGGAGGCTGTGGTCTTCCAACACATTATCTCATTTAATCCCCACTAAAACCTCTGAGACCCAGGGAGGTAACGTAACGACCTTATGTGGGCCAGCTAGGATTTTAGTCACAACTGTGTGATTCTAAGTCCAGATCTAGAATTTGTTGTCATGGACAGAAATACCTGGTTATTGTTTTTGGAGACAGGGTGGTCTTGATGTTAGAGCTCAAACTTCACCTCATTGTTGGATCGACCAGATTTACCGGTTTCAACTTTAATCGATTTTCCCTGAAAACTTATAATGTGTGGAGAACTACAGATGAGGTTCAAATTTGGCTTTATGCCTCTTATACCATAAATACATGTATACACATTGGTGGTGGTGGTAGTTAGTGGCTGTCGAGTCGATTCCAACTCAGGGTGACCCCATGTGTGCACAGTAGGCCTGTTCCATAGGGTTTTCAAGGCTGTGACCTTTCAGAAGCAGATCTCCAGGCCTATCTTCCAAGGTGCCTCTGGGTGGGTTTGAACTGCCAATCTTTGGGCTAGCAGTTGAGCATTTAACCCTTTGTGCCACCCAAGGACTCCTTGTGTGGAGAACTATGCTTGTAGGTGGGGTATGCTACAGTGTATCAGATGTGGTCCTGCACTGTTTACCAAAGTGTGTTCATTAGCACCCCATTGTCTTGGGAGGTTAATAGATGTCCATGAAAAAAAGGATTCTATTATCAAATACCACCACCTATCTGTCAGTTTGTTGTGCTGTGGTGGCTTGTGTATTGCAGTGATGCTGGAAGCTATGCCACCAGTATTTCAAATGCCAGCAGGGTCACCTATGGTTTCAGTGGTGCTTCTAAACTAAGAAGGACTAGGAAGAAAGGCCTGGCAATCTACTTTCAAAAATTATCCAATGAGAATCCTATGGATCACAACAGAATACTGTCTGATATAGTGCTAGAAGATGAGCCTTCTAGGTTAGAAGGCTCTTAAAATACACAGTGACTGCAACAATGGACTGAAACATACCAAAAATTGTGAAGACGGTGCAGGATCGGGCAACATTTTTTTCTGTTGTACATGGGGTCACCATGAGTCAGAGCTGTCTTGACACCAACTAACATAGTCAAATAAGTTGGGAAAATATTGAAAATCTATCTATCTGTGTGGTGTTCTATTTTCCTTGCAGAACTTCTCAGAGCCTCTACTATGCAAAGAAGCATTTGGAATCCCAACGGGGGAGGCACTATGCAGCATTTCCTTGTGGTGTCACTATCTAGAGAAGGAAACAAAAAGAAGTACTAGACTATGCTTGGCACAGAGCAGGTACTCTGTGACTGTGTGTTGCATGAAGGAACGTGTGAATGGATGGTATAGATGATGTACCGCAGAAGTTCCAAGAGAGGAAAGACAACTTCCCTGATCAAGGTATAGCACAAGACTTCAATAATTATCAAATTGAAAAGTATTTATGAAACTTTCACTCTGCTAATATCTACTATTTATTGAGTACCTACTACATGCCAGTCCCTGGGTGGTACAAATGGTTAATGCTCTTGGCTTCTAACTGAAAGTTTGGAGGTTTAAGTTCACCCAGAGGTACCCTGGAAGAAAGGCCTGGTGATGTACTTCCAGAAAATTCAGCCATTGAAAACCCTACAGAGCACAGTTCTACTCTGACACACATGGGGTCGCTGTGAGTCAGAACTGACTGGATGGCAACTGGAAACTGGTAATGTGCTAGATACTATGCCAGATGCTTCCTTACATTATCTTTTTAGCTAAAAAGGGATCTAGAAATACAATCAGTCATTTGGGAAGGCTTTTGCAGGCTCACTCTGTTGAAGTAATTTTTGCAAAGCAATTGTTACAGCTCCACAAAGACTTAACCTGGCCTACGATCATAATAGGAAGGACTAAAACCAGATGACCCTTCAAGCTACTTGAAATACTAGCAATTAATGGCACAGTGTTATGCATAATTGGGCACACTAGCGTGCAGCTCTTTTTAAAATGCAGCATTTACCCTGGATTTCAATCTTTCCTTGAGTCAGGGAACCAATAGTGTACCTTGCCATTGTTAAGTGAAAGCAAGCAGCCAGGTTAAATTCTAATTAAATGTTACCATTGTTATTTGAAAAATAACAGCTTAGTGTTGGTGTCAAATTGACCTTTATCAGTGGATAGAATTAGAATATATTGTTATTTTAGGTTGTCTAATACATGTGAATAACACTTACAGAGAGGTTTTCATTGACTGTAGTTAAGGTTGAAACAAAGAGAATTAATATGGTGAGCATGTAAATGAGGGTGTCATTGAGCACAGAAAAAGAATCATGTTGTATCTGGTTTTCTTTGAGCCTCTACCAATGCTATGTAGGCAGGCTGGACATTTTCCTGGGCTGTGAATCCCAAATGTAACTCATGTTCCTGGTTGACTGTACAGTGGACACACTGTTCCCCTTTTCTTGTATACAACTTCTGTAAGCCTGTTGCTAGTAAGGAAAAGAGTAACCTTTCCCATGAGACAGAAAGACAACATATCAAAACAACAGCAACAATAATAACAAGAAAAACTTGGAGTTTAAGAGAACATGAACTGAGGACAGACTTATCAAGTCTTCTTAGGATAGAAAGTAAAGATAAGGCAGAGTTTCAAGTAGGTAAAATTGTTAGGGAGGCAGCAAGATGGCGGGCATTGGAAACCAGAGATAGTTATTTACTGACTACTTACTGAGTTCCACTATGCGCCTGGCAATGTGAAGCGCCCTGATGAGACAAAAAAGATTAAGACACAGGCAGTGCCTTCAAGGCTCTTAGACTCCTGAACAGTGGGGAGAACCAACAATTGAAATGGACTATGAAGTGGATGGCAGAGCCAAAATCTCAAATCTTTCAATTTCTCTCTGTGTGACCTTGGACATGTTACTTCACCCCTCTGATTCTCAGGCTCCTCACCTGTAAAATGGGAGTGGTAACTCTTACCTCACAGGCTGTTTTCAGGATGAAATGAAATACTGTATGTAAAAGGCTTATACTTACTGAGTGTAAGAGGGCTTAGTTACCCTAGGTAACGCAAATGCTTTGCACTTGACTACTAACCTAAAGGTTGGTGGTTCTAAACCACCCAGCGGTATCATGGAGGAAAGTCCTGGCAACCTGCTTCCGTAAAGATTATAGCCAAGAAAACTCTATGGAATACAGTTCTATTCTGTAACACATGGGGTTGCCATGAGTTGGAATCAACTTGACAGCAAAGAATTTGGTTTTCTTTTTGAACCTGCTAGTTTCCTTTCTCCTAATATCTACCTTCTTAGAATAGAGAATGACTTAGATTGGATCAGCAAGGGTCACACTCATCCTAGACAAATAAAGAATGAGGAAGTAACATAGTCAGGGGATTTTGTCTCTTCTTACTGGGGTTGACTTTAAGTGTATCTAGTTAGGCATCATTCCTTGTTTAAGAATGATCTTTTCAGGAAAATAGTATTGTCTACTTTTACTATTACGTTTCCATTCTTCACAACCGGCTCCATAATTTGTTATGATCCACATAGTTGAATGTCTTTGCAAAGTCAATAAAACACAGGTAAACATCTTTCTGGTATTTCTCTGCTTTCAGCCAAGATACATCTGACAACAGCAATGATATTCCTCATTCCACATCCTCTTCTGAACCTACTTGAACTTCTGGGAGTTCCTGGTTGATATACAGCCCAAGCTATGGTCTTTTCAACTGGTTCTTATGTGTGCATAAGTTAGATATTGAAGAAGGAAGACAGAAGAAGAATGGATGCATTTGAACTATGGTGTTGGAGAAGAAAGTTGAATATACTGTGGACTGCCAAAAGAATGAACAAAGCAGTCTTAGAATAAATACTAGCAGAATGCTCCTTACAAGGGAAGCTGGTGAGACTTCAAATTGCTTACTTTGGACACGTGATCAGGAAACACAAATTGCTAGAAAAGGTCATCATGTTTGGTAAAGCAGAATGTCACTGAACATGAGGAAAACCCTCTATGAGACGGATTGATATGATAGTCAGAACAATGGATTAAAACCTGCCAGTGACCATGAAGATGGCATAGGGCCAGGAAACGTTTTGTTCTGTTAAAAATAAGGTTACCATGAGTCCGAGTCGACTTGATGGCACCTAACAACAACATCAACAACAGTGACCAATGACACTGAGTATCTTTTCATGTGCTTATTGGCCATTTATATATTTTCTTGGGAGAAATGTCTGTTTAAGTCCTTTGCTCATTTTAAATTGGGTTGTTTGTCTTTTTGTTGTTGAGTTGTAAGGGGTTCTTTATATATTCTGGGTATTAAACCCTTATAAAATATACATAGACTGCCAGAAGAACAAACAAGTCTGTCTTGGAGGAAGTACAGCCAGAGTGCTCCCTGGAAGTGAGGATGACCAGACTTTGTCTCATGTACTTTGGACATGTTATCAGGAGAGACCAATTCCTGGAGAAAGACATCATGCTTTGTAAGGTAGAAGGTCAGCAAAAAAGACGAAGACTTTTGATGAGATGAACTGACACAGCGGCTGCAGCAATGGGCTTAAACGTAGCAACGATTGTGAGGATGGCCCAGGACTGGGTAGTGTTTCGTTCTGTTGTACATAGGGTTGCTATGAGTCACAACCAACTTGACGGCACCTAACAACAACAAAAAATAATATGTCATCCACCACTCATCTGTCAGTTTGTTGTACTGTGTTGGCTTGCATGTTGCTATGATTCTGGAAGCTATGTCGCCGACATTTCAGATACCAGCAGGGTCACTCATGGTGGACAGGTTTCAGTGGAGCTTCCAAACTAAGACAGACTAGAACGAAGGACCTGGTGATCTACTTCTGAAAAAACTGGCCAATGAAAACCTTATGAATAGCAGCGGAACACTGTCTGATATAGTTGAAGATGAGCCCCTCAGGTTGGAAGGCACTCAAAATACAACTGGGGAAGAGCTGCCTTCTCACAGTAGAGTTAACCTGAATAATGTTGATGGAGTCAAGTTTCAGGACCTTCATATGCTGATGTGGCATGACTCTAAACAACTGCAAACATCCACTAATATTTGAAACGTGGAATGTACAAAATATGAATCTAGGAAAATTGGAAATCATCAAAAATGAAATGGAACACTTGAAGATTGATATCCTAGATATTAGTGAGTTGAAATGGACTGGTATTGGCCATTTTGAATCAGACAATCATATGGTCAACTATGCCCAGAATGATAGATTGAAGAGGAACGGTGTCACATTCATTGTCAAAAAGAACATTTCAGGATCTATCCTTAAGTACAATGGTGTCAGTGATAGGATAATATCCATACGCCTACAAGGAAGACCAGTTAATACGACTATTATTCAACTAACCACTAATGCCAAAGATGAAGAAACTGAAGATTTTTACCAACTTCTGCAGTCTAAAATTGATCGAACATACAATCAAGATGCATTGATAATTACTGGTGATTGGAATGAGAAAGTTGGAAACAAAGAAGAAGGATCAATAGTTGGAAAATATGACCTTGGTGATAGAAACAATGCTAGAGATCACATGATAGAATTTTTCAAGGCAAATGACTTATTCATTGGAAATACCTTTTTGCAACAACATAAATGGTGAGTATTCTTGTGGCCCTCACCGGTGGAATACACAAAAATCAAAGCAACTGCATCTGTGGAAAGAGAAAATGGAGAAGCTCAATATTGTCAATCAGAAGAAGGCCAGGGGCTGACTGTGGAACAGATCATCAATTGCTCATATGTAAGTTCAAGCTGAAGCTGAAGAAAATTAGAACAGGTCCACAAGAGCAAAAGTACGACCTTGAGTATATCCCACCAGAATTTAGAGACCATCTCAAGAATAGATTTGACACATTGAACACTAATGACTGAAGACCAGAAGAGTTGTGGGATGACATTAACATCATACATGAAGAAAGCAAAAGGTCATTAAAAAGAAAAGAAAGAAAGTAAAGACCAAAATGGATGCCAGAAGAGACTCTGAAACTTGCCCTTGAATGTAGAGTAGCTAAAGCAAATGGAAGAAATGATGAAGTAAAAGAGCTGAAAAGAAGATTTCAAAGGATGACTTGAGAAGACAAAGTATTATACTGAAATGTGCAAAGACCTGGAGTTAGAAAAACAAAAAGGAAGAACACATTTGGCATTTCTCAAGCTGAAAGAACGGAAGAAAAAATTCAAGCCTTGAGTTGCAATTTTGAAGGATTCTATGGGCAAAAAATTGAATGACACAGGAAGCATCAAAAGAAGATGCAAGGAATACACAGAATCACTGTACCAGAAAGAATTGGTCAATGCTCAACCATTTCAGGGGTTAGCATATGATCAAGAACTGATGGTACTTAAGGAAGAAGTCAAAGCTGGACTGAAGGCACTGGCCAAAAACAAGGCTCCAGGAACTGACGGAATACCAGTTGAGATGTTTCAACAAATGGATGCAATGCTAGAAGCACTCACTTGTCTATGCCAAGAAATTGCAAAACAGTCAACCAACTGGAAGAGATCCATATTTGTGCCCATTCCGAAGGTGATCCAACTGAATGTGGAAATTGTCGAACAATATCATTAATATCACACACAAGTAAAATTTTGCTAAAGGTAATTCAAAAACGACTGAAGTAGTACATAGACAGGGAACTGCCAGAAATTCAAGCTGGTTTCAGAAGAGGACATGGAATGAAGGATGTTACTGCTGATGTCAGATGGATCCTGGCTGAAAGAAGAGAATACTGGAAAGATGTTTACCTGTGTTTTATTGACTATGCAAAGGCATTCAACTGTGTGGATCATGACAAATTATGGATAACATTACGAAGAATGAGAATTCCAGAACACCTAATTGTGCTCATGTGAAACCTGTATATAGACCAAGAGATAGCTGTTTGAACAGGACACGGGGATACTGTGTGGTTTAAAATCAGGGAAGTTGTGCATCAGCATTGTATCCTTTCACCATACTTAGTCAATCAGTATGCTGAGTAAATAATCTGGGAAGCTGGACTATATGAAGAAAAACACGGCATCAGGATTGGAGGAAGACTTATTAACAACTTCTGATATGCAAGTGACATAACCCTGCTTGCTGAAAGTGAAGAGGACTTGAAATACTTACTGATGAAGATCAAAGACCAGCCTTCAGTAGGGATTACACCTAAACATAAAGAAAACAAAAATCCTCACAACTGGACCAATAAGCAACATCATGATAAATGCAGAAAACATTGAAGTTGTTAAGGATTTCATTTTACTTAGATCCACAGTCAAGAAATCATGGAAGCAGCAATCAAGAAATCAAACGTCTTATTGCATTGGGAAAATCTACTACAAAAGACCTCTTTAAAGTATTAAAAAGCAAAGATGTCACTTTGAGGACTAAGGTGCGCCTGACCCAAGCCATGGTGTTTTCAATCGTCTCATATGTATGGGAAAGCTGGACAATGAATCGGGAAGAATTGCTGCCTTTGAAATTATGTGTGGGTGAACAATCTTGAATATGCCATGGACTGCCAGAAGAATGGACAAATCTGTCTTGGAAGAAATATAGCCAGGATGCTCCTTAAAGGTGTGGATGGCAAGACTTCGTCCCATGTACTTTGGACATGTTATCAGGAGGGCCAGTCCCTGGAGAAGCCCGTCATGTTGGTAAAATAGAGGGTCAGCGAAAAAGAGGAAGACCCTCAATGTGTTGGATTGACAGACTGGCTGCATTAATGGGATCAAACATAGCAATGATTATGAGGATGGTGCTGGACCTGGCAGTGTTTTGTTCTGTTGTGCATAGGGTTGCCATGAGTCAGAAGCAACTTGACGGCACTTAACAACAACAACAACAACCAGACTCAATGGATCCAGTAAGTCTGGTTTCTATATGAATTTGAAGTTCTGTTCCATGATTTTCCTCCTTTTGATCAGTATTCTTCTATTGGGTCCTTGATCAAAACATTTAGTAGTGGTAGCTGGGCACCATCTATTTCTCGTGGTCTCATGACACCAACACTTCTTATCAGAGTATTAGCATTTTCTTTTCTCATGCTTTCACTTTTATATGAGATAAAACCTCAATGTTCTATGATTTTATCAAAGAAAATAATAGCTTATCTTTATAAACTACTTACCTTGCTGTGTGAACTTTTTAAAGTGTTTTACAAGCATTATCTTATTTAATCCTGGGGAGGGAGTGTAACTCTTGACCATGTTATAGAGCTGCCTTCTATTCAGTGAGTTATTAGAAAGGGAAGTTGATGTCAAAAAGATCATCCTGGAATAATGAATAGAAGAAAAAAGTGATGATAAGCATTCTTTCAAATCTCAACTTATTCAAATAGAACTGTAGTTATTTCAATAAATAAATGATCTCTTGATTTTACTCTTCAAGTAATACGAAGTCTAAAGGAGACTGTAATCCAATAACTCCTAAGTGCTAATTCATTTTTAGTGAATGTGTGGGACTCCCTTCTCATGAGACAGACAGATGTGGATTAGGATTTCAACTTTTCCACTTATGAGCCATGACCTTGGACAAACTACTTAACTCTTTTGAGCCTCAGTTTATTTGGTTGTAAAATGGGATCAAGCATAACCTCAAAAGGCTGTCCAAAGGGTAAAATAACTTACTATTTGTAAAGAACACGCAGTTTGAAACTTGGAACATCACAGTTGTTCAAAAAATTTGGCTTTCCTTTCTTTCCTGGATGCTGTTGTTAGATGCCATTCAGTTGGCTCCGACTCATTGTGACCTTATATATAACAGAATGAAACACTGACCAGTCCTGCGCCATAGTTGGTATATTTGAGCCCAATGTTGCATCCGGTGTTTCTATCCAGCTCGTAGAGGGTCTTCCTCTTTTTTACTGACCCTCTATTTTACTAAGCATGATGTCCTTCTCCAGCTATTGATCTTTCCTGATAACATGTCCAAAATAAGTGAGACAAAGTCTAGCCATCCTTGCTTCTAAGGAGCATTCTGGCTGTATTTCTTCCAAGACAGATTTGTTCGTTCTTCTGGCAGTCTACGGTATATTCCTTCCTGGGTACACAGAGGAATATAATTCCCAGCTTCCTTGTACCTAAGTGGAGCCATGTATCTGGTTTTGGCCAAAGGTTTGTGACTGAAGTGATATTGGTCACTTTTGGGCCAAAGCATAGAACATGTAGTTTTGAATTTCCATGCATCTTATCTTCAACCTTGTCTTGAGATGGCAGACCTACAGGTGAAAGTCACCTAGATCTCTGAGTCACTGCATTGAGCACAGCTGCCTTGCAGAGTTGCCCAGATCCACAGTGGACTTTGAAGAAGTGTGAAATAAATTATTATGGATCTAAGGTACTGATATTTAGGGGTTATTTGTTATTGCCTCATAATTTAGTTTATCCTGACCAATAGAACCTCTTTGGGAAGGTTTGATATGGGGGAAGGAGTATGCCATGCTATCATAAGATTTTCTAAGGTTCTGCTAGACAAATTTGTTGTTGTTGGCTGCCACTGAGTTGGCCCCTGACTCATGGTGACCCCATACAAACAGAATCAGACTGTTGCGATCCATCGCATTTCATTGGTTGTTTTTGTGGAAATAGATCACCAGCCCTTTCGTCCTAATCTGCTTTAGTATGGAAGTGCTGCTGAATCCTGTTCAGCATCATAGCAACATACAGGCCCTCCACTGCCAAGCAGATGATGACTGTACTTCAGGTGCATTGGCTGGGAATTGAACCTGGGTCTCCCGCATGGAAGACAGACGTCCTACCACTGAACCACCACTGTCCTCACTAGACAAATAGTCCTGCCTTGAATTACTAAATGCCAAAGCTTAAGGTAGGAGGTGAGAAGGAGGGAGTTGATAAATCCAGATTTCCTGTAACAGAATTACTGTATAAAATAATGTCTGATTTTTTTTCTGGGTTTCAAATTAGCCTGTAAACTTGCTGCATTCCAGGATTCTCAAATAAATTCGAGACTCTTTGCCTGTCTCAAAAGGATCCCCCTGAAGACCAATGTTTTCAGAATGCCTTGAAGATTGCTCACAGCAAAAAACAGCTAAGTAGCCATCTGTGACCACGCTCCTTTGCAAGGGACCTTCTTCCTTCACTTGAAGTGAACAAATTTGGGTCAACAAATACAGATAGAGAGCTTACCACATCAAGGCACTGTGCTTGGTTCTGGGGATACAAAGATGAAGGAGACACACTCCTTACCTTTGAGAAGCTCACAGTCTAGTGGGAGGGAAAGCTGCAGAAGATAAATTAGCCTGAGGAAGTGCTTCAGTAGAGGCATTAACAAAAAAAGCCAGGGCCCCCAAGAGGAGAGATGCATTCTGACTGGGAGGTATCTGGGTAGACTACCTGTTTGAGCTGGTGCTCGAAGAAGGTGCAAGACTTTGACAGCTTTCTGCAAGATATGAGGAACAGCCAGTGTTGTATCTCTGGGCTTTAAGGTTTTTATTTCTATTTTGCAGAAATACTAGCTCAGGAGCTGTATAATTTGGACGTTTTCAAAGCCCGGGTAACCAGAGATCTGAGCTAATGGGAAAATAGTCATAACATTGTCACTGAATGCAAGAACTTGTTGATATATTTTGCTAAATTACCCTTATTAATGATTCATCAAATCTTCTTTGCTTCCTGCATTAAAACATCTTTCTACAGAACTTAACCCACACACATACACAACCAGTTCTTGGCCCTTGGCAGCCTTCCAAAGTGGAGTGTATTTTCCAGATGTGGTTGTTGACATGTGGATTTTGGAATTCAACAAAAATGAATACATAGAAGAGGGATAGGTCGCTGGGAGGCACAAACAGTTCGGACTCAACTACTAACCTAAACTCGTGGTGACCCACGTGTGCGGAGCACAGCTGCTCCATAGGGTTTTCAAGGCTGTGACCTTTTGGAAGCAGATTGCCAGGGCTGTCTTCCAAGACATCTCTGGGTGGGTTCAAACCACCGATCTTTTTGCTAGTAGTCGAGCGCTTAACTGCGTCATGCACGGGGTCACTATGAATTGGAAATGACTCAACGGCAACTTAGAACAATAGAAACAACAACTAATCTAAATGTTGGTGGTTCAAACCCACCAGTGGCACCACAGAAGAAAGGCCCGGTGTCATGGATTGAATTATGTCCCCCCAAAAAATGTTGGTATCAATTTGGCTAGGCCATGATTCCTGGTACTGTGTGATTTTCCTGTATGTTGTAA
>NW_004443970.1:19170777-19186574 GCF_000243295.1 Trichechus manatus latirostris
TGCCTCTATGATGTTAATGAGGGAGGATGGGTGGCAGTTGTGTTAATAGGGCAGGACCTGATCTACAAGACTGGACTGTGTCCTGAGGCAATCTCTTAAGATATAAAAGACAGAAGTGAGCAGTGAGACAGGGGGACCTCATACCATCAAGAAAGCAGTGCCAGGAGCAGAGCGCGTCCTTTAAACAGGGGTCCCTGTGCCGAGAAGCTCCTAGTCCGAGGGAACACCAAAGAGAAGGCTGACAGAGAGGAAAAGCCTTCCCCTGGAGCTGACACCCTGAAATTGGACTTTTAGCCTACTTTGACTGTGAGGAAATAAACTTCTCTTCATTAAAACCTTCTAGTCATCTAGTGCTGCCCTAACAGAAATACCACAAGTGGATGGTTTTAATGAAGAGAAGTTTATTTCCTCACAGTCTATAAGGCTAGAAGTCTGAATTCAGGGTGTCAGCTCCAGGGGAAGGCTTTTTCTCTCTGTTGACTCTGGGGGAAGGTCCTTGTCATCAATCTTCCCCGGTCGAGGAGTTTCTCAGCACAGGGACCCCGGGTCCAAAGGATGCGCTATTCTCCTGGCTCTTGTTTCTTGGTGGTATGAGGTCCCTGTGTCTCTCTGCTGGCTTCTCTCTTTTATATCTCAAAAGAGATTTACTTAAAACACAACCTAATCTACTAGATTGAGTCCTGCCTTATTAACATAACAGCTGCTAATCCCAACCCATTAACATCATAGAGGTAGGATTTACAACACATAAGAAGATCATATCACATGACAAAATGATGGACAGTCACACAATACTGGGAATCATGGCTGAGTCAAGTTGACAGATATTTTTGGGGGACACAATTCAATCCGTGACACCTGGCAATCTGCTTCTGTAAAGATTACAGCCAAGAAAACCCTGTGGAGCTCTGCTCTACTCTGTAACACATGGGCATCGCCGTGAGTCAGAATTGACTTTACGGCAAAGGATTTTTATTTTGTAAGAGGGATAGGAGGCTGAGAACAAATCTCCCAAGATATTCAAAGATCAGTGTTTCTTAAACTGTGGTCCCCAGAACACTATTTTGGCAAATGCTAATAGGTATAATATGAAAAACAGGTTTAAGTGGTTGTGTTGTCAGTTACTTTATTACCTCTCAGCTCCAACTTTACACTTCATTTCCAGCTCCACGATGGAGATTTTACATTTCTCCTTTGTAGTTTTGGCTATTATTGAAGACCAGTGTCTGTCATTTCCAAACTAGGTTGTTCTGTCACACCATAAAGGCTCCTTAGAGGCTAGATTTCCACCACCCCTCTGTCAGTTTGTCAGAAGTCTGGTGGCTTGCGTGTTGCTATAATGCTGGAAGCTATGCCACTGGTATTTCAAATACCAGTAGAATCACCATTGTGGACGGATTTCAGCAGAGCTTCCAGACTAAGACAGACTAGGAAGAAAGGCCTGGCTATGCACTTCTGAAAATTAGGCATTCAAAATCCAGGAGATGGTCACAGGAAATTGTCAGAGACTTTGACTTGCTTTCTTTGGACGCTTCATTAGGAGGGACTGATCATTAGAGAGGGATGCCATGTTTGGTCAAGTAGAGGGTCAGAGAAAACGAAGGAAACCCTAAGTGAGATGGATTGACACAATAGCTACAACAATGGCCTCAAACATGCCAGCAATCATGAAGATGGCACAGGACTGGGCAGTGTTTTGTTATACATAGGGTTGCCATGAGGTTGAGCCGACTTGACTGTAATTAACAACAAAAGTGAACACGCTATTAAGCTTTGTCAGCAGAGGGCGCTGAAGGGACATTGCAGGAAGAAGGGTATTCTTTTCCTGATTCCAGTGTGCTGTGGTTTTTGTTTCTTCTTGCTCCTAATGCACTCAGCCCCAGCTGCAGGCCCAGAGCTCCAGTCCCTTTGCTAGCTCACAGCCCCAGCCTGGCCTGCGACCACTTCCTGTGGTCCTCCTAATGTGAACATCGCGCATCTCAGGCTTTGCGCTGCCCTGACAGCCAGTGGGCTCCTGATGCCCTGACAAACTCAGTGCCTGCCTGCCTGCGCTCTGGAGGGTGATTCTCAAGGTTCAACAAGGGTTACGTGTCCAACTTCGAACCAGTCACTGTGTCCAGGGGGATCAGTGGTCTGATCGGCCGGGCTAGGAGATACGCCCACCTCTATGGTGATCATGGAGCCCTGGTGGTAAAGTGGTTTAGAGCTCAGCCTGCTAACTAAAACGTTGGCAGTTCGAAGCCACCAGCCGCTCCTTGGAAACCCTATGGAGCAGTTCTACTCCATCCTATAGGGTTGCTGTGAGTTGGAATTGACTTGACAGCACAAAACAACAACAACATGGTGACCATAAGGTCCCTGGGTGGTGCAAATGGTTTGCAGTCAACTACTAACCTAAAAGTTGGTGGTTTGAACCCACCCAGAGGAGCTGAGGAAGAAAGGCCTGGCAATCTTTTTTCCAAACCAGATTACTGCCAAGAAAACCGTATGGAGCCGTTCTCTGTAACGTAAGGGATCACCATGAGTTGGATTCAACTGGATAGCAATGGGTTTTGTTTTTGTTTTATGGTGATCATATACTTGGTTTATATGAGGCAATCCTAGTTTGTTCCTGCTGTCTTTCCTTGCTTGTTTAGCATTTACCACGGTTATTAATAAAAATCAAACCAAACCCACTGCTGTCGAGTTGACTTGTTTCCGACTCATAGTGTTCCTGAAGGACAGAGTAGAACTTTTCCATAGGGTTTCCAAGGCTGTAACCTTTACGGAAGCAGACCGTCACGTTTTTCTCATGTGGAGTGGCTGGTAGGTTCGAACCGCTGACCTTTCAGTTAGCAGCTGAGTGCTTAACTACTGCATCACCAATACCAAAACCAAACCAAACCCATTGCCAGCAAGTATTTCTGACTCATAGCAACCCTATAGGACAGAGTAGACCTGCCCCATAGGGTTTCCAAGGAGTGGCTGATGGATTCTAACTGCCAACCTTTTGGTTGGCAGCTGTAGCCACCAATAGTGACATTAAAATAGACAGAAATGGGTTTGGTCGACCTCCACTTTGTACTTCCAGGTTTTACCATGGACTCCTCCAGTAGTGTGAGAGAGCCAAATATAGTGAACAAATATGGCCTTCTAACTTTACCCTATGGTGCATTTGAAAGTCATCCAGCACTGATGACTCTCTTGTCCTGACCCTTTCCTGACACAAAGTAACTAATACCTCCTTCTCAAGGACAGCAATGGGATGTTTGGAGAGGGACAGCTCAGGCCCAGTGACTCTTTTCGTCTTGGATGGTAGTGGGATAAATTTTAGAGACTGTTACGTATAGTGTAAGGAGCCTGGTGACACAATGGTTAAGTGCTTGGCTGCTAACTGCAAGGTTGATGGTTCAAACCCACCAGTTGCCCTGTAACAGAGAATAGCTGGTGATCTGACTCCCATAAGATTAAGGCCTGGGAAACCCTATGGAAGCAGTTTTACTCTATCATATGGGGTTGCTATGAGTTGGAATCGACTGGATGGCACACAACAACAACAACATATATAGTGTACTAGACAGTAATGCCATGACTTCTGCCAAGACCTGTGAAATGCATGGGACTACCAGACCTCTAGCTGGCAGAGTCCAGGAAACATGGAAATTGTAGGTCAGGTGTATGTGAAGTATGTGGAAGAAATGTGTGTATAGCATAGCAAGTATTCTTAATGCTCTTGCTACAATAGTTTTGTCAGTTGTTGTATGCTGAAATCTGCAACTATTTTTTTTAAAATTGGTAATACCTTTTTTATTTTGCAATGAACCCTTTTAACAGCAAAGAGCTAAAAGAATGCATGTTTTATTAAAAATTAGGAAATGAATTTCTATTGCTCAGGAAAGCTGATGATGAAGATTAACATAAACAAAATGTTTGTTGACATTTTGGAGTGCTGGTGGCGTAGTGGTTAAGAGCTTGTCTGTTAAACCAAAAGGTCGGCAGTTTGAATCCACCAGCCACTCCTTGGTAACTCTAGGGGCCAGTTCCACTCTGTCTTACAGGGTCGCTATGAGTGGGAATCGACTTGACAGCAACGGGTTTGGTTTTTTTGGTTTTAATGTTGTCACTGACCACGTGAAAATCAGAAGGCACAAATCTGCTGAAGCATCAGCATCTACTTCAAATGCTAGTAGTTATTTTAAGAAGACTCTGGCTAATGATGAATTAATGTGTGTAGCAGCAGAAGGTACTTTTGTGTATCACTCTGTGAAGCATGACTTTTCATTTAGGTTGAGTGACTGCTCTTTTAAATGAACTTTGCTCATTTTCTATACCAAGTTTTTTTTGTGCAGTACAAAGAGTAATACGACTGCTGTTAATGTATTGACTCCATTAAGATGAACTTTGCAAAATTCTATAAATGAATCCTAATCAAAAGGGGGAAAATGTAGGACAGAATTTCAAATTCTTGTAGAGTTCAGACTTTCTAGAGTCATTAAGACTGGATAAACCCCTGAAACTATTGCCCTGAGATAATTTTAAACCTTAAACCAAAACTGTCCCCTGAAGTTTTCTTTAAACCAAACAATAGTTTACCTTAGTTAGTAAAGAAAGTCTGCCTTGAATATTCTGCTCTTTAAAACAACTATCTATAGGGGAACAAATTGACAACAGCAACTCAAAAGGTTAGATGAGAAGCTTAGGGGACAATGTGTTTATGTTAACGGAGAAGGACCAATTCAGAAAAGGAGGGTGAAAATGGTTGCATAACTTGTAGAATGTAATCAATGCCACTGAATTGTACATATAGAAATTGTTGAATTGGTGTATGTTTAGCTGTGTATATTTTCAACAACAACAAAAACAAAATAAATCATTAAAAAAAAAGAAGAAGAACTTTGCAAGTGGTTAAATGGTGCCAGCTTTATATCTGTATTCTGAGAAAATACATTTCTATAATGTATTTTCTATACATTTCTATAATGGTTTAAATTTTTTACTTAATTTTTGGAAGCAGACTAAATTTGGAATTTCATTCTGTTTAAGGTGAAACACCTGACATTATTGTGAATGTTGATTAAATTCAGTTAAAAAGTTCAACATTGAAGATAAAATAATTTGTTTTATGGTTATAATACAAATACAATTTTTGGTGCAGTACAATGTTAAAATTAAACAATACTTTTACTCAGTTAAGAAACCTATGGAGCAAAACCTCAACATGAAGAAATTAAAAATCCTCACAACCAGACCAATAAGCAACATCATGATAAACGGAGAAAAGATTGAAGTTGTCAAGGATTTCATTTTACTTAGATCCACAATCAACACCCATGGAAGCAGCAGAAATCAAATGACACATTGCATTCGACAAATCTGCTGCAAAAGACCTCTTTAAACTGTTGAAAAGCAAAGATGTCACCTTGAAGACTAAGATGTGCCTGACCCAAGCCATGGTGTTTCCAATCACCTATATGCATGCGAAAGCTGGACTATGAATAAGGAAGACAGAAGAAGAATTGATGCCTTGGAATTGTAGTGTTGGTGAAGAGTATTGAATATACCATGAACTGGCAGAAACATGAACAAATCTGTCTTGGAAGAAGTACAACCAGAATGTTCCTTGGAAGCAAGGATGGCGAGACTACGTCTCACATACTTTGTATATGTTATCAGGAGAGATCAGTCCCTGGAGAAGGACATCATGCTTGGTAAAGTAAAGGGCCAGTGAAAAAGAGGAAGACCCTTAACAAGATGGATTGACACAGTGGCTACAACAATGGGCTCAAGTATAACAATGATTATGAGGATGGTGGGGACTGGGCAGTGTTTTGTTCTGTTGTGCACAGGGTTGATATGAGTCAGAACTGACTCAACGGCACCTAACAACAACAACAAAGTGGAGCGAAAATGGAATTGGTTGTTTTACACATATGATTTACAAATGCATCCAAATAAACTGTGATATTCTACTAATTAAAATACAGGTAGTCCCCATCTTACAGTGTATTTGAGTTATGATGAACTGCACTTACAACCATCTTTTTTTTTTTTTTTTGGTACATCTTATCATTAGTAATATGTACTACATACAGTGGGGCCTTCGTATCTGCGGGTTCCTCATCCATGGATTCAACCAACCTTGGATTGAAAACGTTAAAAAAAAAAAAAAACTTCCAAAAAAGCAAAACTTGAATTTGCTGCGTACCATGCACTACGCTGAATCCCTGCAAATGAAGCGATGTGTAGGCATACCCTGCTGTAGCCTCCCACCATTTCACAGATCCTCAGTCTCTCTCCAGGACTCGTTTGAGCATTTGTTTGCCTCGTGTCTTGTGATTATTCCCTAGACAATAAGTACTGTACAACAACTATTTACATAGCATTTACATTGTATTAGGTATTATAAATAATCTAGAGATGTATATAGGAGGGGGTGCATAGGTTATATGCAAATACTATACCATTTTATGTAAGGATCATATACATCTGCGTATTTTGGTATCCACAGAGGTCCTGGAACCAATTGTACAATGGTGCAATTCTTAATTTGCTGATGTATCATTCCCAGATGTTCACTTGCAGGTGTTCAATGTTATGATTTATAAAGATACTGATAATAAAAAGCAATAATAATGAAAATTTAAAAAAAAATGACTTATTCGAGTTATGTCAGAACTGACTGACAAAGGAGTCCTTGGAACGGAACCTCATTGTAAGTCAGAGACTACCAATAGAAGGTTTACCTGTGGATTTTTTTTTACATATACACAGTTTCAGGAACTAAACTATAAAACTTTGTGATTAAGATGATGTTGAGTTAAAAAACAAACAAACCTTCGGCATGACAGTACAGGCCTTTTTCCTTAACTGCTTATCAACAAGCATACGAAATATTTGAACCTGAAGAGAAGAGGCAATTGAAGTTTTCAACAATCTTAAATTTGTTAAACATAAAATGCAATTTTAAGGAATAGCAGATAATTTTATAAAAACATTAAAAATGATAAAACCATACTGAAAAAAATTCATTTACCAGAAAAACACCCTTGACATTGTACTAGAGACAGATATGGTTATGAAATTGATTGAAGTACTTGAGTGTGCATGAAGAATAATTATTCTGCTTGTTATTTTTAATGTTCAGAAAATCAATACAAAGATGCTCCTCCCTCCCCAAGTTTACTCTAATGGTAGTAAATATGTTTCAGCAGTACGTGGACAGGAAGCTAACAGAAATTCAAGCTGAATTCAGAAGTGAATGTGGAATGGGGATATCATCGATGATGTCAGACGGATCTTGGCTGAAAGCAGAGAATATCAGAAAGATGTTTACCTGTGTTGTACTGACTATGCAAAGGCATTCAACTATGTGGATCATAACAAATTATGGATAACAGTGTGAAGAATGGGAATTTCAGAACACTTTAATTGTGCTCATGAGGAACCTGAATATAGACCAAGAGGCAGTCGTTCAAACAGAACAGGAGGCTGCTGCATGCTTTAAAGTCAGGAAAGGTAAGCATAGCGTTGTATCCTTTCACCATACTGATTCAATCTGTGTGCTGAGCAAATAATCGGAGAAGCTGGTCTATATGAAGAAGAATGTGGCATTAGGATTGGAGGAAGACTAACAATCTGTGTTATGTAGATGACACAACCTTGCTTGCTGACAGTGAAGAGGACTTGAAGCACTTATTGATGAAGATCAAAGACCACAGCATTCAGATGAATTACACCACAACATAAAGAAAACAAAAATCTTCACAAATGGACCAATAAACAACATTATGATAAACAGAGAAAATATTGAAGTTTTCAAGGATTTCATTTCACTTGGGTCCACAGTCAACACCCATGAAAGCAGCAGTCAAGAAATCAAATGACGTATTGCATTGGACAAGTCTGCTGCAAAAGAACTCTTTAAAGGGTTAAAAGGCAGAGATGTCACTTTGAGGACTAACATGCACCTGACCGAACCCATGGTATTTTCAATAGCCTCATATGCGTGCAAAAGCTGGGCAATGAATACGGAACACCGAAGAAGAATTGATGCCTTTGAATTGTGGTGTTGGTGAAGAATATTGAATATGCCATGGACTGCCAGAAGAACAAACAAATGTGTCTTGAAAGAGGTACAGCTAGAATACTCCTTGGAAGTGAGGATGACGAGACTTCATCTCACGTAATTTGGACATGTTATCATGAGGGACCATTCCCTGGAGAAGGATATCATGCTTGGTAAAGTAGAGGGTCAACGAAAAAGAGAAAGACCCTCGATGGGATGGATTGACATAGTGGCTGCAACAATGGGCTCAAATATAGCAATGATTATGAGGATGGCGCAGGACCAGGCAGTGTTTCATTCTGTTGTACGTAGGGTTGCTATGAGTCACAACCGACTCGATGGCACCTAACAACAACAGTGCAACTCCAGAGGATGTAACTTACCTATATGCCCCACAGCAGCCAACAGAGGTTTCTTCTTTAAACATTTCTAAAATCTGTAACAAGAACATGTCTCAATTCACTGCAAAACAATTTCATAATGCTTAAATCATTATTCTCAGCAACATAAATGAAAATGGAGTTGAGGCAGAAACTTTCAAACATTGCTTCAGTAAAAAAGAGACTTGAAAATACTTAATGTATATATTAAAAAAACAAAAAAACCCAAAACCAAACCTGCTACCATCAAGTTGATTCCGACTCATAGTGACCTTATAGGACAGAGTAGAACTGCCCCATAGGGTTTCCAAGGAGTAGCTGGTGGACTTAACTGTCAACGTTTTGGTTAGCAGCCGCAGCTGTTAACCACTGCACCAATGTATATATTAGCCAATGAAAACCCTATGGATCACAATGATCATATCATGGGGATGGTGTAGGACTGGGCTTCGTTTCATTCAACTTAGTCATCTAGTGCTGCTATAACAGAAATACCACAAGTGGATGGCTTTTAACAAACAAGTTTATTGTCTCGTGATCCAGTAGCCTAGAAGTCTGAATTCAGGGTACTGGCTTCAGGGGAAGTCTTTCTCTTTCTGTCGGCTCTGGGAGAAGGTCCTTGTCATCAGTCTTCCCTTGGTCTGGGAGCATCTCAGTGCAGGAACCTTAGGTCCAAAGGACACGCTCTGCTCCCAGCACTGCTTTCTTGGTGGTATGAGGTCCCCCGTCTCTCGCTTCTCTCTTTTATATCACAAAAGAGATTGGCTTAAGACACTATCAAAATCTTCTAGATCTCGTCAGTATAACTGCCGATAATCTATATCATAACATCCTAGTAACAGAATTTACAACACATAGGAAAATCACATCAGATGACAAAATGGAACACAATCATACAATACTGGGAATCATGACCTAGCCAAGTTGGCAGATATTTTTTGGGAACACAATTCAATCCATGACAGTTACCATGAGATGGGAGCTGACTCCAGGGGAGTAAACAACAACAACAACATAGTTCACGGACTTCTCCCACCCCCACCCCTGTAAGGTTTTTCTTCCCCCATATTAAGTTGTAGTTGTCAGAGTAGTCACTACATTAATTATAGAGTAGAGGGGGAAAAGAAGGATACTGATTCTAAGTAGTTCCATTCTACTTGTTCAGTATTAATTGAAAGATATTCCACTAGTGCCACTTCAAAGAAATCTTCTGAGGCACTATAGAAAATCATGTTTAAAATATTCATTCAGGGTTAAGTGAACTCAGAGTCGAGCTTGTATAAACAAGATATTTTACTTCCGAAATTAAATTTTATGCGAGTAACAGAATGGTTTCTGAATTCTCTTTCAATCTCACGGTGCAAGAACCCACCTGCCGGTGTGCATACTGGGGGGTTATCAGAGTATTTGCTCACCTGGTACAAGTGTAATATCCTGCCCACGTACACAGAAATGTCGTTTTTGAAAGCAACGTCTGTGAATTTATTGATTTATTCTATCATTCTTTCTGGGCAGCAGGATCTTGACTCTATGACTGGTAGGAAAACAATTTAGGTCTAATAATAATCTAGGTACAAAAATAATATTGGCTAATGCTTATGTCCACCACCCGTTTATCAGTTTGTTGTACTGTGGTGGTTTACGTGTTGCTGTGATGCTATGCCACTGGTAAGTGGCAGAGACAAGATTTGGACCCAGGTAGCCTGAATTTGAAGTAGATGGCCAGATCCTTCTTCCTAGTCTATATAAGTCTGGAAGCTCAGCTGAAACCTGGGTGACCCTGCTGGTATTTCAATACCGGTGGCATAGCTTCCAGCATCACAGCAACACGCAAGCCCCCACAGTACGACGAACTGACAGATGCTGTAAAGAAACAGCCAGTGAAAACCTTATGAGTAGCAGCGGAACATTGTCTGATATAGTGCCGGAAGATGAGCCCCTCAGGTTGGAAGGCACTCAAAATACAACCGGGAAAGAGCTGCCTCCTCAAAGTAGAGTTGCCCTTAATGATGTGGATGGAGTCAAGCTTTGGGGACCTTCATTTGCTGATGTGGCATGACTCACTCAAAATGAGAAGAAACAGCCGCAAACATCCAAAATAATCAGAACGTGGAATGTATGAAGTATGAATCTAGGAAATTGGAAATTGTCAAAAATGAATTGGAACACATAAACATTGACATCCTAGGCATCAGTGAGCGGAAATGGACTGGTATTGGCCATTTTGAATCAGACGATCATATGGTCTACTATGCTGGGAATGATAACTTGAAGAGGAATGGCATTGCATTTATCGTTAAAAAGAGCATTTCAAGATCTATCCTGAAGTACAATGCTGTCAGTGATAGGAAAATATCCATACGCCTACAAGGAAGACCAGTTAATACGAGTATTATTCAAATTTACACACCAACCTCTAAGGCCAAAGATGAAGAAATTGAACATTTTTACCAACTTCTGCAGTCTGAAATTGATTAAACATGCAATCAGGATGCATTAATAATTACTGATGATTGGAATGCAAAAGTTGGAAACAAAGAAGAAGGATCGGTTGTTGGGAAATATGACCTTGGTGATAGAAACAATGCCAGAGATCACATGACAGAATTTTGCAAGACCAACGACTTCTTCATTGCAAATACCATTTTTCACCAACATAAATGGTGACCATACACGTGGACCTCACCAGATGGAATACGTGGGAATCAAATTGACTACCTCTGTGGAAAGAGACGATAGAAAAGCTCCGTATCATCAGTCAGAACAAGGCCAGGGGCTGACTGCAGAACTGACCATCAATTGCTCATTTGCAAGTTCAATTTGAAACAGAAGAGGATAAGAACAAGTCTATGACAGCCAAAGTACGACCTTCAGTATATCCGGCCCAAATTTAGAGACCATCTCAAGAATAAATTTGACACGTTGAACACTAATGACCGAATACCAGACAAGTTGTGGAATGACATTAAGGGCATCATGCATTAAGAAAGCAAAAGGTCATTAAAAAGACAGGAAAGAAAGAAAAGACCAAAATGGATGTCAAAAAAGACTGAAACTTGCTCTTGAATGTCGAATAGCTAAAGCGAAAGGAAGAAATGATGAACTAAGGAGCTGAACAGAAGATTTCAAAGGGCGGCTTGAGAAGACAAAGCGAAGTATTGTAACGACATGTGCAAAGACTTGGAGTTAAAAAACCGAAAGGCAAGAACATGCTCGGCATTTCTCAAGCTGAAAGAAATGAAGTGAAAATTCAAGCCTCAAGTTGGCAATATTGAAAGATTCTATGGGGAAAATATTAGACGACACAGAAGTATCAAAAGAAGAAGGAAAGAATGCACAGAGTCACTGTACCAAAAAGAATTGGTTGATATTCATCCATTTCAGGAGGTAACATATGATTAGGAACTGGTGGTACTGAAGGAAGAAGCCCAAGCTGCAAAGAAGGCATCGGCATAAAACAAGGCTCTAGGAATTACCAGAATACCAATTGAGATGTTTCAACAAACAGATGTGGTGCTGGAAGTAATCGCTCATCTATGCCAAGAAATTTGGAAGACGGCCTACCTGGCCAACTGACTGGAAGAGATCCATATTTATGCCTATTCCCAAGAAAGGTGCTCCAACCGAATGTGGAAATTAGCGAACAATATCATTAATATCACACACAAGTAAAATTTTGCTGAAGATCATTCAAAAGTGGCTGCAACAGTATATCAAAGGGAACTACCAGAAATTCAAGCCAGGTTCAGAAGAGAACGTGGACCAGGGATATCACTGCTGATGTCAAATGGATCCTGGCTGAAAGCAGAGAATACCAGAAAGATGTTCACCTGTATTTTATTGACTATACAAAGGCATTTGACTGTGTGGATCATAACAAATTATGGATAACATTGTAAAGAATGGGAATTCCAGAACACTTAATTGTGCTCATGAGGAACCTGTACATTGACCAAGAGGCAGTCTTTCAAACAGAACAAGGGGCTACTGTGTGGTTTAAAGGGGGGAAAGGTGTGCGTCAGGGTTGTATCATTTCACCATACCTATTCAATCTGTATGCTGAACAAATAATCCGAGAAGCTGGGCTATATGAAGAATACAGGGCATCAGGATTAGAGGAAGACTCATTAACAACCTGCATTATGCAGATGACACAACCTTGCTTGCTGAAAGTGAAGAGGACTTGAAGCACTTATTGATGAAGATCAAAGACCACAGCCTTCGGTATGGATTATACTTTGACATAATGAAAACAAAAATCCTCACAACTGGATCAATAAGCAACATCCTGTTAAATGGAGAAAAGATTGAAGTTATCAAGGATTTCATTAACTTGGGTCCACAGTCAACACCCTTGGAAGCAAAAGTCAAGAAATCAAAAGATGCATTGCATTGGGCAAATCTGCTGCAAAAGACTTAAAGTGTTGAAAAACAAGGATGTCACCTTGAAGATTAAGGTGCACCTGACCCAAGCTATGGTGTTTTCAATCTCCTCATATGCATGTGAAAGCTGGACAATGAATAAGGAAGACTGAAGAAGAATCGATGCCTTTGAATTGTGGTGTTGGCAAACAATATTGAATATACAATGAACTGCCAAAAGAATGAACAAATTTGTCTTGGAAGAAGAACAAACAATGTTCCTTGGAAGCAAGGATGGTGAGACTGGTCTCACATACTTTGGACATGTTATCAGGAGGGATCAGTATCTTCAATGAGATGGATTGACACAATGGCTGCAACAATGGGCTCAAGCATAACGATTGTGAGGATGGCTCAGGACCGGGCAGTGTTTTGTCCTGTAGTACATAGGGTCGCTATGAGTTGGAGTCGACTCCACAGCACCTAACAACAATAACAAGCCTGGCTTTGGAGTCTGGGCTCTTAACCACTAGTATACTGCAGCTATTAAAAATAATATATTTTCTATCTATAGTAATACCTAGACGTGTGTTTTGGCAACTATAAAATGATTTAGTTGAAATGTTGGCTCTCACTCTCTGGAAAAAGAACTGAATTGAATACAGCCAGTATAAGCATAATTTTAAGGAGCTCCGGTGGCATAAAGTGCGCTGATACAAAAGGTTGGTGGTTCGAACCTACCACCTGCTCTGCAGGAAAATGATGTGGCAATCTGCTTCCATAAAGATTACAACCTTGGAAACCCTATGGGGTATCTACTCTGTCCTTTAGGGTCACTATGAGTTGGAATAGACTCAAGGGCAATGGGTTTGGTTTAAGCATAATTTTATACAATAAATATAATGCAGTGGGCTTTTGATATTTATTTTCAATTCCTTTTTTAACTTGTGAAACCTTTTATGTAGATATGACTAAGTCTCTGCTCAGGTTAGTTCTAGATTATGCCATTTTAATTTTTTAGTGGGGTGAATACAGATTTAGGAGTAAGGAAGGCCTGGTTTGTTATTCAAGCTCCACCACTAGTTTCCTCACAAGTAATATGGGGGATATTCATACCAGCTTTGCAGGGTGTCATGGCACTTAAAAGAGACTGTAAGTTCCTTTACTCCAGGGACCTTCTTCAACTTATTTTTTGCTGTAATTCAGTGCTTCGTTTAATGTCTGTTACATCGCAGGAGTGTAGTATCTGTTGAAGGATGAATGTAAATGCCTGGCACATACTGTATTTCACTGGCTCTAAGAAGAACATCTACCACCCGTCTGTCAGTTTGTCATACTGTGGTGGCTTGTGTGTTGCTGTGATGCTGGAAGCTATGCCACTGGTATTTCAAATACCAGCAGTGTCACCCATGGTGGACAGGTTTCAGCAGAGCTTCCAGACTAAGAAAGACTAGGAAGAAAGGCCTAGCGATCTACTTCCCAGAATCAGCCAGTGAAAACCTTATTATGGGTTACAGCAGAATACTATCTGCTATAGTGCTGGAAGACGAGCCCGCTAGGTTGGAAGACACTCTAAACACACAGTAACTCCAACAATGGACTCAGGCATACCAAGGATCCTGAAGATGGCGCTGGACCAGGCAACATTTCGTTCTGTTGTACATGGGATCACTATGAGTTAGAGCTGACTTATGGCAGCTAACAGGAAGAACTTCTTTTTTTTTTTTTAATTTTAACTTCTCTCAAAATCAGGGTTTCCCTCACAATCAATGGAATATTACAATGGGATGTTGGCTAGATGGCTATTGAGATGCAGTTGTCATTGCCTGTAGAGCTGAGAACTTGGTTGTTATTTCAGAATTCTTCAAGGAATGAATATAAGTTTTGACTATTGTTTGAAAGTTTCCATTGACACCTTTTGGTAAAGGGAGTTCTAGCATCAAAGCTTTCAGAATCTGTGCCAGTGTTTGGAAGAAAACTCCAGAGACAATAGTAGAGCACTCTTTCAAGAAATGCTATGTCACCAATGCCTCTGATGGCACAGTAATGATATTGCATGGGAAAGAAAAAAGTGGACATTAACCATTATGAGTCAAGAGGGGATTTAGAGGCATTAAACACTAAATGTGAACACTTCAAGTAATACCTTAAGCAATTTGTTTTGCTTATATTCATGTTTTTATGCATGCACAAGAATATACATACTAAAAATCCATGTTTTGTTATTGTTGGTAGTTACTGTCGAGTTGGCTCCGACTCATGGGGACCTCATGTACAACATAACGAAATGTTGCCCGGTCCTGCACTGTCTTCATGATCATTAGCGTGTTTGAGTCCATTGTTGAGACCATTGTGTAGGATCTTCCAACATAGGGGGCTCATTTGCTAGCACTATACTGATAATATTCTGTTGTGATCCATAGGATTTTCACTGGCTAGTTTTTGGAAGTAGATTGCCAGACCTTTCTTCCTAGTCTGTATTAATCTGGAGTCTCTGCTGACATCTGTCCACCATGGGTGACTGCTGGTACTTTTTTTTGTTTTTGATTTCTTCAAGTTTTTATTAAAAAATTTTTTTTTGCTTGTTTTAGAGGGGAGTATGGGATTGCCATGAGTTGGGATCAACTCAATGACAACTAACAACAACATTTATGATTCAGTATTTCTGGATAATTCCCAAATTATTTTACCCCTTAGCGCTTTGGATGCTCATTACAATCTTCATCAACTATAATACAGTGCTAACACTGAAGCGCTAGCCACACTTGATTGCGTTGGCCTGTTGGCCTGTCTGTCTTTTTCCCCGGACTTGTGTTTGCTGAGATCAGAAGCTATATCATTTTCATTGTTGTTCCCTTATCACCTTGCATCTTGCCAGCCAGCTAAGAAGGGATTATTGTTGTTGTTATCAGGTGCTGTTGAATCAATTCTGACTCATAACAAGCCCCATGTGACAGAGTAGAACTGCCCCATAGGATTTTCTTGCCGTAATTCTTTTTTTTTTTTTTTTT
>NW_004443970.1:19187112-19189514 GCF_000243295.1 Trichechus manatus latirostris
AGGAAAGCTGGTAATAGGGAACCCACGGTCGAGAAGGGAGAGCGTTGACATGTCGTGGGGTTGTTAACCAATGTCATAAAACAGTATGTGTACTAACTGTTCAATGAGAAACTTTGTTCTGTAAACCTTCATCTAAAGTACAATTAAAAAAAAAAAAAAGGATTTCAGGGAGCTATATACTTGGGTTTTCTCCAGTCTCTGTCAGACCAGCAAGTCTGGTCTTTTTTTTTTTGAATTTGAATTTTGTTCTACATTTTTCTCCAGCTCTGTCTGGGACCCTGTATTGTGATCCCTGTCAGAGACTCTGCTGGTATTTGAGATACTGGTGGCATAGCTTCCAGCATCACAGCAACACATAAGCCACCTCATTATGACATCCTGATAGGTGGTAGCTGTCTAAAAAGACAGTAAGTATATTATCCTTTTAGTAAGTATAGAATAAAAATGATAAATGATAAACATGGTTAACTGGCAGTGTTTTTTCTTTTTAGTGGCACATATATTAAAAGGTACATTAAATGGTAGGTTTATAATAATACCATGTTAGATTATTGAAATACGGCAATATGAATTTAATCAATTGTAGCCAGATTTTGTGTTATCAACTGATTTAATCCTTGCAACAACCCCATGAGATACTATCATGTACCCATTTTACAGAGGAGAAAACAGAGAGTTTGTGTAAATCAGGATCAGCCTTCACACCCAGGCTCTTGGACTCCAGATCCTTTGTTCTCAAACACCACCCACTACTGCCACTCCAGACATGGTGCAGATAGATACCCAAGAAGTGACAATTGTATTGTTTTCCGCTGCCTAGGATACCCAGTTTTTATTTGGAATTATACCATGCTCATCAGAAACCCCAACTGATATTATGATGAATAAAAATGTAGAAAAATAAATGTAAATTTATTTAAATACAGATTGGGAATTCAAATATTTCAGAACAAGAAGTCTGCAGGGAGATACTTCCTCTCCGTTTAGGCTGTCCCAATCTTGGAGCCCTGGTGGGATAGTGGTTAAGAGCTCAGGCTGCTAACCAAAAGTTCGGCAGTTCAAATCCATCAGCCACTCCTTGGAAACCCTATGGGGCAGTTCTACTCTGTCCTATAGGGTCTCTATGAGACAGCAACCGGTACTTTTAGTCTAAGGATCCCTGGTGGCACAGTAGTTAAGTGCTCAGCTGCTAATCAAAAGGTTGGCAGCTCGAACCCACCCAGTGGCTCTGTGAGAGAAAGACCTGGTGATCTGCTCCCATAAAGATTACAGCCTAGAAAACCCTATCAGACAGTTCTACTCTGTCACAGGGCATTGCTCTGAGTTAAAAATCAACTCGTGGCACCTAACAACAACAACAACAACAAATCTTAGTCTAGGAGTCCGGGTGGTGCAAGCAGTTTGTGACTGGCTGCTAACCTAAAGATTGGTAGTTTTAATCCACCCAGCGGTTCTACAGAAGAAAAGCCTAGAGATCTGCTTCCATAAAGATTACAGTCAAGCAAACCCTATAGAGAAATTCTACTCTGTAACACACAGGGTCACCATGAGTCAGGAGCCAACTTGATGGCAGCCAGCAACAATCTTAGCCTATGATGGAAACGTGGTTATTTCCATTTAAATGGATTACAATAAAATTTAGTTGCTCAGTGGCACTAGTCACATTTCAAATGGCTAATGGCTACCACAAGGAGCCCTGGTGGTGCAGTGGTTAAGTGCTTGGCTGCTAACTGAAAGATTAGGGTTGAAACCCACCAGCTGCTCTGCGGGAGAAAGATGTGGTGACTTGCTTCCTTAAAGATTAACCAAAAAAAAAACCTCATTGCCGTTGAGTTGATTTCGATTCACAGTGACCCTACAGGACAGAGTGGAACTGCCCTATAGGGTTTCCGAGGATTGTTGTCGTCATTAGTTGTCATCGAGTTGTGCTTCTGACTTATGGCAATGTTATAAGAGAATGGAAATGTTGCCCCATCCTGCACCATCTCCATTGTCATTGGTATGCTTGAATCCATTGTTTCTGCGATTGTGTCAATCCAGTTGATTGAAGGTTTCCCTTGTTTTCTCTGACCTTCTACTTTACCAACCATGATGTCCTTTTTTAGTGACCAGCCTGGACCAGTATTTGAATACTAATGCTAAGCTCTGTGGATACAAAAGCAAATGAGACTTGGTCCCTGCCCTCCAAGAGCTCAGCATTTATAGAGGGAGACAGTCCTCTGATCCACCAAATGTAATGTAGAATGTGACACACATTCTAGAATAGAATAGAAGGAGTGCAAAGCAGAGAGGTAATGCAGAGGCTGGAGAGGTGGTTTAGATTGGGATGGCGGGTCATGGAAGCTTCTATCTGAGCCCAGAGTCTGTCTCACAGTACACTTCTTTTTTTTTTTTTTTAATTA
>NW_004443970.1:19190441-19260492 GCF_000243295.1 Trichechus manatus latirostris
TTATAAGTAGTGTCATGCCAATTGAGCTAGATGTTCCCCGAGACCATGGTCCCCAGAGCCCTCCGTCCAGCAACTGAGTCCCTCGGGGAGTTTGGATGTGTCCATGGGGCCTCCATGACCTTTCCTTGTACAGGTTGTGTTAGTTTCCCCTGTATTGTGTTCACAGTACACTTCTGATAGATAGTTTTGAATAAATAAGTGCATAAGAATAATAGCCACTGGCTATTGAGCACATTGAGTCCCTTGGTGGTACAAATGGTTAAGTGTGTGGTTAGTAACTGAAAGGTTGGCAGTTTGAAACCACCCAGTGGCACCTCAGAAGAAAGCCCTGGTGGTCCGCTTCCTAAAGATCACAACCATGAAAACCCTATGAAATGCAGTTCTACTCTGTAACACATGGGGTCACCATGAGTTGGAATCTACTGGATAGCAACTTGTTTTTTGGTTGTTATTGAGCACATATTAAGTGCGCAGCCCTGTGCTAAGTGGCTTTACCTACATGCTCCCACTTATTCCTCATAATTCGCCATGAATTATGCATATTGATCCCATTTTACATATGAGGAGACTAAAGCTTATGTAACTTGCTCACAGTCACACTAGCTAGTAAGAGCTGGAGCAGCATTTGAATCCAGGAGGGTCTGACTCTAAGGCTGGATCTTCTCACCACCAGGCTGAACTCCCATCCATTTTGAATAGAATAGGGTTTTGTAGAACCAGTAGGAGTTTCTCTTGTGGACAACAGTGGTGCTGGACATCGAAGGAGAGGGAAAAGCGAAGGCATTTACAGGTGAGGCTCAGAGAAGCTAATTAACTTTCCCAGCACCACCCAGTGGGGATTGAGAGTTTGAATATAGTACTGGTCACTCTCATTAAATGCCAAGGCTGGAGACGATAAAATTAGAAATAGAAAAAGTGTTTCCTTTTTTTTTTAAACCCTTTTTGCTCTCCCACTTGCTATGTAAAAATGAAAGAACTATTGATCGGTATGGTGGAATGTGCAGTTAGTAATGAGATTCCCTCTGAAAATCCTTTAAAGTCTTTATAGTTAATTTATTTGGGAGGTGAAGCAAACTGTGCACGTGAAATGAGTTAAAATTATTAACAGACCCTCACTGGGTCACTTGCTTGAACCTGTGTGACTGGTGCAGGGCATGGATTCCATGTCCACACGCTGCCTGTCCCTCTGTCGTCCTCGGAATCATAGTCTTGAATCAATTATTGTTCACACCTGGGCTTCAGGCAGTTGTCTCTTTCTCAGCTGCTGCAGCTCAGCTCTGCCATTCCATCTCACCGTGGATCTCCCTTGCCCTCGCTGGCCCTCTACTTCACCAAATGTGATGTCCTCCTCTAACGATTGATCCTTCTTGATGACGTGTCCAAAGCAAACAAGTCAGACAATGTTCTGTTGTGATCCATAAGGTTTTTACTGGCTAATATTTGGAAGTAGATAGCTAGGCCTTTCTTCCTAGTCAGTCTTAATCTGGAAGATCCACTGAAATCTGTCCACCATGGGTGACCTTAGTGGTATTTGAGATACTGGTGGCATAGCTTTCAGCATCATAGCAACGCACAAGCCACCACCACAGTATGACAAACTGACAGGTGGGTGGTGGAAATCTAGCCTTAGGGAGCCCTTTATGGTAAGACCAGACAACCTGGTTTAGAAATGCTATGTTTGAATTCAAGAATAGGCAAGACTATTCTATGTTGATGGAAGTCAGAATAGTGTTACCTGCATGGGTGGAGTTGACTGCGAAAGGAGCAAGAAAAAACCTTGTGGAGATAGAAGTGTTCTGTGTCTTGTTCTGGGTGGTAGCTCCTAGTACAGTTAAGGTTAGTGCATCTTACTCTACACAAATTATACCTTAAAACAGAAAGAAGAAATGACTGGATTTTGTGATCTGTCTTGTTTTCTTCGAGTATAGACAGATTAATAACAATTACATTGTTGTTAGTTGCTGTTGAATCAGTTCCAACTCATAGCGATCCCAGGTGTTACAGAACAGGGTTTTCATGGCTGTAATCTTTACAGAAGCAGATAGGCGGGCGTTTCTTCTATGGTGCTGCTGGGTGGGTTAGAACCTCCAACCTTTTCGTTAGTAGCTCAGCACTTAACTGTTTGCCCCACCCAGGTGCAATTATAACAATGGCTAACTCTGAGTGCATACTCTGTGCTGGATATTGTTCCAAGCACTGCCTTCGAATTGATTCTGATTCATAGCAATCCCATGTGACAGAGTAGAAGTGCCCCATAGGGTTTTCTAGGCTGTAACCTTTCCGGGAACAGGTTGCCAGGTCTTTCTCCTGCACAACCACTGCGTGGGTTCTATTTGCCAGCCTTTTGGATAGCAGCTGAGCGTTTAACCGGTATGCTTCCAGGGCTCCTTTAACATCTCTAGGAGGTTGGTACTATTATTACATTTATTTTACTGATTCCAAGGCACAGAGAAGTTAAATAATAACTTAAGGTCAAATGGAGCCCTGGTGGCGCAGTAGTTAAGAGCTCGGCTGCTAACCAAACGGCTGCTAACCAAAAGGCCGGAAGTTAGAATCCACCAGCCGTTCCTTGGAAGCACTGTGGGACAGTTCTTGGAAACCCAGATTAAGTTCTAGGGTCACCGTGAGTCAGAATCGACTTGATGGTAACGATTTTTGTTTGTTTAAGGTCATACAATGATGGAGCCGGGTAAGGAACCTGCCCTCTGCTGTGAACCGTTATGCAGATGGTGACTCTCCTAATCCAGGCTTTGGTGCATTGTTGAGTGCAGGGGAGACTGAGCAGCCCCTTGACTTCCAACGCCAAGGTGGTGGAGCTAAAGCTGGTGGTGGGGAGGGCGGTGTTCAGGGCGTTGAAGGGAAGGTGAGAGCTATACCCCAGGAAGAGTTCGGTTGGAGGCATGGAGGGTAGGAGTCTGTTCTTCCCATCCCCCAAACAGCACGCAGGTGTCAGGACCTCAAACAGGGTGACTGCAGGGATGCCTGGGTACTGAACACCCAGCACACAGCCTTGACCCAGTCTTGCTAAGGTCTGAGGCTTGAGCCAGGCACCAAGGGAGCAAATGCTGTGGGTGGCTGAGTTGTCCACCGTCAATCATGTCACGCTGGCTTGAGAGTGAGCATCTCAGGGGGCCACCACAAGGGACTGGGGGCTTGAGGTGCCTCCCAAGGTTCCTTTTAAAGCCCTAGGACTCTCCTATGTCCAGGGAAGGGTAAGCCCTGCCACCAAAAACCTGAGATTAGAATTCTCATCAATGCTGAGGCCAGGCTAGATATAATTTAAGAGACATATTTCACTTGAGAGTCACAAAAAAAACAAAACAAAACATGAATTGCAATGGTTTTACAAAGTATTTTTACAGATGTCATCATTTATTCTTAACAACAACCCCATAAGGGATGGACTGCCATTCTCATATGAGAGATCCCTGAGTGGTACAAGTGGTTTGCAATTGGCTGCTAACTTAAAAGTTGGTGGTTCAAATCCACCCAGCAGCACCATGGAAGAAAGGCCTGGCTATCTGCTTCTCTAAAGATTATAGCCATGAAAACCCTATGGAGCTCAATTCTGTTCTGTAACACATGGAGTTACCATGAGTCGGAATCAACTTAACAGCAGTGGGTTTGGTTGTTTATTTTCGGAGAAAATTAAAGCTCCAAGAGGTGGATGTGAAAATTTTGAAATCCAGGAAGCCTGAGTCCAAATCCACGGCTTGCTTTTCTATACCATAGTATCAAGGACGCACTTTGAGGGGAAAAGAATTGCCCAAAGTTGTCCCACGGGAAATTATCTTATGCAATGTTACTTCTAAGTACACTACCAGGCAGGCTATCATAGAGCACAAGGAACAGAAAGGCTTGCAGACCAAGTTAAGATGCTTAAATCACGTGGTTTAGTACATAAATTTAAAACACACAGTGGGAAGCAAGAAGAAAGGGATTGGGGGGGTTAGTGCATTTAGCATAGGCTGCAAGCAGGGTAGAAGGATCACAGTGCCTAACCCCTGGTTTTTGCAGGGCTCATACGTCCCATCTCTCTCTGCTACATTAGCCTTCCCTGCTGATGGTGTGCTTAGGATCAGAGTTGAGGCTGAACAAGGGGGCTTGGCAGACAAAAGGTGCCTGGAGCCATCACAATGAACTTGCTCTATGGAAGAGATGCAGGAGCAATTATGCCTGGCCATTGTTGTAACTTGCCAATTACCCTGGTAAGCAGCCATGAGTTTCACTTGGCAGAGGACTCGAGGGGCCAGAATGGGTGTCACCGGTGGGTGACTGATTTAAGACCTCATGCATATTGCATGCATCATGTATATTGAATATAGTATGACTATTTGGAACCTCAGGTGCCTCATGGATATTTAGTGAGTCATGAATATTTGGTGTCTCTTGGTGTTTGAGTCCCGTTCTCTGTTCAGTGCATACATGCTCTACTTACTTTATCTATGCTAACATGTACCCATAAGTTACTAACTTATTAATGTATACTGAATGCACCTAATGAATTCTTCCTGTATCTCACAAGCTATTTGCTTCTATACTTAGTTTCTTTTATTCTTCTTGAGTACCTTAAGTAATACAACAAACCCATTACAGAAGGGGATTGTGTAGGGGAGGCTGTGGAAGAGTCTTTGTGGGATAGGAGGGTTGTGATTGTTAGCTGCGATGGAGACTTGTGTGAATCTGTGCACAAGAGAACAAAAAGCTGCCTGGACCTGAGCCATACCCATAATCAGTTGCTGATTGGACCTTTGTGATCCACAGGGTCTTCCAGTGCTTCCCTCTCTCCACAAGGGCACAGTGGACAAGCAAGAAGCCCCTAGAATGGCTGTCCTGGGTTTAACAAATATTTTCGTTGTTGTTGGTTGCCTTCGAGTCACTCGGACTCATGGAGACCTTATGCACAACAGATCAAAATCTTGCCCGGTCCTATTGTGATCCATCCATAAGGTTTTCATTTGCTGATTTTCAGAAATAGATCATCAGCCCTTTTTTCCTAGTCTGTCTTAGTCTGGAAGCTCTGCTGAAACCTGTCCACCATGGATGACCCTGCTAGGATTTGAAATACTGGTGGTATAGCTTCCAGCATCATACAACATGCCAGTTACCATAGTATGACAAACTGACAGACGGGTGACAAATATAACACCCCTTCTATCATATTCTCTGGTTGGAATAGTGGCCTTTGATTTACCTAGTTGAGATGGGGAGAAGAGACTCCGAAAAGGCTTCCTGGAGTAGGTGAGCTTTGAATTGAAATTTGTAGGGCAAGTAGACGCGGTTCTTAGTTGCCATTAAATCAGTTCCCACTCATGGCGACCTCATGTGTTATAGAGTAAAACCCATAGGGTTTTTTGACTGTAATCTTTTTTTTTGAACATTTTTGTTGTTGTTGTTGAGAATATACACAGTAGAACATACATCAGTTCAACAATTTCTAAACGTATAGTTCATTGACATTGATTATGTTCTTTAAATTGTGCAACAATTCCCACCTTCTTTTTCTGAATTATTTCTCCACCGTTAACGTAAACTCACCGCCCCCTAAGCTTCCTATCTAAAGCAGTTTGTCAATTTGAGTTACTGTTGTCAGTTTGATCCCGTATAGATAGTTCTTTAAAGGAGCACAATGCTCAAGGCAGACCTTTTTTTACTAATTAAACTAAACTTTTGTTTGGTTTAATGAAGGCTTCAGGGGATATTTTTTGTTTAAGGTTTAAAGATTATCTCAGGACAATAGTTTCAGGGGTTCATTCAGCCTCAATGGCTTCAAAAACTCTAGACTGCATGAGGATTTGAAATTCTGTTCTACATCCCCCCTTTTTGATCAGAATTCTTCTATAGAATCTTTGATCAAAAGGTTCAGTAATGGTATTGGCTATAATCTTAACAGAAGCAGATTTCTAGGCCTTTTTTTCTGTCGTATTGCTGGCTGAGTTCACACTACCAACTTTTAGGTTACCAGTCAAGCACAAACCATTTGCGCCATAGCCAGGTGGGTAAAATTGGGGGTGGAGGGAGGAAGGTGGGAAGTCTTGCTTTAGGCAAGTGGTAAGGACTGAAGGCAAGAGAAAGCCAAGCATATGCTGAGGTTCTGGAGGTCATTCAGCCTGGCTCCAGTGAGCGGGACCTTTGGTGAGTGACTTCTGGCCATATATAGACCTGTCCTGAACTCATTAAAGGGCCAAAGGCTAAGGTTGTTGTTGTTAGTTGCCATCAAGTTGATTCTGACTCATGGCGACCTCACGTGTGTCAGAGTAGAATTGTGCTCCATAGGTTTTTCAAGTCTGGGACCTTTCGGAAGCAGATCACCAGTCCTGTCTTCCGAGGAGCCTCTGGGTGGATTCAAACTGCCAACCTGTCGGCTAGTAGTCAAGCGCTTAACTGTTTGCACCACCCAGGGACTCCCAAGACTGCGGTAGAACTTAAAAAATAGTATTTGCCTTTATTCCAGTGCAAGGAAAAAGAACTATAGTCAAATTAGGAAACGGGACGAGAAGAAGGAATGTTTGTGAGTAGGGGGACGTATTTTTTTAAATGCATGAGCTGGTTCTAGCCACCAATTAATAACATTCAATATAAGGGGCTTAATTTTATGCCAGGAAGGTGGTGGGAATAAAGAAGCTGAGCTGTCTTTTCCAAGAGTCTAAGTTAATATGCATGAGGCTAAGATGACAGTGCTCGTATTCAAACTTGGCATTGGCGGAATAAAACAAGCAGCTTCAATTTTTTTCTCCCCTGAGGAAAAGTATAAGAATGGAAGATTTAGCATCAGCCAAATCCATTCTGATTTCTTCCTGCTGGAATGTATATCTGTCTCCTTGGTCAGCAGCAATTGGAAGTGTCCTTGAGAGTTGGGGTGGAGGTTACTTTAACGGTTATTTTAAAGTAACTTTAAAAACTCCTTCCAGGAAGCTGCGCGGAGACAGCTCTCTGACAGGTCTGAGATTTTATTGTATTAAGTGGCTCTTCCTGGGAAAAATGTGAGTGAATCTGGTCACCTCTTAGCCTGACACAAGCTTTCTTCAGGAAGGGAGCCATGAAGGAAAGCTTCATTAGGAAAAGCTGAAGGTGCATTTATGATTCACTTTAATGTAGCTTTTATTCGGTTGGCCATTTGCTAATTTAATGAAGATTGCATATCCTCCGTGGCTGATTAAGGGAAATTTGAGAAGTCAGTTCCTGAAGGGGTCAGCTTTCTCAAGCAACTTTAAAGAAAGCTAGAGATGCGCTTCCCAAGTTCTAGAGAGGAGACGTGCATGGCTTTTGTTCCCAAGGAAAAGGCCATGTAGGCAGACCCAAACAAAGAAGGATTCTGGAGTCACTGGGTTGGTTGGAGTCCTGGCTTTGACACTTTTGGGCTATGCGTCCTCTATGAGTCACTTAACCTCTCTGAGTCTTATTTTTCCTTCTTTCTTTATTGTGAGAAATATATCTGTAACAATGCTTTGCCATTTCAACATGCTTCACATGTACAATTCAGTGGCATTTATTGTGTTTATTGTGCTATTCAATAATCACTATTATCCATTTCCAAGTTTTTCTATCCCCCTTGGAGCCCTGGTGGCACAGTGGTTAAGCATTCAGCTGCTAATCGAAAGGTGGGCAGTTCAAATCCACCAGCTGCTCCTTGGAAACTCTATGGGGAAATTCTACTCTGTCCCCATAGAGTTGCTATGAGTCAGAATCGACTTGACGGCAATGGGTTTATTATCTATCATTCTTAACAGAAGCTCATGTCCCCTAATCATTGAGATCTTCTTTTCCGGTCCCTCCCACTCACCTCTGGTAATCACTAAAAGATTTGGTCTCTATATACACTTGCCTATTCTAGATATTTCTTGTAAGTGGGACCATACAGTATTTGTCCATTTGTGACTGACTTATTTCACTCAGCATGTTTTCAAGGTTCATCCATGTTGTAGCATGTATCAGGATTTCATTCCTCTTTATGGCAGAGTAATACTCCATTGTACGTAGGTACTACATTTATTTTATGCATTTATCTGTTGATAGACATTTAGGTTGTTTCCATCTTTTGGCTAATGTGAATAGTACTGCAATGAAGGTTGGTGTACATGTATCTATTTGTGTTCTTGCTTTCAATTATCTTAGGTGTATACTTAGAAGTGGAATTGCTGAATCATATAGTAATTCTTTTTGTTGTTGTTATTGTTGTTTATTATTGTAGTTTAAGTGAAAGTTTACATTTCAAGTTAGTCTCTCATACAAAAATTTATACATATTGTTATGTGACCCTAATTGCTCTCCCTATACTGTGACAGCACACTCCTCCTTTCCACCCCTGATTTCCCATGTCCGTTCAACCAGCTCCTAACCCTCTCTGCCTTCTCATCTCACCTCTGGACAGAAGCTGCCCATTTAGTCTTGTGTATCTGCTTGAGCAAAGAAGCACACTCTTCACGAGTATCATTTTATGTCTCACAGTCCAGTCCAATCTTTATCTGAAGAGTTGGCCTCAGGAATTATTTTAGTTCTGGGTTGACAGAGAGTCCAGGGACCATGCTTTCTGGGGTTCCTCCAGTCTCAGACCATTAAGTCCGGTCTTTTTTACTAGAATTTGAGTTTGCACCCCACTTTTCTGCTGCTCCATCAGGGAATCTGTTGTGTTCTCTCTCAGGGTGGTCATTGGTGGTAGCCGGGCACCATCTAGTTCTTCTCGTCTCAGGCTGATGCAGTCTGGTTTATATGGTCCCTTTTGTCTCTTGGGCTAATATTTTCCTTGTGTCTTTGGTGTTCTTCATTCTCCTTTACTCCATGTGGGTTGGGACCAATTGATGCACCTTAGATGGCCGCTTGCAAGCTTTTAAGACCCCAGATGCCACTCACCAAAGTGGGATGCAGAACATTTTCTTAACAAACTTTGTTTTGCCAGTTGACCTAGATGTTCCCTGAAACCATAGTCCCCAGGCCCCCACCCCTGCTACACTGTCCCTTGAAGTGTTTGGTTGTGTTCAGGAAACTTCTTAGCTTTTGGTTTAGTCCAGTTGTGCTGACTTCCCCTGGATTGTGTGTTGTCCTTCCCTTCACCTAAGATAATTCTTGTCTACTATCTAGTTAGTGAATTCCCCTCTCCCTCCTTCCCCGCCCTTATAACCATCAAAGAATGTTTTCTTCTGTGTTTAATCCTTTTCTTGAGTTCTTATAATAGTTGTCTCGTACAATATTTGTCCTTTTGAGACTGACCAATTTTACTCAGCATAATGCTGTCCAGATTCATCCATGGTATGAGATGTTTTGCGGATTTGTCATCGTTCTTTATCGTTGCATAGTATTCCATTGTGTAAATATACCATAATTTGTTGATCTATTGGCCTGTTGATGGGCACCTAGGTTGTTCCCATCTTTTTGCTATTGTGAACAGTGCTGCAGTGAACGTGGGTGTGCATGTATCTATTTGTGTGATGGCTCTTATTTCTCTAGGATATATTTCAAGGAGTGTGTCATGGATTGAATTGTGTCCCCCCAAAAATGTGTGTAGCAACTTGGCTGGGTCATGATTCCCAGTATTGTATGATTGTGTTATCTGATATGATTTCCTTATGTGTTGGAAACTCTATCACTATGATGAGATTATATGTGATCTCCTTATGTGTTGTAAATTCTATCACTGTGATGAGGTTATACTGATGAGGTTGACAAGATTAGATAGTGTCTTAATGCAATCTTTTTTGAGATATAAAAGAGAGAAGCGAGTGGAGACACGGGAACCTCATACCACCAAGAAAAGAGTGCCGGGAGCAGAGCGTGTCCTTTGGACCAGAGGTTCCTGCGCTGAGATGCTCCCAGACCAAGGAAAGACTGATGCATCGCAAGGACCTTTCTCCAGAGCTGACAGAGAGAGACAGAGCCTTCTCCTGGAGCTGATGCCCTGAATTTGGACTTGAAGCCTACTGGACTGTGAGAGAATAAATTTCTCTTTGCTAAAGCCATCCACTTGTGGTATTTCTGTTAGAGCAGCGCTAGATGACTAAGACAGAGTGTCATTGCTGGATTGTATGGTACTTCTATTTCTAGCTTTTAATGAAGCACCAAATCGGTGTCCAAAGTGGTTGTACCATTTTACATTCCCACCTGCAGTGTATAAGTGTTCCAGTCTCTCCACAACCTCTGCAACATTTATTATTTTGTGCTTTTTGGATTAATGCTAGCCTTGTTGGTTGAGATGGTATCTCATTGTAGTTTTGATTTACATTTGTCTCATGGCTAATGACCATGCCAGCTCTACTTTCTTGGTGGTAGGAGGTCCCCCTGTCTCTCTGCTTGCTTCTCTCTTTTATATCTCAAAAGAGATTGACTCAAAATACAATCTAATCTTATAGATTGAGTCCTGACTCATTAACATAATTGCCTCTAATCCTGCCTCATTAACATCATAGAGGTAGGATTTACAACACATAGGAAAATCACCTCAGATGACAAAATGGTAGGCAGTCACACAATGCTGGGAATCATGGCCTAGCTGAATTGATACACATTTTGGGGGGACATAATTCAATCCATAACGAAGGGTATCTGGGGACCATAGTTTGTGGCTTCCTCCGGTCTCTGTGAGACCGGTAAATTTGGTCTTTTTTGTGAATTTGAATTTTGTTCTAGATTCTTCTCCCACTCTGTCTGGGACCACTATTGTGAACCCTGTCAGAGTGGTCCGTGGTGGTAGCTGGGCACCATCTAGCTTTTCTGGGCTCAGGCTAGTGCAGGCTTTGGCTCACGTGATCTGTTAGTTCTTTGGACTAATATTTTCTTGTGTCTTTGTTTTTTTCCATTCTCCTTTGTGCAGGAAGAAATGGGACCAACAAATGTATCTCAGATGGCTGCTCACAAGCTTTTAAAAGACCCCAGACACTACTCACCAATGTAGAATATAGAACATTTTCTTTATGAACTACGTTATGCCAATTGACCTAGATTTCCCCTGAGACTGTGGTCTCCAGCCCTCAAGGTGTTTGGATGTATCTAGGAAGTGTCTGTGACTTTGCCTTGGTCAGGTTATGTTGACTTCCTCTATATTGTGTGTAGTCTTTCCTTTCACTGAAGTTAACTTGTCTACTATCTAGTTAGTGATTTCCCCCTCCACGTCTCCCCTCTCTTGTAACCATCAAAGCCTTTTTTTTTCTGTATGTAAACCTTTTCTTGGGTTTTTATAATGGTGGTCTCATACAATATTTGTTCTTTAGACTGACTTATTTCACTCAGCATAATGCCTTCCAGATCCATCGATGTTGTGAGATGTTTCATAGTTTCATCATTGTTCTTTATTGTTTTGTATTATTTCATTGTGTTTATGTACCATAGTTTATTCATCCATTCATTTGTTGATGGGCACTTAGGTTGTTTCCATCTTTTTGCTATTGTGAATAATGCCTCAGTGAACATGGGTGTGCATATTTCTATTCGTGTGACAGCTCTCATTTCTCTAGGATATATTCCTAGTAGTGGGATTGTTGGATCATATGGTATTTCTATTTCTAGCTTTTTAAGGAGGTGCCATATAATTTTCCACAGTCGTACCAATTTGCATTCACACCAGCAGTGCATAAGAGTTCCAATCTCCCTGCAACCTCTCCAATATTTGTTATTTTCTGTTTTTTTTTGACTAGTGCCAGTAATGTCGGGGCGAGATGGTATCTCATTGTAGTTTTGATTTGTATTTCTCTAATGGCTAACGATCGCAAGTATTTCCTCAGATATCTGTTGAATGGTATTGAAGGAAGAAGTCCAAGATACACTGAAGGCATTGGCAAAAAAACAAGGCTCCAGGAATTGATGGAATACCAATTGAAATGTTTCAAAAAACAAATGCAATGCCGGAAGCACTCACTTGTCTATGCCAAGAAATTTGGAAGACAGATACCTGGCCAACAGATTGGAAGAGATTCGTATTCGTGCTCATCCCAAAGAAAGGTGATCCAACAGAATGTGAAAATTATCGAGCAATATCATGAATATCACATGCAAGTAAAATTTTGCTGAAGATATTTCAAAAACTGTTGGAGCAGTACATCAACAGGGAACTGCCAGAAATTCAAGCCAGATTCAGAAGAGGATGTGGAATAAGGGTGTCTTAGTCATCTAGTGCTGCTGTAACAGAGATACCACAAGTGGATAGCTTTAACAAAGAGAAATTTATTCTCTCACAGTCTAGTAGGCTACAAGTCCAAATTCAGGGCATCAGCTCCAGGGAAAGGCGGTCTGTCTTTGTCGGCTCCGGAGGAAGGTCCTTGTCATCAGTCTTCCCTTGGTCTGGGAGCATCTCAGTGAAGGAATCTCAGGTCCAAAGACGCGCTCTGCTCCCAGCACTGCTTTCTTGGTGGCACAAGGTTCCCATATGTCTCTGCTCACTTCTCTCTTTTATATCTCAAAAGAGATTGGCTTAAGACACTATCCAATCTTGTATACCTCATCAGTATAACTGCCGCTAATCCATCTTATTAGATCATAGTGATTGAATTTATAACACACAAGGAGATTACATCAGATTACAAAATGGTACACAGTTATACAATACTGGGAATCATGACCCAGCCACGCTGACAGATATTTTTTGGGGACACAATTCAATCCATGACAGAGGGATATTATTGCTGATGGCAGATGGATCTTGGCTGAAAGCAGAGAATATAAGAAAGATGTTTAACTGTGTTTTATTGACTATACAAAGGCATTTGACTGTGTGAATTATGACAAATTATGAATCCCATTGTGAAGAATGGGAATTCCGGAACACTTAATTGTGCTCATCAGCAACCTGTATGTAGACCAAGAGGCAGTTGTTCAAACAGAACAAGGGGGTACTTTGTGGTTTAAAATCAAAAAAGGTGTGTGTCAGGGCTGTATCTTTTCATCATACTTATTTAGTTTGTATGCTGAGCAAATAATCTGAGAAGGTGGACTATATGATGAAGAACAGGGCATCAGGATTAGAGGAAGACTCATTAACAACCTGAAATATGCAAATGTCACAACCTTACTTGGTGAAAGTGAAGAGGGCTTGAAGCACTTACTGATGAAGATGAAATCCATACAGCCTTCAGTATACATTACACCTCAACATAAAGAAAACAAAAATCCTCAAAACTGGATCAATAAGCAACATCATGGTAAACAGAGAAAGACTGACATCAAGGATTTCATTTTATTTGGATCCACAATCAATGCCCATGGAAGCAGCAGTCAAGAAATCAAATGACGCATTGCATTGGGCAAATCTGCTGCAAAAGACCTCTTGAAAGTGTTAAAACAGCGAAGATGTCACTTTGACTATTCAGGTACACCTGACCCAAGCCATGGTATTTTCAGTTGTCTCATATGCATACGAAAGCTGGACAATGAATAAGGAACACCAAAGAAGAATTGATGCCTCTGAATTATGGTATTGGTGAATAATTTTGAGTATACCGTGGACCACCAGAAGAATGAACAAATCTGTCTTGGAAGAAGTACAGCCAGAACGCTCCTTGCAGTCGAGGATGGAGAGACTCTGTCTCATGTACTTTGGACATGTTATCAGGAGGGACCAGTCCCTGGAGAAGGCATCATGCTGGGTAAAGTAGAGGTCAGCAAAAAAGAGGAAGACCCTCAACCAGTCAGACTGACACAGTGGCTGCAACAATAGATTCAAACATTGCAACTTTTGGGAGAATGGCACAGGATTGGGCAGCATTTCATTCTATTGTACATAGGTTGTCTACGAGTCGAAACTTACTCGATGGTGCCTAATAGCAACAACCTACCTCTATCTATCTCTCTGTCTATCTATCTATCTGTCTGTCTATGTGTCTATCTGTCTATCTATCTTTCTGTCTATCTACCTACCTACCTACCTAGTCCCTGCGTGGGCAAATGATTATATGCTCAACCACTAACCGAAAGGTTGGCCGTTCAAATCCACCCAGAGTTACCTCAGAAAAAAGACCTAATGATTTGCTTCTGAAAGGTCACAGCCTTGAAAACCTAACAAAGCAATTCTCCTCTGCAGTCTTGGGGTTGCCAGGAGTCAGAATGGACTCAATGACTACTTTTTTTTTTTTTTAAACCTGTCTCTCTGCCTAGCTGTCTATCTTATGTCTACCACCAACCACCCTGAACATGCCCAATCTCATCTGATCTCAGAAGCTAAGCAAGGCTGGGCCTGGTTAGTACTTGGATGGGAGACTGCCTGGGAATACCAGGTGCAGTAGGCTTTTGGAGCCCTGGTGGTGCAGTGGTTAAGTCTTCGGCTGCTAACAAAAAGGTTGACAGTTTGAGTCTACCAGCCGCTCTTGGAAACCCTATGGGGCAGTTCTACTCTGTCCTATAGGGTTGGTAAGAGTCAGAATCGACTCGATGACAACAGGTTTGTTTTGTTTTATTTATCTATCTGTCTAGCTACCGACCTACTTACCTACCTATCTACCTATGTACCTACCTATCTCTGTCACAACCAGGAGTTCACATTGATACCTCCAGTTCTAGTTCAACAGCACATAGTTCATTTTTGTTTTCTCCCTTTTCATATTTATCATTTTCTTCTCTGGCAGTGAGAAACCCATCTTCCATTATCCTTCATATAATTACCTATTTGATCGAGCATTGTGTACGGAACCACTGCTCCACCCCTATGCAGATGCCCTCCTCACCCTGTCTGGGCTCACACACCCACACTGTGCTGCGCCATCTGTGGATACCCTTTTCCCCATGTTATTTTAAACTCTTCATAAACATAATTTTAAAAGATGAGCCAAAATTTTCTTAAAAATTGCTTTATCATTGGACATTCAGGATGCTTACCTATTTTTGCTGTTATCATTTTATTACAAAAGAATCTCAAGCATTTTCTGAATTTTCCTAAGGACTGAATTGCTGGTAGGAGAGAGTCTGACTTAGCTGAGCAAAGCAGAAGGCGCAGAGTTGAGGAAAGCTGATGGCGGGGTGGAGAAGGGGAGGAGGTATTGTGGGTTGTTGCATATTTCTAAGTCTGGTTTAGCATCAATTGGTGAGAGCTATGCTCTCTTTCGACCCCCAGCTTCCTCCTTATATCCATGATTTGGAGCCCTGGTGGCGCAGTGGTTAAGCATTCAACTGCTAACCAAAATGTTGATGGTTTGAACCCACCAGCCGCTCCGCGGGAAGGAAGATATAGCTGTCTGCTTCCGTAAAGATTAAAGCCTTGGAAACCCTATGGGGCAGTTCTGCTCTGTCCTGTAGGGTTGTTATGAGTCAGAATTGACTTGATGGTAATGAGTTGGGTCTTGGTTTGGTGGCGCAGTGGTTAAGTACTTGGCTACTAACTGAAAGGTCAGCAGTTCAAACCCACCAGACACTCCAATGGAGAAAGATGTAGCAGTTTGCTTCCGTAAAGGTTAACAGCCTTGGAAACTTTATGGGGCAGTTCTACTCTTCCCTATGGGGCCACTATGAGTCGGAACTGACTCCGTGGCAATGAGTTTGGTGTTTTGGGTTTGGTGGTCCAATAGTTAAGCAGTTAAGCCCTGGGTTGCTAACTGAAAAACTGGCAGTTGGAACTCACCTAGTGGCTCTTTGGGAGAAAGGCCTTCCATAAAGATTACAGCCTAGAAAACCCCATGGGGCAGTTCTACTCTGTCACATGGGGTCACTGTGGGTCAAAAATTGTGATGGTACCCAACAACACACATTTCTGATTTATTATGGCCCATGGAGTTTTATTCTTCCATGATTATTCTGTGGCCATAGTGCAGCCATTGGTCCTCTGGGTGGGGCCCAAGGTTTTGTCAGAACCCAGAGGACCAAGAGCACTCAGTAGTATCCATTGCTTGGCTAGAGATCCCAGTGCTGGGGGTCAGCTCTGCTAGAGACGAAAGGCATTCATTATTTAACCCATGATCGAGGGTAATGATTTTTCCCTAAGATATTTCCAATTAGAGTGTCTACAGAAGTTCAATTGAGACTGATTGTCATTCTCTGATTGATTTGAGAAAATGAAAAAAATCGCTCATAGCAGACTTCCTCTATAAAGGGAAGTCAGTGGAGAAAATCATAAGACTATTGGACCATTAGAGCTGCAGGACCTTGGAAATATCATTTAGGTCAGAGTTTTACAAACTTTTTTAGCCACTGGACTTTTAATCCAAATGCAAGAACCATATGAGCAATTCCAGTAAATAAATCAAAATGAAAAAAGCCTGGGACCCATCTGCTTAAACCTCCTCTTTCTGTCGAGAAACCATTTATGTGCTCAAACACCATCAAACTGAGGCCCAGAGAAAGGAAGTGATATGTCCAGGGTCACCAGGCTTGTGGGTGGTGGGATGGGACTAGGCACATGTTTGTCAGTTCTTACGTCAGAGTTCTTTAAACCAGACATGGTATGGCATGTTGTTCTGGGGTCTTTTGCTCTTCCAGAGCTCAGATAAGAAGAGAAGGAAAATTAAGATGCATATTCATCTGCTACCTTGAGGATTTCTCCCAATTCAGCATGGGGAATGACTTAGCTAAGGACCCCGACAGCAGTTCCTGGTCAGTATCGTGAGGAGGGGGCCTCCCGTCTGGGGCTGTCGAAGGATGCCACCAGTTAACAAACTGAAATTCAACAAACTGAGATTCCAACTCACAGCAACCCCATGTGTGTCAGAATAGAACTGTACTCCATAGGGTTTTCAATGGCTGATTTTTTTGGAAGTAGATCACCAGACCCTTCTTCTGAGGTGCTGCTGGGTGGACTCAGACTACAACCTTTCCATTAGCAGCGGAGTGTGTTAACTATTTGCACCACCCAGGGACTTAACGGGGGTTAAAAATAAAGCACCTCCAAGGACCAGGCATAAGAATAACTGGGAAAACAATGAAATTGGTCTCAACAGAGACATGTACAAATAAATGGAACATTCTATTTACCAGAAAGTCTCCATTAGAATTCCTTGTGCAAAAAACAGGGGCTTCACAAGCTTCCTTCTGTGGGAATGAGAGTGGGTGGACAGTACAGTTCTCCTCCAGCTGGAAGAAGCAGCCCTCCCAGCAATGACTTCCACTGGGTGGTTGCCGGTGGATGTGGTGGGAGCAGGAGGCTACTGAAGAGAGGTGTGATGAAAGGGAAGTGCAGCATGAGCCACTGAGGTGAATGGGAAATTTGGGGGCAAAGAAAAGAGCACTGTGGGCTAAATTTTAGTACGGAGCATTTTAGAGGATGCATGGAGCTGGAAGAGAGAGAATTTTTAGGAATCACTGTCAGAGAGAGAAATGTTTTGCAGCCTCAGCTGGAGGTAGCCCTGGGGGGTGAAAACTGTTAACTTGCTCGGCTGCTACTGAAAAGGCCATAGGTTTGAGTCCACCCAGAGGAGCCTAGGAAGAAAGGCCTGGTGATCCACTTCCAAAAAATCAGCCATTGAAAACCCTATGGAGCACAGTTCCACTCTGATACAGCTGGGGTCACCATAAGTCAGGTGTTTTTTCCAACAGCAGGGTAACGGAAGGAGACAGTGTGGGGAGACAGACTGACCATAAGAAAACTATCTTAAAAGGATATTTAAGTTATTTTGCTGTGCATTGAAAATATACTGTGCTCCTTTACCATTTCCCCAAGAGTCTGAGTAAAGATTTCAATTTGTTTAGGTCGCTCTTTTGGATTGCTGGACTCTGATTCTTTGACACACAGAAATTACAAAATGCATGGTCTTAAATTGTGGTTGGCACACTTATGTCAAGTGACCTGAAGGAGACAGGAAAATACCTAGGGCAGAAGACCTTGGCCGTAACCCTACTGAAGGAATTAGCACATGTAAGGAAGCAATCCTTCACCCATCTGTCGATTCGATTCGTTTTACTGTGGTGGCTTGCATATTGTTACGATGCTTGAAGCTGTCATAACAATACCAGCAGGGTCAGCCAGGTTTCAGGGGAGCTTCTTGGCTAAGACATTCTAGGAAGAAAGGCATGGTGATCTATTTCCAAAAATCAGCCAATGAAAACCTTATGGATCACTAGAGAATATTGTTCAATATAGTGCTGGAAGATGTGCCCAAACATGTTAATGATCATGAAGATGGTGCAGGATGGGCAACATTTCGTTCTATTAGATATAAGGTCATCGTGAGTCAGAGATGACTTCACAGTAACTAATAACAACAACTAACAAAGGGAGCGATGTGTTAACTTGAGGTAGCAGTGGTCAGAAGCTTATAAATAGAGTGGCAGAGAGACCTATGTCTTTTTCACCTGGATCCCTGTCTATTACAGCAGAGTCGCTGTGAGTCGTGCCAGCTCGGCACCTAACAGTCCCCACACCTCTCCTTTTGTAATTGACAACCGAATGAGCGAAGACATGTTAAGGCACAGTTAGAAGTCTTCTTGCAGGCCTTTCATTGTCAGCCTTTCTGGGGGTCTCTCAATTCCCAGCCCTAAGCTCTCTCTGGAATCCGAAGTCCTAGCTTATCATTTACTCTGCCCTCAGGCTTATATTTGAATATATGATTATGGCTTTGCCAGTTGTTTACAGCTGGCCTCTGTTCTGAAGGTTCAGGTGCCATGCTGGTCTGCTTGTTATATATTTCACCTATCGCCCCTGGTTTATCCTACTTGGCCCAAGACTGCTAGGTGCCAAAATCTATCCTCATGGTGAAGACATGAGGATATTAATGTGTTCCAAAAGATATTTAAATCTGGGCAGTTTTGGGGTGCTGGGTTTGTATATGGAGTTCCTGGGTGATGCAAACGCTTAATGCTTTTAGCTGCTAACCGAAAGGTTGGAGGTTTGAGTGAACCCAGAAGTGCCTCAGAAGAAAGACCTGGTGATCTACTTCCAAAAAACCAGCCACTTACACACATGAGGTTGCCATGAGTTTGACTTGCCAGAAACATGTGGTGGTGGATTTGTATGTGGGGTCTGATTGGGAGGTGAGAGTTACTTAAAATGGCAGATGAGATTAGAGGGAAGGCAGAAGACCATGTCTATGTGTAGGGCCTTCATTCTTGCCTAGCATGTTTTGGTTGCAAGATCTAGTTTCCAAAATAAAGATGTAAGTATCTAGAAGATTTCCTGAATGATAAATACTATAAATAATTTTTGCATTGGTCACATTTTTTCCCTCGTCTATTCTGTGCTTGAAATTATACTAGAGATAATAGGAGCTATAACTGCATAGAGTGGGTACTCAGAGAAGTTTGCCAAATTTGAAAACTGAGTGTTCCTCAAGAGAATTACCTTCCGGATTAGTCAGAAGTTTTGATCAAAAGTGACAGAAATCCTACTGGAACTAGTTTAGGCAAAAGGGGGAATTTATTTTCTTGGGTGGATGAGAAGGGTGAGGTATAGCTCGAGATGACCGAAACCAGACACTTTCTTTCTTTGGGCACTGGCTTCTTTCTGAATGTCAGCTTCATTCTCCTACTCAGGAGAAGAGTGGTGACTAAGTAGCTTCCAGACTCAAATCCTCACAGTTAAACCTAAGAAGAAAGGATTCTTAACCCTAAGTCATATTTGAGAAAACCTTGGGCAGAGCTCTGATTGGCCCAGCATAGGTAATGTGCTCAGTTCTTAGACCAATCACTATGCTCAGTTAGGTTTCTTGTTGTTAGGTGCCAAGTTGACTCTGACTCACAGCAACCTTCTGTATAATAGAATGAAAAGTTGCCTGATCCTGTGCTATCCTCACAATAGTAGGTATGTTTGAGCCCATTGTTGCAGCCACTGTGTATTTTGAGTGCCTTCCAACCTAAGAGGTTCATCTTCCAGCAGTATTTCAGATGGTATTCTGTTGTGATCCATAAAGTTTTCGTTGGCTAATTTTTTTTTTTGGAAGTAGATCTCCAGGTCCTTCTTCCTAGTTTGTCTTAGTCTGGAAGCTCCACTGAAACCCGTCCCCCATGGTGACCCTGCTGGTATTTGAAATACTGGTGGCATACCTATCAGCATTATAGCAGCACACAAGCCACCACAACACGACTGACAAGTGGTGGTCAATCAGGCTAAGGTACTAAAATTGGTTCAGTATGGATGTGACACCCATCTTTGCGGCCGGGAGGTCATGTTCCCATGATCCACTAAACCAGGTGGTTGGAACTGGAGGAAGGGAACTGATCACAAAAAGAAAAGTGATAAACTTTGAGACCATAGAGGAAAGTTGATGGACAAAAAACTGCTGCCCACTCACAGGGTAAAAAATTAAAACAAAACAATTGTTTGATGGGATGGTATTGACTCTTTATTCAGACTGAAGCGATCAGGCTGGAGGGAGTAGTCAGATTTTATAGAAGATAAGACCTAAATTGACTGTTGAAGGTTGGGTAGAATTTAGATACATAGAAAGGATCAGGGACAGGGCTTTGGGTGAAGGAAGGAGTCAAATTAAAAGCAAAATATAATGGAATATTACTTGGTAATAGAAAGAAATGAAGAACTGATACGTGTTACAACATGGATGAATCTTAAACATATTATGTGAAGTGAAAGAAGCCAGTCACAAAAGACCATATATTGTATGATTTTATTTACATGAAATTTCCAGACTAGACAAATCTACAGAGACAGAAAGTAGATTAGTGGTTCCCTAGGGATCAGGGAGGAGTCCCTGGGTGGTGCAAACAGTTAAGCATTTGACTATTAGCTGAAAGGTTGGTAGTTTGAACTCACCCAGAGACAACTCAGAAGACAGGCCTGGTAATCTGCTTCCAAGAGGTCACAGCCTTGAAAAGCTAATCGAGCAGTTCTACTCTGCACACATGAACAACGGGGCTTGCAGGGAGGGAGATGGAGGGCTGGGGGCTTGTGGCTAAGGGGTGCGAGGTTTCTTTTTTGGATAAGAAAAATATTCTAAAGTTGATTGTGGTGGGGGATGCACCACTCTGTGAATATAATAAAGTCCATGGAATTGCACACTTGAAATGGGTGAATTGTGTGATATGTGAATTATATCTCAATAAAGCTGTTAAAAAAATAAAAGCACAAGTGAGGATAGAATTTTCAGGGAATAATGGAACACTAAGACTGACAATGACAACAGCGATAGCTCACCTTTAATGAGCACTCACTATATATTGAGTGCTCACTTTCAACACTGTTGAAAGTGCTTTAAATGTATCATCTCATTTAATCCTCTCAGCCAGTCTTTGAGACAGGCATTGGAGCCAAGGAAGGTGCAAGTTGGAGAGCAGTGGGAAGCTTGCTTTGTGTAAGAGATGAGTTACCATTAAATTGTTGTTGTTAGGTGCTGTCAAGTCGGTTCCTACTCACGGTGACCCTACGTACAACAGAATGAAACACTGCCCAGTCCTGCACCATCCTCACAGTGGTTGCTATGCTTGAGCCCATTGTTGCAGCCACTGTGTCAATCCATTTTGTTGAGGGTCTTCCTCTTCCTTGATGACCTTCTACTTTACCAAGCATGATGTCCTTCTTCAGGGACGGATCCCTCCTAATAGCATGTCCAAAGTACGTGAGACGAAGTCTTGGCATCCTCGATTCCATGGAGCATTCTGGCTGTACTTCTTCCAAGGCAGATTTGTTCTTTCTTCTAGCAGTCCATGGTATATTCAATGTTCTTTGCCAGCACCATAGTTCAAAGGCATCAATTCTTCTTCAGTCTTCCTTATTCACTGTCCAGCTTTTGCATGCATATGAGGTGATTGAAAATACCATGACTTGGGTCAGGTGCACCTTAGTCCTCAAAGTGATATCTTTGCTTTTTAACACTTTCAAGAGGTCTTTTACAGCAGATTTGCCCAATGCAATGTGTCATTTGATTTCTTGACTGCTGCTTCCGTGAGTGTTGATTGTGGATCCAAGTAAAATGAAATCCTTCACAACTTCAATATTTTCTCCATTTATCATGATGTTGCTTATTGGTCCAGTTGTGAGGATTTTTGTTTTCTTTATGTTGAGGTGTAATTAGTAGCTGAGAATAACCATTAATTAATAGCTTATAGTAGCCATTCATGCAATATTCAACAAGTATTTATTAAGCCCTCATTAGGTCCCAGCCGGAGTCCTGGTGGCACAGTGGTTAAGAGCTTGGCTGCTAACCAAAAGGTCAGCAGTTGGAATCCACCAGCCACTCCTTGGAAGCCTTATGGGGCAGTTCTTCTCTGTCCTATAGGGTTGCTATGGGTTGGAATCGACTCAACAGCAATGAGTTTGGGTTTTTTTTTTTTTGGGTTAGATCCCAGCCGGTGTGCAAATTTAATTTATAAAATTTAAAAAATTCTCTTGTAAGTTCTCTTGTATGCTTTTGCCTTTAATTTCCTATATGATCCAGGTTCAATGAGTTATGCTGCATTAGCAAAATCCTTCAAATCTCAGTGGCTTAACTTACCAAAGTGTATTTCTTGCTCACTCAAGTCCACTGAGGTTCTGGGTGAGTCTTCAGGACAAAACTTCAGTGTAGTGGAGCTTCCATCTCACCACAAGGCCCCTGGTTCCCTCATGATCATCACAGTAGGGAAAGAGAACACGGAGCGTCCTGCAACCAGCAATTAAACACTTCGCCCAAAATTCGTCACATGGCCCCATATAACTTCCAGGAAGATAACAATGTGCAATCCTTCTGTGTGCCTGGGAGGAGAAGAGACCTAGATATAAAAAAACAAGTCAGTTGCCATTGAGTTGATTCTGACTCATGGCGACCCCATGTGAGTCAGAGTAGAACTGTGCTCCACAGAGTTTTCAATGGCTGATTTTTCAGAAGTAGATTGCTGGGCATCTCTGGGTGGACTGACTTCATCCACCAGGCGAGCACGTTAACCATTTGCACTACCCAGGGACTCCTCCCAGGGAAAGATACTTGGTTATATTCTTCCTTCCTTCCTCCCTCCCAGTCTTCCACCCTCCCAGCCTTCCTCCCTCCCTGTCTTCCTCCCTCCCAGTCTTTCTCCCTCCCTATCTTCCTCCCTCCCAGTCTTCCTCCCTCCCTATCTTCCTCCCTCCCAGTCTTCCTGCCTCCCTATCTTCCTCCCTCCCTCCCTTCCTTTTTTCTTCCTTCTTTCTTTCCTCTTTTCCCTTCCTCTCTCCTTCCCTCCCTCTCCTTTGTCTTCAGGATCGGCTCTAGAGTTAGGCTGTAAGCTGTGAACATGACTCCCAGAGATATCTAAGTAACTGACCTTTGTTCTTGTCCCACAGCTCTAAATCCAGAAAGTGTAACATCTGAACCTAGCTTCATGGCCTGGGGAGGCTGAGGGTGATTAACAGCTGTGCGCTTGCTTGACTCTACAGTACTGTACCATATTGGCAACTATACTGTATATTGCAACACTTCAAGATTGATGAGGTGCACCTGGCCCAGGTGCGATGGTCTCCAGGAGACATCTGGAAGTGTTCCAGGCTGGGGCAGGGGCAGAGGAGCTGCCACAAGATCAGACTTCCTTAGCAACTGATCACTTAGCAACAGTGAGCTGGCTGGTAAGGCCTGGATGCTGTGAAGTGGACACCTCCCCCAGAAATGTTAGAGATCTTTCTTCAGTGAGTTCTGATGGTGCTCCTTCCTTCTGTGGTGCAATGGTTAAGTGCACGGCTGCTAACTGAAAGGCTGGCTGTTTGAACCCACCCAGCAGCTCTGCAAGACAAAGACCTGGCGATCTGCTTCCATAAAGGTTACAGCCTTGAAAACCCTATGCGGAAGTTGCTAAGAGCCGAAATCAATTTGATGGCACCCAACAACAACAACACACACCCAAATGGTGTCTGTGTATGCTCTTTCTGTCAATCTGAACTTACCACTGACAACTGTCAATATATTCTCCTGTGTTCTTTCTTTCCCCTCTTTCCTCACCCTTCCTTTGTTTGTCTCTTCCTCTCACCTTTTATGTGCATGAGATGCACTGCCTTATCCCTGTAGGATAAGACTAGTTTTGTCTGTTCTGATTTTCATGCTTTGTATGTAATTCTTTCTAGGTGCTTAGTAATCCTGGCAAAGTCACTAAGCCAAAGAGAGCTGCAGAAGCTCCCTGGCTTCCTTACTGGAAAATGGAGATCAATAACAATGCCGGCTGCCTTTGATGGGAGGCACATGTGTGGGCATTTGTCAAGGACTTTCAGCTGCACCAGAGAATAGTACTTTCAATATTAAAAAAAAGAGTATTAAATGATAATAATAATTACTCTGGAATGGTTGTATTCACTGCTGTTGGGATTTTAGCACTAGATTTTTATATTGTCGTAGGCTAGGTTCTCTAGAGAAGCAAAAACAATGAAGCATATAAATATATATATGTTGTTGGTAGGTGCTGTTGAGTTGGTTCTGACTCATAACTGCCCTATGTACAACAGAACAAAATACTGCCCAGTCCTGTGCCATCCTCACAATCATTGTTATGCTTGAGCCCATGGTTGCAGCCACTGTGTCAATCCATCTCACTGAGGGTCTTCCTCTTTTTGCTGACCATCTACTTTACCAAGCATGATGTCCTTCTCCAGGGACGGGTCCCTCCTGATAATATGTCCAAAGTATGTGAGATGAGGTCTCACCATTTTGATTCTAAGGAGAATTCTGGCTATACTTCTTGCAAGATAGATGTGTTCGTTCTTCTGGAAGTCTGTGGTATATTCAAGATTCTTTGCCAACACCATAATTCAAAGCCATCAGTTCTTTTTCGGTCTTATATCAAGGAAATGGCTCCCATGGTTGTAGAGGCTGGAAAGTCCCAAGTCCATGGGTCAGGCTGGAGGCTGCTCCTGACTTACATACCTGTAGGGGTTAGTGAACACAAGATCAGCAGGTCAGACAGCAGGCCTCTTGCTCTCAGGCAGTGAAGGTTGATGAGTCTGAAGATCAACAGGTAAGTTGCTAGCTCAAGTCCCAAGAACCAGAGGTCATATGAACAGGAGCCAGCTGCAAGATTCAGAGTGAGCAAAAGCCCATGAGCTTTGCCAGAAAGTCCACCTCTATTGGATGCAGGCCACATCTCCAAGGAAACTCCCTTTCAACTGATTGGCTGCTCATAACAGATTTCATCATGGAGGAAATTACATTATATCAGATCTCATTATGGAGGTGATTACATCATAGCTGCCAAACCACTGAGAATCATGGCCCAGCCAAGTTGACACACAACCTTAACCATCAAACATATGGTTAGGAAGAGTTTAGCAATTTCCTTAAAGATAGATTGCCTGGGTTGTTGTTGCTAGTTGCTGTTGAGTCAGCTCTGACTCATGGTGACCCCATGTACAACAGAATGAAATGTCGCCTGGTCCTGCCTCATCTTCACTATTATTGGTGTGCTCAAGTCCACTGTTGTGGCCACTGTGTGTTTTGAGTGCCTTCCAACCTAGGGGGCTCATCTTCCAGCACTATATCAGAAAATATTCTGTTGTGATCCAAAGGGTTTTTATTGGTTACTTTTCAGAAGTAGGGGGCCCTGGTGGTGCAGTGGTTAAGAGGTCAGGCAGTGGTTAAAAGTTAGACAGTTAGAATCCACCAGCCACTCCTTGGAAAACCTGTAGGGCAGTTCTGCTCTGTCCTATAGGGTTGCTATGAGTCGAAATTGACTTGATGGCAACGGATTTTTTCAGAAGTAGATCGTCAGACCTTTCTTCCTTGCCTGAGTTAGATGAATAATTTCACTTAGGAGGGGAAGATCTTGTTTGCAAAGGTGTGGTTTCATTTATCCGTGCAGAAATGATCACAGGGACTGTTAGAAGGAAGTAGGACCAAGAGAGGCAGGAAGAAACAGAATTCTTCCAAAGACCCTGGAGTAAGGTCTTTGGGAACAGACACAATTGGGACTGAGATGTTCATTAGAGACATAGAAGGAGATGAGTCCTATGGGACAGCTGCAGCCAGGGCACCTTTGAGAGAAGTAGTAAAAGGTCCTGGTGGATGCATCCCCACCAGATGCAGGTCTTGGTGGGAAGAGCCTGGGTGGGCTTTAGCACCCACTTACTCCTTCAGTGGGGTTCTTCAGGCAGAGTCTAACTTGCAGAAAAGCACATGGCAGCCCTGTCTGTTGGGGCTTTGTGGAGTCTATAAATAACACTTTTTCTCAGTCCTGAGAGTCCCATTTGAGAGATGGACACAAGAGTCAGAAAATGGAGATAAAGTTTTCTGCTTTATTTCTAATAAACGTTGGATTGGATGATGTGACTTAGATATGTGGCCACAAAGCACTTCCCAACTCTTCTTTCTGAGTTGAATGACCCTCTGTAGCCTTCTCAACATCTGGCCTCTTGCTTGCAGGGGCAGAAGGGGGTCCTGCAAACTCCCTAGCGTGGAGGAGCAGAGAAAACAAGATCCTCAAGATTGATTCTTACACGTAAGGGACTGAGCTGGACATGAGCAGCCCCTCCCCCACCCCAAGCTCTTCAATCAGATTAGTCACGCCTTCCCTGGGGACAAGAATATGAAGGAGGGGAGAGAAACTGGAAGAGTTCCTTCTGCAATTTCCACACTGGGGTTTGGGGGGAGTGAAAATTCTCTCCCTTCTATGGAGACAGTCACCATCCATCTGTCATTTTGTAGTGTGGTGGCTTAGGTGTTGTTATGATGTTGGAAGCTATGCCACTGGTATTTCAAATACCAATAGGATCACCCATGGTAGACAGGTTTCAGGGGAGCGTCCATGCTAAGACAGACTAGGAAGAAAGGCCTTCTGAGTTACTTCCAAAAATTAGCCAATGAAAACCTTATGGATCACAGCAGAATATTGTCTACTATAGTGCTGGAAGATGAACCATCAAGATTAAAAGACACTCAAAACACACAGTGGCCGCAACAATGGACTCGACCACACCAATGATTGTGAAGATGGTGCAGGACCAGGCAATGTTTTGTTCTGTTGTGCATGGGGTAGCCATGAGTCAAAGCTGACTGGACGGCAAATAACAACAACAACTCCAGAGATGTAATGAGTGGAGAATGAACGTGTCCGCCTCACATGTTCCTGGAGCTATATGATTGTACCTGGCAGAGATGTCCTTTAAAAAAAATGCTGGGGCAGTTGGGGTAAGAACCTCTCTGATGGAGGTAGATCCCTCTGTGAGATGATGATTCTGGTTTATGTTTATTTTTTCATAACCTTAATTTTGAAAAAAAATGTGATATTGACACCATACCAGAATAAATAGAATTGTGATATGTACCACAATTTACCCATCAGGACTCTCTTGTTCTATTCCAGGGTCTGTCAAGTTTCTGAGGGTTTGAAGATTCTCCTGGGATGTTGGCAAGTTGCACTGGAACTTTCAGGGGGTAGAGTATAACATGGGGAGGGATGGGCCTGCCCCTGGTTTCTTTCTTATCTCACTCCTTACTCCTCCTCCACGATTGGCCCCTGATTGATTACTGGTTCTCACCATGGAAGGTCAGAGGATGGGAATGCTCAAGGTGTTTGTTTGAGAAGAGGGGGCTTCCCTTTTTTCTTTTACCTCCAAGACTTAAGCCTTGGGGACACTGTTGTTAGTTGCTGATGAGTCAGCACTGACTCATGGTGAACTTACGTATGACAATGGGACGTTGCCTGGTTCTGCATCATCTTCTTGATGGTTGAGATATTTGATTCCATTGTTGTGGCAATTTTTTTTATGGTTGGAAAAATATAGATAACACCATATTTGTCAATTCAACATTTTTCATGTATTTAATTCAGTGAGATCAATTTCATTAATCGTTTTGTGCAACCACTGCCAATGTCCTTTGCAAAATTTCCCTCCCCATAAACAAAAACTCACCACTTTTCTTTTTCATTGTACTTTAGATGAAGGTTTGCAGAGCAAATTAGTTTCTCATTAAACAATTAATACACATATTGTTTTGTGACATTGGTTGCTGTCATGGTTTGAATTATGTCCCCCCAAAAATGTGTGTATCAGTTTGGCTGGGCCATGATTCCCAGAATTGTGTGGTTGGCCTCCATTTTATGATTGTAATTTTAAAAGAGGATCAGGGTGGGACTGTAACACCACCTTTACCCAAGTCACATCCCTGATCCAATGTAAAGGGAGTTTCCCTGGGGTGTAGCCTACACCACCTTTTATCTCTCAAGAGATAAAAGGAAAGGGAAGCAAGCAGAGAGTTGCGGACCTCATACCATCAAGAAAGCAGTGCCAGGAGCAGAGCGCGTCCTTTGGACCGGGGTTCCTGCGCAGAGAAGCTCCTAGTCCGGGGGATACCGAGGAGGAGAAGGCTGACAGAGAGAGAAAGCCTTCCCCTGGAGCTGATGCCCTGAATTTGGACTTTTAGCCTACTTTAACTGTGAGGAAGTAAACTTCTCTTCGTTAAAACCATCCACTTGTGGTATTTCTGTTATAGCAGCACTAGATGACTAAGACAGTTGCCAACCCCATGACATGTCAACACTCTCTCCTTCTCAACCTTGGGTTCCACATTACCAGCTTTCCTGTCCCCTCCTGCCTTCTGGTCCTTGCCCCTGTGCTGGTATGCCCATTTAGTCTCACTTTGTTTTATGGGCCTGTCTAATCTTTGGCTGAGGGGCGAACCTCAGGAGTGACTTCAGTACTGAGTTAAAAGGGTGTCAGGGGGTCACTGCTTCTTAAACAACGATTTCCTCTTTCCCCCTCCCTCTGGTGACCACTATTCAACTTTGATCTCTATATATTTGCCTATTCTAGGTACTTCGTATTGGTGAGTTCATACAATATTTGTCCTTTTGTGATTGATTTATTTCACATAGCATAAAGTTTTCAAGGTTCATCTATGTTGTGGTATATATCAGTACTTCATTTTTCTTTTGGCAGAGTAGTATTCCACTGTATGTGTGCACCACATTTTGTTTATGCATTCATCTGTTGATGGACATTTTAGTTTCCACATTTTGGCTATTGTGACAAGTGCTGCAAGGATCCAACTCGTTGAGGCTTTCCCTCATTTTTGCTGATCTACTTTACCAAACATGATGTCATTTTCTAGCAATTGGGCTTTCTTGATGACGTGTCCAAAGAAAGTGACCCTTCAAATGCAGAATCTTGTATTCTAAGACTTTGATACAAGATTCAGAACTTTAAAATTCATTCCAAAGTATAAAACTTTCCACTAAAAAGAAATGTTTGTAATTTGCCTTTGCATTTCAACAGCATATGACTTTAAAATCCCTTCCTATTTCTCCAACATTGGCACTATGAAGTGGAGCTTTCCCCGACACAGCTCAATCCCTTCCTTCAGCGTGACAAATTGTAAATGTGTTTTTCGAGACATGCATTTACACCAGCATGATTGCCCAATGAAGTCTTAAAACCAGCTTGACTGAGGAGGCCAGCTTAGTAACTTGGAAATTGCTTGAGCAGTGGTTTTGAGAGGTTTATTACATAAGCCTAGGTTCAAGTCTGACTTGTCTGGGAGGCAGTGGGGCGAAATCTCACACACAACAGCCAGCAGAAGCAAGGAAACCCTGACCCAAACACTCACCTGCCTCCCCCTACCCTCTTCTGGCTGGTAATTCACCAGGTAGAAATGAAAAGATTATGGAACTTTGTACCACCTTAACAAAAAGCAAGCAAGAAAAAAGAAACTCTGAGAATAATTACACTTTGCAGAGACAGAATTTATCTGAGGTCTCTAGGCAGAAAGAGGGGATTCCAGCTCTCAGAAAGGATGTGTCTGAAATGAGATTTGGAATGTGAATCCATGGGCAGTGTTTAATGCACCAGATTTATGCATGCTGTCAGCTTCTGAGCAGTATAATTATTGTCATTTTTCTGCCTTGAGCTATTGCCTCTGGCTTCTGGGAGTGTTGTTGTTGTTAGGTGCCGTGGAGTCAGTTCTGATTCGTAGCAACCCTATATACAATGGAGCGAAATACCGCCCAGTCCTGTGCCGTCCTCACAGTCGCTGCTATGCTCGAGCCCATTGTTGCAGCCACTGTGTCAGTCCGTCTCATTGAGGGTCTTACTTTCTTCTGTTGACCCTCTACTTTACCAAGCATGATGTCCTTCTCCAGGGATTGATCCCTCCTGATAATATGTCCAATTTACATGAGATGAAGTCTCACCATCCTTGCTTCTACGGAGAATTCTGGCTGTACTTCTTCCAAGACAGATTTGTTCTTTCTTCTGGCAGTCCATGGTATACTTAATATTCTTTGCCAACACCAAAATTCAAAGATATCAATTCTTCAATCTTCCTTATTCATTGTCCAACTTTCGCATGCATATGAGGCGATTGAAAATATCATGGCTTGGGTCAGGCACACCTTAGTCCTCAAAGTATCACCTTTGCTTTTTAACACTTTAAAGAGATCTTTTGCAGCAGATTTTCCCAATGCAATACATTGTTTGATTTCTTGACTGCTGCTTCCAAAGGTGTTGACTGTGGATCCAAGTAAAATGAAGTCCTTGACAACTTCAATCTTTTCTTTGTTTATCATGATGTTGCTTATTGGTCCAGTTGTGAGGATTTTTGTTTTCTTTATGTTGAGGTGCAATCCATACTGAAGGTTGTAGTCTTTGATCTTCATCAGTAAATTCTTCAAGTCCTCTTTGCTTTCGGCAAGCAAGGTTGTGTCATCTGCATAATGCAGGTTGTTAATGAGTCTTCCTCCAATCCTGATGCAGTGTTCTTCTTCATATAGTCCACTTTCTCGAGTTATTTGATCAGCATACAGATTGAATAAGTGTTGTGAAAGGATACAATTCTGATTCACATTTTTCTTGTTTTAAACCAGGCAACATCCTGAACGACTGCCTCTTGGTCTATGTACATGTTCCTCATAAGCACAATTAAGTGTTCTGGTGCTGGAATATTTTCCACTTGGTGACATTATTGCCACCACCTTCTCAGAACAAAACTCACCCATAGTCTTCTACTTTCCCCCCAACTGCCACTGAATCACACATTTAAAAAGAATCCCATTCCTATGTCTAATTGTTTATAAAAATATGAATCAGGTGACAAAGATTCCTTTTTACAATATTATATGGAGGTAGGGTTCCATGTCTCAGGCCACTGAGAAATCATGGACACCTTCAGATCTCAGCAAGCATCTGGGAGCCCAAGGATGCAATGCTTGCCTCTGTGGTAAAGAAAGATCTGGGGGTGACTCAGTGATAGATGGCTTTGATTCATGTATGCATTATGCTGGGGAGGCATTGCCTTGAGAAGACAGATTTGTTGATGAATATTGAATGCATATTATTATTCATATGTGTGTGTGTGTGTCTGTGTATGTGTGAAATCTCCCTCTCTGACCCTCTGCCCTATCCTTTTTCTGATTCAGAATTGGTGGTTGTTTGGCACTCACATTCTTCCCCAATTCTACAAGTTAATGGCTTGAGCAGTGGTTTGGAGAGGTTTATTACATAAGCCCAGGTTCAAGCCTGACTTGTCGGGGAGGCAGTGGGGAGAAATCTCACAAACAACGGCCACTGGCAGCAGGAATCTCACAGTTAATGGCCTGAGTTGAGAGTCTGAGTTGAAATAAGTAAGAGCTGGTCAGTGCTCAACTCTCAGGGATGGAAAGCAGTGGCTTCTGGATATACAGTGTTGGCCTGGGTCCCCTTCTACCACCACCATCATCATCATCACCATTCTCATTATCATCACCACCACCACCACCATTATCATTATCATTGTCGTCATCATTATGACCATCATTCCTAACATTTACCAAGGTTCTTCTCTGCCAAGTGCCGTGCTGGGCAGTTTAGAAGTATTGTTTAATCCTTGCACCAATTATTCTGATCTGGCAGCGAGACAGCTGAGGCTCAGAGTGGTGAACCAGCTTATACAAGGTCACAAAGTGAGTAAGAGCCAGATCAGGAGACTTGAACACAGATCTGTTTGATGCCAAAGCCTGTATCTCCAATGCCATGCCATGCTGTCTCTCTTAAAGATTTGTTGTCAGGTTGTTTCTTGCCATTAAGTCGGCTGACTCATGGCGACGTTATGTATAACAGAATGAAACGTTGCCCGGTTCTGTACCATCTTCATGATCGTTGATATGTTTGGGTCCATTGTTGTGGCTATTGTGTAGTGTCTTTCAATATAGGGGGCTCATCTTCCAGCACTCTATTGGACAATATATTGTTGTGATCTATAAGGTTTACGTTGGCTAATTTTTGGAAGTAGATAGCCAGGCCTTTCTTCTTAGTCTGTCTTTGACCGGAAACTCCGCTGAAAAACCTGTCCACCATGGGTGGCCCTGATGGTGTTTAAAATACCAGTGGCATAGCTTCTAGCATCACAGTAACACACAAGTATGACACACTTAAAAGTGGAAGCTTAAAGATTTAGCTAACCACTTTTCTAAAAAGAGATTTTGTCATGCCCCAAATCAGTTGGACCAGTAAAACCAGATTAAACAAAACCTTTCTTAAAGCTGAATGATAAGATGAAATAAATGGCTCCTTTCCCTGAGCTCATTATAAGAATTAAGTGTTAAACAATTTAATTAGGGTGCATTCAGCTTTCACTGCAGTCAGTGGAATACATTTTAGAACTTGACCTTACTGCTGGTTTTGTGCTACTTTGACACTTTGCAGACCCACCTGCAAGCCCCTTCAAGTGCTCTGTTTGCACTCAGTTTTTATTCTTCATAATGGAGTATTCCCATGCATGACTGTTTTATTAATGTTCTTGACTTCAAGGAAGGCAGGGGCTGGGGGCTTTTTTTGGCTCCTAAGACCACATAATAATCAATGACCAAGAAAGTGAAGAAAAAGTCTGGAAACGTCCAATGCTCACATTTTCTGCAACTTACCTCTTTTGCTGGATTGATGAACAATAACGTGTCTGTGGGAAATAGAGAGGCCTGGGGGAGACCTGGAAGGATGAGGGATTGTGGAGGGAGGCAGACCATACTGTAGGATAAAATATAACATTCAAAGCTCATAAAATTTTTCTCTGAGCTCTTTTCTGCTGAACTCTATCATTGCCTCTTGACATGTTCAGGAGCTTGGCCTGTTCCCATTCATTTACTTTATAGCAGAAACATTGGATTAAGGTATAAGGAAGAAAGTCATTTTGGTGATAGGCTAAAAAGAGAAGGCGAGATTTGATCAGCAAAATATCTGGGGGGAAACATAAACTGTTGTTAGATCTGATTTTAGTTCTTATTTTTAAAACAATTGCATGGGAATACTATGCACTTAAAGGGTTGAGTCTTAAAAATGAGAATTTAAAACTGGTACCAAAGCATTAGCTAGTGAGGATCTCTTTCTTCTAGTGAAATCTGTGAAAGACTGCAAGGTTTCTCCTGATTCATGTAGTTGCAAGGGCTGACGAACCCAAGATCATCAGGTCGGGAGCAGGACTCTTGCTTGCAGGCTGTGAAGTTCGATGGATTCCAAGACCAACAGGTAAGCTGCTAGCTCAAGTCCCAAGATCTGGAGGTGAGAGGACAAGAGGCAGCTGCTGGGTCTGGAACAAACCAAAAACCTTGGCAAGGCGAGCAGGAAGGAAGTAGCTGGCAGAGGGCGGAGAGATGAAGGCTGAAGGGGTGGTGAGCTGCCACAGGCCCCGTACCCGCTGGTACCACTCAGCAAAGTGTATCATGGGGGTGATCACATATCAAATTTCAACAGGGAAGTGATCACAACATTATATAACTACCAAAACACTGAGAATCATGGCCTAGCCAAGTTGACATACCATCTTAACCATCACACATAGTGACCCTATAGAACAGTGTAGAACTGCCCCATAGTGTTTCCAAGGAGCGACTGGTGGATTCGAACCGCTGACCTTTTGGCATATAGTAGTGGTTGGTAAATATTTGTTGAATTGTGTGTGTAAAACTCAATTCTACCTTTACTTTTCCCAGATTTAAGTAACCAATCCATCAATCAACAAATATTTATTTACTGCTTGCTGTTTGTCAGGAGCTATGCTAAGTCCTGAGGGTATAAACAGGGATGATATTCAAAATTCTTGACAACTGGTATGGCCTGATACTGATCATTAAAGACTGACCTAGGCCAACCAGAAAACATGCATATTTTAAACAACTGGTATACTTGTTTTTGTGCATATCAGCTTAGTATTAGCCTCAGGTAGAAAACTGCATGGTTCTAGGCCTCATGGAATTTATAGACTAGTGGGAGAGCTGACAATGAATGAGCAATTGTTAAGTGTGATGGATGTTGAAAGGATTGATTCAGACTTCTATGAAGGTATAATGGGGATGTCTTCTAAGACTTTGTCCTAAGGTAGTGCTAACTCATTACATGCTACTCTGTCCTGTAGGGTGACTATGAGTTGGAATCAACTCTATGGCAATGGCATTTTAACCTAGTAAGTATTTGTGGGCAGCAGGGTATGGGATCTCTCTCTGAGAAAATGCTTCTATTCTTGGCCAAAGTTTTCATCCCCAAGGCCTCCTACACTGACACAAGTATTATTTCCCCCCCATCTAGAGGGATGATATTGTAATTTTAGTATCTTCTTGGCCAGAGCTCCCTGAAGACTTTACCCCTTCTATCTTTCAATTGAAGAGTGACAGATACTAACTGTGAAAATAAAATGATGGGATCTTATTTTTGTGGAATGCTGTGGGATATTAATAATTAAACAAATGGTGTGCTAGCAGGGTGGAAAACATAAGGGAGTAGGAAAGACAGGACCCAACATTGTAGGTACATGAATAAGTTCTCGTTTGAGGTATCAGGGAAGGCTTATTAGTTATCCTAATAGCTAACACTTATTGAGCATCTTCTCTTCATTCAACCAATATTTATTAACGGAAGAAGCAGTGAACAAATCAAATAACATATTGCATTGGGCAAATCTGCTGCAAAAAACCCCTTTAAAGTTTTAAAAAACAAATATGTCACTTTGATGACTAAGTTTCATTTGACCTAAGCCATGATCTTTTCAGTTGCCACATATGCATGTGAAAGTCAGACAATGAAAAAGGAAGACAGAAAAAGAACTGATGCATTGAAACTGTGATATTGGCAAAGAATATTGAATCTACTGTGGACTTCCAGAAGAACAAACAAATCAGTCTTAGAACAAATGCAACCAGAATGCTCCTTAGAAGCGAGGATGGCGAGGCTTACTTTGGATACATCATCAGGAAAGACCAATCACTAGAAAAGGACATCATGTTTGGCAGAGTGTCAACAAAAACAAAGGAAACTTTCAATGAGATGGATTGGCACAATAGCCACAGCAATGGATTCAAACATACCAACAATCATGAAGATGTGAAGGACTGGGCAACGTTTCGTTCTATTATACATAAAGTTGCCATGAGCCAGAGCCAACTTGACAGCAACTAACAGCATATACTGGGAACTATTCTAGACATTGGGAGTAAGCAGTGAAGAGTCGATAAAGTTGTTACTTTCATGGTTGTCTTAGTCATCTAGTGCTGCTATAACAGAAATACCACAAATGAATGGCTTTAACAAAGAGAAATTTATTTCTTCACAGTCAAGTAGGCTAAAAGTCCAAATTCTGGGCATCAACTCCAGGGAAAGTTTTTCTCTCTCTATCGGCCTTCTCATCGATGTTCCCCTGCACTAGGAGCTTCTCTGCACAGGGACCCTGGTCCAAAGGACGTGTTCTTCTCCCAGCACTGCTTTCTTGATGGTATGAGGCCCGCTGTCTCTCTGCTCACATCTCTCTTTTATATCTCAAGAGATTGCCTCAGGACACAATCCAATCTTGTAGATTGAGTCCTGCCTTACTAACACATCTGCCACCCATCCTCCCTCATTAACATCATAGAGGCAGGATTTACAATATACAGGAAAATCACACAATACCAGGAATCATGACCCAGCCAAATTGATACACACATTGTTTGGGGGACATAATTCAATCCATGAAAAGGCTGTTTACAATCCAGTGAGCTAACTGCTTTTACATGTTATATGGATGCTGCCTCGTGCCACGCAGGTCCCCCTTTAGGGCTATGGCACTCATTCCTGCAGCTGGTAGCCAGGGTTGGCTGCTGGTGGCTCACTAGAATTGCCCTCAGTGGAAGATTACTGCCTCAACTTAGGGTCTCCCCTCTGCCCAGTGGCAGCCTGCATCCAACGATTAAGCAGATGCGGGGTACAAGGGATCAGCCCCTTTGCCTCAATTCCAGAAAACTCTGAAGGGCCACCCCACCTCTGGAGCTGCCCGTGGGATTGGCTGAGGCCTCTGTTGTAACTGCATCACAATTCAACATCCACCTGCCCAATCCTGCATCTCTCATGACCCCAAGAGTGTTGATTTAGGTAGCGCTCTCCAAAAAAGCATCCTGTGTACTGTCTCCATTTTAGAATGTATTTCCTGGGAAACCTGACCTAAGACACATGTGTTGTTTTTTACTCTTTATAATTCCAATTACAACCTACAAGGCTACAATACTTTTATTGTATCTATTGTACAAATTAGGAAATTATGACTTAAAGAGGCTGAGTAACTTGCTCCATGTTACAGAGCTAAGAAATGATGAAACTGGGGCAGGAACCCACTTCTGCCTGACTCCAAAGCATTGCTTTTAAATACTAGCCTCGGTGATTCAGTGGTACTATTCTCACTTTCCATGTGGGAGACCTGGGTTTGATTCCCGGCCGATATACCTCCTGTGCAGCCACCACCTGTCTGTCAGTGGAGGTTGTATATTGCTATGATGTGGAACAGGTTTCAGCGAAGCTTTCAGACTAAGACAGACTAGGAAGAAAGGCCTAGTGATCTACTCCCCAAAACCAGTCAGTGAAAACCCTATATATCACAATGGTCTGATCCACAACCGATCATGGGGATGGCGCAGGCCTGGGCAGTGTTTCATTCCGTCAATGCATAAGGTCACTTTGAGTTGGGGGCTGACTTGATGGCAGCTAATAACAAAAACAACTCTGCCCTGATGGTGGCAAGGAGTTGGACCCTGAGGGATGAGCAAGACTTTGGCTGGCACAGGCTCTGAGGTTGAATTCTCCCAGCTATCAAGAGTTAACCTGGATATGTTCACTGCATGCGTAAGAGTCAAGTAATTTACTATTGATCCTAAAAAAGCTACTGTTCTTTTATCCTAAAGCTCCTCTATAAATGCAGCATATCGATTTCAGGAAGACAATCTAAGCCATGTTAAAAAAAAAAGGACTATGATAATATAGATTTTGTTAAAAACTTGAATCCATAAAGCCATTTTATTTATTGATTATTGTGCTGTAACCAGCTGACTCTCATCAAAGAAGACCAAACGTTAACGAAGTACAGGAAGGGTTGATGTTATTGCAATACTTTATTTACCTAGGCTGAATTCTCCTCCTAAAGCATTACGAGCTTCTTAAATCCTATCTTATATAGAGATTTGTTGTTGTTGTTAGCTGTCATTGAGTTGGCCCCCAAATCATGGTGACCACATGCACAATGCAACAAAACACAGGTACGTTGTGACCTATAGGGTTTTCATTGGCTGATTTTCAAAATATATTGCCAGGCCTTTCTTCCTAGTCTGTCTTAGTCCAGAAGCTCCGCTGAAACCTGTTCAGCATCATAGCAACACGCAAGTCTCCACTAACAGATGGGTGGTGGCTGCACATGAGGGGCATTGGCTGGGAATTGAACCCTGGTCTTCTGCATGGAAGGTGAGAATTCTACCACTGAACCACCAATGCCTGATTATATATATATATTTAATAGCTAACAATATGTTTTTTGTTATTATCTCACTTTATAGTCACATAAAACTTGGCAGGTAAGTTTTAGTATTCCTGTTTTACAGAGTAGGAAACTGAGGTTCAGAGGAATTAAAATTCCCCAAGTCACACAGCTAGAAAGCGAAGAACCAGGCTCTAAGCCTAGTGCATCTGCCTTCTGCCTCCTAGCTGTTGAGAGGTGGTGTAACTGGCCAGCTGAATAGTCTTCAAAAGTTATCCTCCACCAGATAGTTTGGAAAAGGATAACCAGAATGGTAGCACAACTTAAAGAATGTAATTAATGTCACCGAACTGTATATGTAGAAATTGTTGAAATAGTGTATCTTTGGCTGTGTATATTTTCACCAAAATAAAAACTATATATATTAAAAAAAGAGCAGATTAGACGCAGAAGCAAGCATGAAGGGGGAGGAGAAAGATAGCTGCCACATAAAGATCACCAAGGAGCCAAGGAACGTTGAGGCTGTAGAAGCTGAAACAAGGATCTTACCCCAGAGCCCACAGAGAAAGAGTCTTTCCCAAGCCAGTGCCTTGAATCTGGACTTCTAGCCTACAGAACTGTAAGAAAAGAAATTTCTGTTCTTTAATGCCAAAAAAAAAAAAAAAAAAAAAATGTTAACCTCCACCGTATTCATGGAGCCCATAGCCACAAAGGCATCTTTTTCATCTAGAACTTGTCAGCATGTCCCAAACCAAATCTGATATTGACCCTGTATCCCTCATGAGAGCAAATGATACCAGTTTCCACTCAATCATCTAAAGCTTGGTGTTTTCAATCACCTCATATGCTTGCAAAAGCTGGACTATGAATAAGGAAGACCAAAGAAGAATTGATGCCTTTGAATTACGTTGTTGGCTAAGAATATTGAATATACCATGGGCTCCCAAAAGTACAAACAAATCTGTCTTGGAAGAAGTACAGACAGAATGCGCCTTAAAAACAAGGATGGCAAGACTTCATCTCGCATACTTTGGACATGTTATCAGGAGGGATCAGTCCCTGGAGAAGGGCATCTTGCTTGGTAAAGTAGAGGGTCAGCAAAAAAGAGGAAGACCCTCAACAAGATGGATTGACACAGTAGTGGCAACAATGGGCTCAAGCATAACAATGATTATGAGGATGGCACAGGACCTGCAGTGTTTCGTTCTGTTGTACATAGGATGGCTATGTGTCGGAACTGACTCCACAGCTCCTAACAACAACATCTAAAGCTGGAAATCCCAAACGTTCTTCAGTCTTTCACCTTTATGTTACCATCCTTGCTTCCTCCTCCGCTATCTAAAGCTCAATTTTTTGGTACCAAAATGTTTATCAAACCTCATTGTTCCTATGTCCAGACCATCATTACCTGTCACATAGATTAATATTAATGCAACAGTCTCCTTTCTGGTCTAGAGTTAGGTATCCCTGTCTCCATTCCAAAGGAAACAATGTCAAGATGTAGGGTCTGAAGCCAGATTGCTTGGATTTGAGTCATCTTCTTCTTGGTTATTGGGGCAATCTTTCTAAAACAGAAATCCAACCAGATTACTTTCTGTTTAATAGCCTTCAGTAGCTCCCAGAATGTACATAATTTGGTCCTATACATTTTTTTAAGGTTCAAGAATAGCTAGCTAGCTACTATTTATTGCATTCTACTCTATGTTTTAGGCTACCTCTGGGTGATGCAAATGGTTTGCACTTGGGTACTAACTAAAATCTTGGAGATTTGAATCCATTCAGTGGTGCCATGGAAGAAAGGCCTGGTGACCTACTTCTATAAGATTACAAAAATTCATTACTGTCTAGTCGATTCCAACTCATACTGAGCCTATAGGACAGGGTAGAGCTGCCCCATACGGTTTTCTAGGTTGTAATCTTTACGGAAGCAGACTGCCACATCTTTATCCAACAGTGTATGGGTACCTGTTTTGTCACATTGTTGTAAAAACTGGATCTTACCAACTTTTTATATTTTCCATTCTAGTGGTTAAAAAAATCATGTCTTTTTTGCTTTCTATTTCCCTGCATGTTTGTAAAGTAAAACATACCAGAATACTTATTGGTGATTTTTATTTCTTCTGTGATTTACCTCTTTGTATACATTATCTTTTTTTGTGTTAATACAGCTATCCTTAAAAATTTTTATTTATTTGCTTATCAATTGTCTCTCTTTTGCAAACACTTTCTTTTAGTTTATAATTTGTCATTTAGCTTTTCTGGTGTCTTGTGTACAGAAGATTGTCAATTTTATGTCTTAAAATATGTCATTCTTTTCCTATTATGGCTTCGAGATTTTGTTCTTGCTTAGGAAAGCCTTGCCTACTTCAATATAAATTTTATAAGTCCTCCATATTTTCTTCTAGTACTTCTTTCATTTTTCTAAGCATTGATATCTTTAACCTGTTTGAAACAGATTTTTATTTATAATGTGAGGTGGGAACTGATCCTCATATGAATATCCAGTTGTCACAACTAATATTTAATGTGTTTGTCTTTTCTGCTTTGATTTAAAATGCCATACTTGTTATGTGCCAAATGTCTCTCAATATAAGTAGCTTTTCTTGCATTCTCTATACTGTTTGCCGACGTACTTATTTATTCTTATAACAATGCCTCGATCTCCTAATTACTGTAGCTTTATATATGTTTGATATCAGGCAGCACAAGTCTCGCTCATTGTTTTTCTTGTCTATTTCATTTGTCTTTCAGGTAACTTTTAGGATTATCTGTTGTTGTTGTTAGGTGCTGTTGAGTCAGTTCTGACTCATAGCGACCCCATGTACAACAGAATGAAACACTGCCTGTGCAATCCTCACAATTGTTGTTATGCTTGAGCCCATTATTTGCAGCCACTGGGTCAATCCATTACATTGAGGGTCTTCCTCTTTGCCTAGGGAAATCCGGGTGGCGTAGTGTTTAAGAGATCAGCTGCTAACCAAAAGGTTGGCAGTTCAAATCCACCAGGTGCTCCTTGGAAACCCTATGGGGCAGTTGTACTCTGTCCTTCAGGGTCACTATGAGTCAGAATCGACTCAACGGCAACGGGTTTATCTTATGTAGATAGTTTACAAGAATTCCTTTTGGAAGTTTGAATGAAATTATTCTGAATTTATAGAAAATTTGGGAGAACTGATATTCCTTCAATATTGAAACTTCCCAACAATGAATGTGATATGAGTTTTCTTCTGGATTGTAGGTTTTCTTTTATGCCCTGTTTTGTTCACATAAAACCAAAACCCCGTTGCCATTGAGTTGATTCTGACTCACAGCTACCCTATAGGACAGAGTAGAACTGCCCCACAGGGTTCCCAAGGCGAGACTGGTGGATTTGAATTGCCAACCTTTTGGTTAACAGCCATAGCTCTTAATCACTACGCCACCAGGGCTCCGCAGATCATGCACGTTTCTTGTTAGGTTTCTCTAGTATGTAATAGTTTCTGTTGCTATTGTGAATGGTAATTGTGGAGGTGGCAGCTTTCTCAATCCTGGTAGAGGAATTATGATTCTTGGGAACAGGGGCTGTCCAGGAAGTTTAGCCTAGGTGAGGCCTGTTTCCTCAATGATTTTGTAACGCTGTTGGGTTCCGTTGAGTCAATTCCGACCCATGGCAATCCCACATGACACAGTAGAACTGCCCCATATGATTTTTCTAGGCTATAATATTTATGGAATCAGTTCTCCAGGTCTTTCTCCCTTGGAGCCACTGGATGGGTTCGAACCACCCACCTTTTGGCTATCAGCTGAGAGCTTAACTGTTGGGCCACCAGGGCTCCTTGATTTTTTAATACCTGACAATACATAGGAAACCCTGGTGGCATAGTGGTTAAGAGCTACATCTACTAACCAAAAGGTCAGCAGTTCGAATCCACCAGGCAATCCTTGGAAACCTGATGGGGTAGTTCTACTCTGTCCTATAGGGTCACTATGAGTTGGAATCAACTCGATGGCAATGGGTTTTTTATTTTTTATTTTTGGACAATACATTTCTTGCTGCCAAAACCAGCTAGAGTGATTTCTGTTGTCTGCAACTAAACCGTCGGTGGTAGAGTATCCCGTTTGATCATTTGTTGGTTTTTGCTGGTGTTTAGAAAACTACTGAGTTTTACATGTTGATCTTTTGTCTTCCCATGTTACCAAATCCACTTAGTTCTAATAATTTAGAAAATTTCTTTTCTTTTAGTTTTCAGGTAGGTAATCATATTATATGGAGCCCTGGTGGCTCAGTGGTTAAGAGCTCGGCTGCTACCAAAAGGTCCGCAGTTCAAATCCACCAGCTGCTCCTTGGAAACCCTATGGGGCAGCTCTACTCTGTCCTATAGGGTAGCTATGAGTCAGAATCGACTTGACAGCAATGAGTGTTTTGGGTTTTAATCATTTTATCTAAAACATGGAATGTTTTGTCCCTTTCCTCCTCCCCAAAATTTATTTCTATTCTTGTCTTTTATTATCCAGATTACTAGATCTTTTAGCGTAACACTGAATAACAGTGAAGATACCAGACTTCCCTGTGTTGTTTCTGAATAATGGGCATTATTCTAATTTTCATCGTTAAGTGCGATGTTTTCTGTTGGTAGATACCTTTTATTAGTTTAAGATTTTTGTTTGTCTTTAAATTGAGCTGGGTGTTGAATTTTATAAAATACTTTTTCACCATCTACCCTATGATAATATATCTTTTCTTCTCTCTGATCTGTTAAGATAGTGAATTTCATTAATGTATTTTCTAACATGGACCCATTCCTGAGATTTTTCCTAACATTTAAAAAAATACATCGCCAGATTAGATTTGCTAACATTTGTATTTAGGATTCATCTGTCTATGCTCATAAGTAAGTTTGACTGAAGGGATATGTGTATGTGTGCGTGTGATTTCGTGCGTGGGAATACTGTATTTTTTGTCTGGTTTTAGTATCAGGATGAAGGAACCCTGGTGGCACAGTAGTTAAGTGCTGGGCTGCTAACTAAAAGGTCAGAGGTTCAAACCCTCCAGCCACTCCCCGGGAGAGAGATGTGGCAGTCTGCTTCCGTAAAGATTATGGCCTTGGAAACCTATGGGACAGTTCTATTCTATGAGTGGGAATTGACTGGATGGCAATGGGTATTTAGTATCGGGATTATGCTAGTTTATGGGAATGAGTTAAAAAACATTTTTTCATGCTCTGAAATAGTTGATATAAGGTCATTTATATATTTTTAGAGAATCATACATTTCATCTAGATGAGAGATGAAATTATACTCTTATTTTTTATTTATTTTTTTGTGCTTTAGGTGAAAGTTTACAGCTCAAGTTAGTTTCTCATACAAAAATTTATACCAACATTGTTATGTGACCCTAGTTGCTACCCCTGTAATGTGACTGCACACTACCCCTTTCCACCCTGGATTTCCTGTGTCCATTCAACCAGCTCCTATCCCTTTCTGCCTTCTCATCTTGCCCCCGGACAGGAGCTTCCCATTTAGCCTCGTGTATCTACTTGAACTAAGAAGCACACTCTTCACAAGTATCATTTTATGTCTTATAGTCCAGTCTATTCTTTGTCTGAAGAGTTGGCTTCACGAATGAATTTAGTTCTGAGTTAACAGAGAGTCTGGGAGCCATGTCTTCTGGAGTTCCTCTAGTCTCAGTCAGACTGTTAAGTCTGGTCTTTTAACATGAATTTGAGTTCTGCACCTCACTTTTCTCCTGCTCCGTCAGGGACTCTCTCTTTTGTTCCCTGTCAGGGTGGTCACTGGTGGTAGCTGGGCACCATCTAGTTCTTCTGGTCTTTGGTGTTCTTCATTCTCCTTTGCTCGAGTTGGGTTGGGACCAATTTATATATCTTAGATGGCTGCTTGCTAGCTTTTAAGACCTCAGACACCACTCATCAAAGTGGGATGCAGAACATTTTCTTAATAAACTTTGTTATGCCAATTGAACTAGAAGTCCCCCGAAAGCACTGTCCCCAGACCCCTGCCCCTGCTACTCTGTCCCTTGAAGTGTTTGATTGAGTTCAGGAAACTTCTTAGCTTTTGGTTTAGTCCAGTTGTGCTGACTTCCTCTGTACTGTGTGTTGTCCTTCCCTTCACCTAAGATAGTTCTTGTCTACTATGTAGTTAGTGAATTCCCCTCTCCTTTTCTCCCAGCCTTTGTAACCATCAAATAATGTTTTCTTCTGTGTTTAAACCTTTTCTTCAGTTCTTACAATAGTGGTCTCATACAATATTTGTCCTTTTGTGACTGACTAATTTCACACAGCATAATGCCTTCCAGATTCATCCATGTTATGTTTCTCAGATTCATCGTTGTTCTTTATTGTTGCATAGTATTCCATTTTGTGAATATACCATAATTTGTTTATCCATTGGTTTGTTGATGAGTGTCTAGGTTGTTTCCATCTTTTTGCTATTGTGAACAGTGCTGCAATGAACATGGGTGTGCATGTATCTATTTGTGCGATGGCTTATTTCTCTAGGATATATTCCAAGGAGCAGGATAGCTGGATCATATGGTACTTCTATTTCTAGCTTTTTAAGGAAGCGTCAAGTCAATTTCCAAAGTGGTTGTACCATTTTACATTCCCGCCAGCAGTATATAAGTATTCCAGTCTCTCCACAACCTCTCCAGCATTTATTATTTTGTGTTTTTTGGATTAATGCTAGTCTTGTTGGGGTGAGATGGTATCTTATTGTAGTTTTGATTAGCATTTCTCTAATGGCTAATTATTGTGAGCATTTCCCCATGTATCTGTTAGCTGCTTGAATATCTTCTTTGGTGAAGCGCCGATTCATGTCCTTTGCCCATTTTTTGATTGGGTTATTTGTCTTTTTGTTGTTGAGGTTTTGCAGTATCTTGTAGATTTTAGAGATTAGACCCTGATTGGATATGTCGTAGCCAAAAATTTTTTCCCAGTCTGTAGGTTGTCTTTTTAGTCTTTCTGTGAAGTCTTTTGATGGGAATTATACTCTTATAATAAGAGCCAATATTGTTTACTATGGTGTCAGGCACTGTTTTAAGTACTTTCATATAGAAGTCATCTAATCCTCCCTGCCACTTTCTGAGGTAGATACTATTATCATCCCCATTTTACAGATGGGGAAATTGAGGCACAGAGAGAGATTTAGCAACTTGCCCAGCAAGTGGGAAAACTGGAATTCAAATCCAGCTCATCTGATTTCAGAGTCTACTATACTTTTTTAATCCATTCTGTATCAGTAGTTATGTCTGTCTTCTATTTCCTAATAGTTTATTTTGTCTTCTCTCTTTCCTCAAGATCAAACTTGCTAAAGGATTAGTAAGTTTTATTATTGTGGCTGTTGTTACACCATTTAAAGGACCAACTTTTGGTTTTATTGAGCAGTACCACTAAAAAATTTTTTTTACATTTCTATTTTATATTTCATTAATTTATATTTTTAATGCCTTTCTTTCTCTTTATGTTCATTTGTTATTCATTTTCTTAACTTCTTGATTTGAATATGTCAATAATTTAATCTAATAAGCACATCAAAGTCCTTTGAATACCACTGAGGCTGTGCCTCAAAGATTTTGTTATAGGCAATCCTTGATTTACGAATATCCGACTTACATACAACTAGTAGTTAGGAACCAATCCCCATAAAGCCTATTATATTAAAAATTCGAGGTACATACAGTGGTTCATAATAAGAAACAGGTGCTACTTTGTGACATGCATCAAAACATTATTATTACTGTATTATTATGTTAAAGATGTTTTTAGTGTATCTGAAAGTGTTTCTTTAATTTTTTGTTTGCATAGGAAGGTACACTATGTACTATATACTGAGACAATCATTTGACTAACTCATGTTAGATACGAACTGTACCTAACTGTTCATTCAGACTTATGTACAAATTCGACTAAAAGACAGATTTAGGAAAGAAACTAGTTTGTAATTCAGGGACTGCCTGTATATGACGTCTTTGGGGTTAATTTTGAACGAATGTACAATTTTGTTTTTGATTTCTGCTTTTACTCAGGAATTATTTGGAAGAGTTCTTTCAAATTTCCAAGTAGATAGTTATTATGGGGGTAGAGTTGCTGCTGATTATTTTTTTGTTGTAAATTTCTAATGCCATTGACTTGTGTAATAATTTCTGCTTTTGAAACTTATTAAAGCTTTCTGTGTCACCTTTATTTTTCAATGTTTCATGAGCATTTAAAAATGTATCTTTTCTGTTTTGTACCACTTCCTTTATATAACTATTTGATTAAGCCTGTAAATTGTGAAATTCAAGTCTCCACTTCCATGTAGAAACACAATCATTTTCTAAGAGATGTCTATTAATCCACTCCACTATTTATATGGATTAGTCTGCTTCTACTTGCTTTTCTAACAGTTTTTGCCTTATATATTTTGAAACTGTGTTATTAAGTGCTGTTGTAGGTATTTGTGGGGCTAAGATGGGTATCGGAGAGAGCAGAGAGGAACGGGAGCCAAAAACATACAAACAAACAAATAAAGAGTGCTAGGGGAGCTTGCCTTTGGAGTGGAGAGATGAGAGACTATGAAATGGAGAAAAACAAAAAGGAGAAGAAAAAGAAAGAAAAGAAAAGAAAAATGAATAAATAAAAATTAGAAAGAAAGAAGAAAAGAAAAGCTCCCAGGGATCCCTCTGGTGCAGCTGTGAAGTCTGGGGAAGTTGCTTCCAGGCCATGAAGTACAGCCTGGCTAGAAGAGGTAGAGGTGTCACTCAGCGCCAGGTATTCAGGGGACAGGAAGAGAAGGAAAGTATTGAGAGACGAGAAACTGAGTAATGAAGAAAGACAAAAACAGAAAAAGAAGGAAAAGAAAACAAGACAAAAAAAGAACAAGAAAAACAGAAAAAAAAGCCTCCTCCCCCCCCAAAAAAAAAAAAAAAAAAAAAAAAGGAAAAAGAAACGCCCTTGGGGATCTTTCTGCATCTGCGCAAACTGAGGTTATAGGTCCCAACCTGTGCAGTACTGCGTGGCGAGAACGGGCTCCCAATTCTAGAAAAGAAAAAGAAAACGAACAATTCAAAACAAACAAAAAAGCCCCGGGATCCCACCAGTGTGGCAGCACAGGCTGGGAAGCAGTTTCACATTCGAGCGGTGTTTCACAGCCTTTCAGGAAGAAGCAAAGATGGCGCATGGAGCCAGGTATTTGAGAGAAAAGAGGGGGAGGTGGTGAGAGGTAAGGAAGAAATCAAAAAAAGCAGAAAAAAGCAACACCAGCAGCCAACAAATGGCACTTAGGGAGCCGGCTGGTGCAGGCGGGTGGAATCCAAGCAACACCAGAGTGAAGGTGGTGCTTCCCGGCCAAGAAACTGGCCGCAGGAAGCAGAGCAGGCCGAGCTGGGGTGAAGAAGGGTGGGGGCGTGGGAAAGTGTATATCGCTGGTTACCAGTTCTGTCTCCTGCTGGAAGTTCTGTGAAGCTGGTTACTCGTACCCCCTGTTCGCTGATCTCTGATAGAAGTCCAAGATGGTAGATCCGTGCTGTGTTAGCTGATAGGGGACCTCTGCATGTATCTGTCCTCATTGTCTGTTCTTGGTCAGTTTCTTATTCCATTCAGTGCTTGGCTGAGTTCTTTATCTCTTCATTGGATGCTTAGGGTTTCGGGACTGCCGTTTTCTCTGTTTGGCTTAGTTTTTCGGATCTTTTCTGTGGAGGGATGGTGTGGTGCTTCTGCCTATAGCGCCATGTTGCCCGGAAGTCTATGCTTCTGTTGTAGGTATTTGGTGGATTTTACTTTTTATCAAAATAAAATATTTCCTGTATCTTGTTTGATGTTCACCCCCTTAAATTTTATTTCACCTGAAATTAATATTGTGACACTTTGTTTTGAGAAGGATAGATTGGGGAGTTAGTAGCTAGCAATTGGGTGATATATATTTTCCCATCATCTTATTTTTAAATTTCCAGGGTCTTATTTTAATGTGACTCCTACAAACAGCATACACATATTTTTTATTTGTTTAGTTTGGTTTTCATGATCAATCTGAGAGTTTCTGCCTGGCCAATATGACACAGGTATACTTATTGTGATTGATGATATGTTTGAACTTATTCTTGCTATCTTATTTTACATTTTCTTTGCTTGCTTTTTATTTCTTGCCCTTTGTTAAATTCATAATGCTTTTGTTTTTTGACATTCTTTTCCTCCAGTTGTTCGAAACATATGCATGCTATTTATGTTCTTCCAATGATTCCGTTTTAATTATTGATAGACATTTAAACACATTCAAAAGTCAACATCTAAAATTATTTTCAGTGTGCTTAGTTTGGTGTCTTGTTCTATTCTCTAAACTTTTTGCCACAAGGCTATGGTTCCCAGTCTCTTTCATTTTATGGAACAGTAAAATTTCTGAAAAATAAAATGTGGGCCTATATAGGGTGGTCAAATTTTATTTTGTAAAATAGGACATTAGAAAAACAAAACAAACAAACCAACAACTGTCATCTACCATTGCCAAAATTTCATAGAAGATATTTTAAAATTTATTTTATTTTTTGGTTGTTGTTGAGAATATACACAGCCAAACATACACCAATTCCAATAATTTCTACATGTTGAATTCAGTGACATTGATTACGTTCTTCAAGTTGTGCACCATTCTCATCCTCCTTTTCAGAATTGTTCCTCCTCCATTAACATAAACTGACTGTCCCCTAAGTTTCCTATCTAATCTTTCAGGTTGCTCTTGCCAATTTGATCCCATATAGATAGTTCTTAAAAGAGTACAGTGCCCAAGACAGACATTCTTTGCTAGTTAAGCTAAAGTATTGTCTGGTTTTAAGAAGAATTTAGGGGGTGTTTTTGATTTAAGGTAAGATACTTTAATGCCAACAAATTAGGAAGAAAACAGTGTCATAATAAAGGACAATTTGAAAAAGAACTTTAGTTTATGGAAACCGTTGTCATAGTTTTTCTTATTTCACTATGAATCTATGAAAGCTCTATCATGGCCTGTTACTGAATCAAGGACTGTTTTTTGGAAATTATTGGTTCACAACCATTTTTTTTTTCAGCCTCATTTCCCTTCCCACACTCTCCACTGTTTCTTGAATATTTCTAATTCGCTTTTTTCCTTCCTTTCTTTCTACCTTTCCTTTTAAATTTTTGGCCTCTGTGGTGCAGTGGTTAAGAGCGTGGCTGCTAACCAAAAAGGTCGGCAGCTTGAAACCACTAGCCGCTCCTTGGACACCATATGGGGCAGTTCTACTCTGTCCTGTAGGGTCGCTATGAGTCAGAATGGACTCCACAACAATGGGCTTGGTTTGGTTTAGCTTATTTGGTGTATAGAGCCCTGGTGGCGCAGTGGTTAAAATCTTGGTTGCTAACCAAAAGGTTAGCAGTTCGTAATCCACCAGCTGTTCCCTGGCAACCCTACTGGGCAGTTCTACTCTGTCCTATAGAGTTGCTATGAGTTGGAATCTACTCGACGGCAATGGGTTTGATTTTGTTTTGGAGTGTATCTGCAAATAGTGGTATCTCCTCCCGAAATACCTTCTCCCATATACAAGGGTTACAATTTATGTGAGGGGTACATTTCTGAAGAATTTATGCAATTCAAAACTCACATAATTAAAGATTAATTTTCCCTCAGATCTGACGAAGATATTTCTGATGGTGGATATTTCTGTTTACTAACTCAAGTGGTAGTAATGTAAATACTGTTTACAACTTACTTTGCATAGCAGAGTGGAAAGTAAACAATTCCTGACGAATTAAACAAAGTTTTGGAAATTGCGTAATAATTTCAAATCTTGTGGATAAATTGGGACTTTATTAATATTTTTATCTTAATTCAATGAATTAATTTCAAAGTAATTTAATGTTGCATAATATGCAATTGCCCTTCATTTATTTGCTCTCTCCTTTGATTTCTCATTCTTGCTTGATGATATCTGTGATAATAAAAGCAATAGTAACAGCAGAAACCTTCAATCACTTTAGAAAAGGAGGAGTTGCTGTTCAGATTGGATACAGCCTTCAAAGTGGCAAAGTGAAAGTTTTACTGGTGAGAGTACTGTGCCGTCCGAGGAGGGTGACCTTATATCTGGTTTTCCCAGGTCAGCCCTGGCTAATTACTTTAGCCACCGTACAGTCCACCTTGGTGAGGCAGTAGCGTCTCTTGCTGGTACCACTCTCTCTGTGCATTTCATTTCAGGTAGAAGCTTACCTAGACAGGGTATACCTCCTTTTTCAGTTCTGCTTTGGTCCCTGCACCTGAGAAGATAAGTTAGGCATGTTCTCCCCGCAGACTCTGCCAACCTAGATTCAGAGCAAGAGAATAACCGGCTTCTTTAATATTTTTTGCCTTTCCACATACTTTAATCCAGTATTGACCTTAGAAAGCAGTATTCGGAGTTTCCAGGTGATTTCCTCTGTTGTTGTTGTTATCCGCTGTCTGTTGTTGTTGTTGTTGGGTGCCATTGAGTCGATTCTGACTCTTAGCGACCCTATAGAGAACAGGGTTGAACTGCCCCATAGGGTTTCCAAGGAGCAGCTGGTGGATTTGAACTGCTGACCTTTTGATTAGTAGCCTGAGTTCTTAACTACTTCACCACCAGGGCTACAAGTTGGCTGCAACTTGTGGTGACGTTATGTATAACTGAATGATACGGTACCTGGTCCTGCACCATCTTCATAATCATTGGTATGTTTGAGTCCGTTGTTGCGGCTATTGTGTCAATCCATCTCATTGAGGGCTTCCTTCATTTTCGTTGGCCTTCTACTTTACCAAACATGTCTTTTCTAGTGATTGGTTTTTCCTGACGATTTGTCCAAAATAAGTAAATCAGAGTCTTGTCATCTTCACTCCTAAGGAACATTCTGATTGTATTTGTCAATGATTTCATTCTACTTGGATCAACAATCACCATGCATGGAAAAAGCAGTCAAGAAATCAAATTACGTGTCGGATTGGGCAAATCCGCTGCAACAGATTTCTTTAAAGCTTTAGAAAGCAAAGATGTCACTTTGATGACTAAGGGGTGTCTGACCCAAGCCATGATCGTTGAAATCACCTCATATACATGTGAATGTTGGATAATGAAAAAGGAAGACAGAAGAATTGATGTGTTCAAACTGTGGTGTTGGCCAAGAATATTGAATATACTGTGGACTGCCAAAAGAATGAATAAATTAGTCTTCGAAGATTGCTTCCTCTTTGTGGCTTGTGTGTATAGCTCTCTGTGTAGGGAGAAGATGGAGGAGTGAGTGTAGAATTACCAAAACCTCTCTTCCTAAGAAGTGTATTCCAGTGTTTGATGGTTGTTTATGAGACTGTGTAGTTGCCTTTTTCCCACCCTCCCAGCTTAAGCTCCTGGAGCTCAGGGTTCATGCTTTGTTTGTTTATCTTTTTAGGCTCAGTATCTGGTAGGCCCTGAGACTCAACATTTTAGTTTGATTAAGTTAAACTACTTCTCTGTTAAACCATTACCTCTGAGTAGACAAGTCTTCCATCTGGCTAAATGAAATACCTTCCTTACTGTATATTAAGTATAATTTTCTCTTCTGTGCTCACGGGGAACATCTGGCAAATGCTACTTATTGGGTCTCTTCTGGTACATGAAGGCAGATATTGTTACTCTCAAATTCTGTTCTCTGGATTAAAAAGCCACCACACATTCAGTATTCCCCCATTGTGATTCCGGGATCCAACAATTGAATCATTTAATTCTTCCTTGGACCTTCTCCAATTCCTTCTCATCCCTCTTTGGATGTGTGGGCCAAAAATGCAAACCAAGTCTAGAGGAAGGATTCCTCACTGGCACTTTTATATCCTTATCTCTCAGCTCAGCTACTATCGTCTTAATTCAAGACACGCTTCTGGCTCACTCCATTGTTGTCCCTGTAGACTTTTATTCTCTTTTCATTTCTTAGCAGCCTGAACCCTCTTGTATCTGTGGGTTTTGTTTGTTTTGGTTACCGTCTAATATCTTGACCATAAAGCCTATAAAACTGCGTCCTTTGATTGTGTGACTTGTTGAATTAAAAGTAAACTTGACAAATGATATTGTGGATTTTTAGCACTTCTACCCAAATCTTCATAAACTATGTTGATCATTCCTAGTAACTGATTGTTCTATGTTTGTTTGACACTTTGTTCTAGAATTGCATTATCCAATACAGTAGCCATTAACCATGTGTGACTATTTAAAATTAAATTAATTAAAATTAAATAAAACTAAAAATTCATTTATCAGTCACACTCACCACATTTCAAATGCTCAACAGTCACATGTGGCTAGTGGCTACCATATTGGACAGCACAGATATAGAATATTCCTATATGATTCCAATGTCATTGCAGAAAGTTCTACTGGACAGGCTCAGTCTAGAAAGTATTCCAGTTTGAAGAATAGTTTTGGTGAAGGAAAGTGGCCACATTGGTAACCTCAAATCATAGAATTGGAAATACTTCAGTCCAATAATTCAAATATTTTCATTCCTGAGAACTTCTGTTTATATTTTTCCCATTTAAAAAAGTTTAGCCTTGCAAGGTTCCTATTAAATAATAGATAATATCTTCCCCAATTTGTTAATTTGGGCATAAATAAATGTTAGTAATGGCATTTACTGTATTTTTATGAAAATAATGTGCACTTTCTAGTTTGTTTCCCAACTGTGCCCTCCCACCATGAGGTATTTTCATAAGCATGCTATGCTAATTTTTTTAATTTTTTTTTACAGCAACATGGGAAAAAAAACCTGGCATAATGGCGCTTATGAAAATACCTCATGGGGAGAGGGCGTGGTTTGCAAACAAACATAGAAGACGCGTGTTATGTGTGTAAAAATATGTATTAGGAGACAGATATGACTACATCGAGTTGATATAATTCTAGCCAAAATTTAAAAATATATTATTATTGTTATTTTAGCTTTGGTGGCCTTATCACAGATAAAGATATATTTTTCATTGTAAGTCTTGAATTTCTGAAAAGGACTTTTAGATTCTTATTGTCTTGTCTTCTAGTTCTTTAAACCAGCTTGATTAACCCATGTACTGTGGCCCAAAAAGTGAGCTCCCCGCTATTGTTTGCAACAATCTCCTTGGTTGGTTCCTTTCTTGTGTCTCATGTTTTCTTGCTCAGATCTGATTTCTATAACAGTGGTCTCCAAAGTAGAATTCTTTCACTCTAGGAATTATGCAGTATTGGAAGTTATAAATTTATTTTTTCTCACCAATTAAAAATTTTTACTTATTGTGTATGTTTCACAGTGTATATAATTTATTAGTACAGTTTTATACATATGTAATATGCATATAGTACAGGTATATACTACACTCAAAATTTTTTTTAATGGAGTGCACAATCAAAGAACTTTTGGAACCCATTACTCATTGCTTTGTCTTTGTTCTGCCATCCTGCCTTCTATTCTGCCGCATTACTTCTGGTCTTAGCATTTGTACTTTTATCTTCCTCTAACCAATGCTAACCTGGCTTTCCCATCTGACATTTGATAAACCAGGATACTCCAAGTAGAACCCTTGCTTTACTTGTAGCTCTGTGGACTCCAGCCCTAGGCAACTGCCTCTTCACCAGCATCCTGAGAAAGCAGCCCCGACTCTCACTTCTTCTAACAGAAGGGTAACTTGGATACCCTTCATGACCTTTGTAAATCTTAGCCACCCAGGAATCCTAGGCTTGTAAACTATGGCCTTATTCAACCACCTTATTCATATCTTGGTTTACCAGGTTGCAAAACAAATTGCATTCCATATTTCTTAAAAGCTCTAAAGAACCAACCGAATATTGCAGGAAAAGTGACCTATACATTTTATTTTTATCTAGTCTATCATGATTTCTTTTGCCTAGGCCACTCCTCCTGGAAACTTCTTGTTACCATGTAAAAAAGGTGTCATTTTGCTAAGTTTCTGTTCTTGGTCTCATTCTTGAACCACTTGCTTGACCTAGTCCTAGGACCTCATTTCATTCCATATTTAGTCAAAACTCCTGTCTCAGATTTTGTTTCCTTTTCTTATCCATTGGCTTTTGCAAGATCTTGTCTTCCTGACTCTGAACTTGACTTCTCTTGACAAGGATTCTGAACTTGTTCCTGAGCTGCTTGATAAGGTCTTTCTTGGAATGAATTTCCTGGGTCTTCGAATCCTTTACTTTGGTTAGTATGATTCATTTCTTTGTTTATCCCAGTCCTTCAGTTGGTGTCCAATATTTTCTTCAGCCTCACGTCTTCATTTTCATTAGATTGTCTCAGGACCATTTAACCTATGAATTGGAAAAGACTTCTGAGCTCACCCTTCCGTTTTTTAAAAGCATAACCTAAAGGGAAATGACTTGCTCGAAGTTGTGTAGTTAATTATATAGTTGTATAAGCTAATCTTGGGCCTTAGGTCTCCTGATTTGTCTTATGAATTGTCTTTTCATTTAGCCAACATTCTCAAAATCTTGTTCAAAAAAGCCGCTGTGGTCAAATAAATTTAGGTAACAGTGGGTTAACCAAATTTAAATCATTTCTTTGCTGTAAGGGTTCTTTGATCCTTTAAGATGGAAATGTGTCATGTGACTCTCCAAGGTACATGGGTGAGTAGGTAGAGGTACAACATATTCAATAATTCACAACTTGTTTGAGGGTACAATCCTATATTCACCCAGAATCATTCTGGATGGTGTTCCTTGGAACAGTTGGTAAATGTGACACTATCATTTTTTCAAGGCCAGAGGTCCTTGAATATTTTCATGGGTAAGTAAGTACTCCTTAGATATATTTTTTTCTTTTATCCGCCAAAAATTATTTTTAATAATAGACTACTTGATTCTACAGTCATCATTAATTTATAAGGCCAAAGTGCAAGACGTTAAAAGAGAACACTCTTGCTCAGCTTAGCGTTTTTCCCCTTTAGGGGGATATGTATAGGCCTCTTGGCACCTGCTTCGTGTTTAAATTGGGTCTCTGTTTGTCAAACCTTTATATTTGGTTTATAAATGTCAAGGTTAAATGGAGGTGAAACCAAACAGTTCTAGGAAAGGCAAGAGGCAAATGCTTATAGTAAATCCCAGTCGTTCTCAGAGCATTTAGCCTTTCCTCGCCATTAGCATTCAGACACTTGTATTAGCACATAGACACCCAATCACCCCGTGTGCATTAGCCAAATTAGATGTGTTGACTAAAGACACAAATTATGTGGTATGTGTTTATATGTCAAAATAAGATGGTTTTAGCTCGACTGGAGAGAGTTGTGTGCGTGTGCGTGAGTGACAGAGTGAGAGAAAGAAAAAGAGGGAGAGGAAAGGAGAGAGAGAGAGAGACAGAAAAGGAGGTAGGCAAAGGGGTGTGATAAGTTACCAGAAAAGCCCTTTATTTGGAATTTGGAAAAATCTATTTCCCCCTAATCTGTCATGGTATTACATAGCAATTATTAGAAAAATTTGTGTGACTTCAATGTGAAATTTCTAGTAACTGTGAAATCAGTTAAGAAATCAAATGAATTAAACATTATAATAGCTAAGTAGGATATTGTAGAGCACAGAGGAGCATTATAAATCTTCAACTTCAATGACACTCATGGAACACTCTCACTTAGTAAGGAGCTGTCTTTAATGGAGCTGATACATTGTTTATCACCTTTCAAAATACAATCTACACACACAGGTGGTTGTCGGGCAGAGGAAGGAGTGAGTTATAAAGGGCTCTGTAAGATAGCCGAATTATTTTTTATCTTTTATAAAATTCATAAAACGGGGCAGGGAGGTACAAGATTATCTGCATTTAGAAGAACATAAAAATGATAGTGAAGAATTATACTGAATGTTTAGGTGTAGCTATTGCAGACTGCCCCCTTAATCTGTTAGGTTACATCCTTCCAAGCTACCAAGATAAGGCTGTCTCTGCTTGTACTTCATCAGCTATTTACCTCAGGCATTAAGAAGCAGCAGTTACCTTCTAGGATGCCTGTGACCTTTTCGTTTTAATTACTTGCTACAGAAGAGATTAGCAAAGTCGTCCTACATCTAGCCCTTACTTTCTCTTATATTTCCTCCAAGGAAGAAATGCATATACAATAATCAGTTTCCTCTGAGTTTTTTACCTTATTTCATCAAACCTAGAACACCATGGATTATAAAATACACCGTTGTTTTATGTAACACTAACAGCACAAGAATCCTGTGCTTAAACTATGCCGTGCCATTATCTGTAATAATGAACTTGTACCCCAAATTTAAGGAGCCTGGTGGCACAATGTTTGAGGGCTTGGCTGCAAACCGAAAGGTCTGCAGCTCGAACCCACCAGCTGCCCTGTGGGAGAAAAGACCTGGCGAGTCTAGGAAACCCTGTGGGGGAAATTCTACTCCGTCCCATAGGGTTACTATGAGTTGAAATTTACTCAGTGACACCTAACAACAATAACAACAACATCCCAAACTTGGAGATGTTAAAATTTGAAAATGTGTGTATCTTATCATCAGTAAAATATGGGCATATAATTTTTGGATCCATTTGGAAAACCTGATTATGCCCAGTATTTCCAGTGCTGTTTGAGAGTTTGCTTGCCACACTGACATCATGGTTAGTCATATATGGAAGAGGATTTAATTTTTTAAAATAATCATCTATGTATTTGAATCTTTTGTAATTATTTAATGTTGCATATGTTTAGGATTTACCTTCCTAATTTGATCATAAGATGCCATTTCATTAGGCCTTCTAATCTAGCCCATAGCAGTGACCCTTGCAAATAGCAGGCATCTGTAGGCATGCCATTCATTCATTTATTCATTTGTTCATTCCCTCAACAAATGCATACGCCTTTTGAACACCCATTATGTTCTAGGCCCTATGCCAGGTGGAGGAACACCAGTGAACAAGGCCCAGATTCTCATTTTAAGAATCTCACCTGCCACTGGATATGCAGACAGAATGAACAAGCCATTGCAATATAGAATAAGTGATATGATGATGTGATCCCAGGATGGGTGGGAGCACATAGACCCATTGCGGTCAAGTCGATTCTGACTCATAGCAACCCTGTAGGACAGAGTAGAACTGCCCCATAGGGTTTCCAAGGAGTGCCTGGTAGATTCGAACTGCCGACCTTTTGGTTAGCAGCTGTAGCACTTAACCACTATGCCACCAGTGTTTCCATACAGGGCCACCTAATTGAGACTTGGGTCAGGGAGGGCTTCCTGGAGGCAGCAAGGTGGGAGATGTGGGGGTGGGGTGGGGTGGGAATCGGGGTCAAGGAGAACACGGAGAGTTCATGAAACTGAAAGATACTCAGCCAAGGCAAAGCCCAGAGTTGAGGAACTGGTGAGGAGATAAGAAGCCAGGTTGGAAGTTTAAGTAGGGATCAAATCATGAAGATCTTAGATTTTTAAATTAATAACTCATTTAATCATTTACCTTGTCGATTAGTCAATCAACAAGCACTTAGCCTCTACTACCAGATGCTGCCAAGTTGATTCTGATTCATGGTGATCCCATGTGTTTCAGAGTAGAAATGCACACCATAGGGTTTTTGATGGCTGATTTATTGGAAGTAGATCACCAGGCCTTTCTGCCAAGGTGCCTCTAGGTGGATTCAAACTGTCAACCTTTCTGTCAGTAGTTGAGTGCTTAAACATTTGCGCCCTCCAGGGCCTGCTAGCCTCTACTATATATTAGGAAAATAAAGAATCATTGTAGTAAATGCTTACATAATGCCAAACACTTCCAAGTGCTTTGGATAAATTGAGCCACTTAATCCTCACAACAACCCATAAGGTGAGTATTGTCATCCCGTTTTTCAGAAATACTGAAGCACAAAGAAGTTAATAAGCTGCCTGAATTCCCGTAGCTACTAAGTGGGATTGAAACCCACCCAGTCTGGCTCTACATTCAGCCCACTTAACACCACTCTGCATTTCCTTCTGAGGGCAAGTGACAGTTGCTGTACTGGTCTCAGCTGGGCCCTTGTTGGCTTGTTGATGTGGTGATGAATGGGAGGGCTAGAATTCTCTCTTCTTACTGGGGTAGGGTTGCTGGCCAGGGTGAAGGGATGCAGAAGCCACTTGGAAATGGAAGAAGTAGAGAAAGCAGCCTGCTTTCCAATGATGACGGTGGAGATCCCCACACAAGAGGGACCACCAGCCTAGGACCCTGCCTTCAACATTGACCTTTGTAGCTGAAGAACCTGTAAGGCTTTTACTCTATATATCTTGGAGCCTTTTACTTCTTAGTCTTAATTTTAAAAAAATGAATTTTTGTTCACTATAGCAGTTTCATTTTGTTTGAATGGGAAATGAACTTGAGAGGCAAGGGTCTTGAAATTAATCTAAAAACAAATACACATGGTTTTCTTGGTGATATTTTCCTCCACGATGTGTTACTGATCTTTTCTTTTTTTTAGTAGGTTCATCAATCTGCTCTCTCCTTCATTTCTGTTTTTTAGGTGATGAAAACAGTTAAGTGCTTGACTACTAGCTGAAAGGTTGGCGGTTCGAACCCACTGAGAGGCACCTCGAGAGACAATCTGGTAATCTGCTTCTGAATGGTCACAGCCTTGAAAACTCCATGGAGCAGTTCTATGCTGCACATATGGGGTTGCCTTGAGTCCAAATCGACTTGACAGCAATTAATAAAAACAGTATCAGAAAGCACACGTTTGGAAAATGTTAATCTTTTTAAAATTAACTAAGATATTCCTCCCCCATGTGTCTGTCAGTTTGTTGTACTCTGGGGGCTTGCTTGTTGCTGTGATGCTGGAAGCTATGCCACCGGTATTCAAATAGCAGCAGGGTAGCCCATGGTGGACAGGTTTCAGCTGAGCTTCCAGACTGAGACAGACCGGGAAGAAGGATCTGGTGGTCTACTTCTGAAAAAAATTAGCCAGTGAAAACCTTATGAATAGCAGTGGAACATTGTCTGATATGGTGCTGGAAGATGAGTCCCTCAGGTTTGAAGGCACTCAAAAGATGATTGGGGAAGAGCTGTCTCCTCACAGTAGAGTCGGCCTTAATGATGTGAATGGAGTCAAGCTTTTGGGACCTTCATTTGCTGATGTTGCATGACTTAAAATGAGAAGAAACAGCTGCAAACGTCCATAATAATCAGAACGTGCAATGTACCAAGTATGAATCTAGGAAGATTGGAAATTGTCAAAAATGAAATGGAACTCATAAACATTGATATCCTAGCTATTAGTGATCTGAAATGGACTGGTATTGGCCATTTTGAATCTGACAATCATATGGTCTACTAAGCTGGGAATGACAACTTGAAAAGGAATGGTGTTGCATTCATTGTCAAAAAGAATGTGGCAAAATCTGTCCTGAAGTACAATGCTGTCAGTAATAGGATAACATCCATACCCTCACAAAGAAGACCAATTAATGCAACTATTATTCAAATTTATGCACCAACCACTAAGGCCAAAGGTGAAGAAATTGAAGATTTTTTGCCAACTTTTGCAGTCCGAAATGGATCAAGCATGCAATCAGGATGCATTGAGAACTACCAGTGACTGGAATGAGAAAAATGGAAACAAAGAAGAAGGACTGGTAGTTGGAAAATATGGCCTTGGTGATAGAAATGATGCTGGAGAGTGTATGATAGAATTTTGCAAGACCAACGACTTCTTCATTGCAAATACCTTTTTTCAACAACATAAATGGCGACTATACACATGGACCTTGCCAGATGGAATACACAGGAATCAAATCAACTAAATCTATGGAGAGATAATGGAAAAGCTCAATATTATCAGTCAGAACAAGGCCAGGGGCCAACTGCAGAACAGACCATCAATTGCCCATATGCAAGTTCAGGTTGAAGCTGAATAAAATTAGAACAAGTCCACGAGAGCCAAAGTATGACCCTAAGTATATCTCACCTGAATTGAGAAACCGTCTTAAGAATAGATATGATACTTTGAACACTAATGACTGAAGACCAGATGAGTTGTGGAATGACATCAAGGACATAATACATGAAGAAAGCAAGAGGTCATTAAAAAGACAGAAAAAAAAGAAGACCAAAATGGATGTCAGAAGAGACTCTGAAATTTGCTCTTGAACATCAAGTAGCTAAAGTGAAAGGAAGAAATGATGAAGTAAAAGAGCTGAACAGAAGATTTCAAAGGGAGGCTCGAGAAGACAAAATAAAGTATTATAATGACATGTGCAAAGAGCTGAAGTTAGAAAACCAAAAGGGAAGAACACGCTCGGCATTTCTCAAGCTGAAAGAACTGAAGAAAAAATTCAAGCCTCGAGTTGCAGTAGTGAGGGATTCTATGCGCAAAATACTGAATGACGCGGGAAGCATCAAAAGAAGACGGAAGAATACACAGTTACTGTATCAAAAAGAATTGGTTGATGTTCAGCCATTTCAGGAGGTAGCATATAATCAAGAAGTGATGGTACTGAAGGAACAGGTCCAAGCTGCACTGAAAACATTGGCGAAAAACAAGGCTCAGGGAAATGATGAAATATCAATATCAATTGAGATGTTTCAACAAACGGATGCAGTCCTGGAAGTGCTCAGTCATCTATGCCAAGAAATTTGGAAGACAACTACCTGACCAACTGAGTGGAAGAGATCAATATTTCTGCCTCTTCCAAAGAAAGTGAGCCAACTAAATGAGAATAATTATCAAACAGTATCATTAATGTTACATGCAAGCAAAATTTTGCTGAAGGTCATTCAAAAGTGATTGCAGCAGTACATCGACTGGGAACTGCCAGAAGTTTAAGCTGGATTCAGAAGAGGATGTGGAACCAGGGATATTATTGCTGATGTCAGATGGATCTTGGCTGAAAGCAGAGAATACCAGAAAGATGTTTACCTGTGTTTTATTGACTATTGAAGGCATTTGACTGTGTGGATCATAACAAATTATGGATAACTTGTGAAGAATGGGAATTTCAGAATACTTAATTGTGCTCATGAGGAACCTGTACATAGATCAAGAGGCAGTTGTTTGAACAGAATGAGAGAATACTGCGTGGTTTAACATCAGAAAAGGTGTGTGTCAAGGTTGTATCCTTTCACCATACTTATTCAATCTGTGTGCTGAACAAATAGTCGAGAAGCTGGACTATATGAAGAAAAATGTGGCATCAGGATTGGAGGAAGACTCGTTAACAACCTGTGATATGCAGATGACACAACCTTGCTTGCTGAAAGTGAAGAGAACTTGAAGCATTTAATGATGAAGATCAAAGACCACAGCCTTCTGTATGGATTACACCCCCACATAAAGAAAACAAAAATCTTCACTACTGGACCAATAAGAAACATCATGATAAATAGAGAAAAGATTGAAGTTGTCAAGGATTTCATTTTACTTGGATCCACAGTCAACTCCCATGGAAGCAGCAGTCAAGAAATCAAACGACACATTGAACTGGGAAAATCTGCTTCAAGAGACCTCTTTAAAGTGTTCAAAAGTAAAGATATCACCTTGAAGACTAAGGTGAGCCTGATCCAAGCCATGATGTTTTCAATGGCCTCATATGCATGTAAAAGCTGGGCAATAAATAAGGAAGTCTGAAGAAAAATTGAAATCTTTTATATATGGTATTGGTGATGAATATTGAATATACCATTGACTGCCAAAAGAACGAACAAACCTGCTTTGGAAGAAGTACAGCCAGAATGCTTTTTAGAAGCAAGGATGGTGAGACTTTGTCTCACATACTTTGGACATGTTATCAGCAGGGACAAGTCCCTGGAGAAGGATATCATGCTTGGTAAAGTAGAGGGTCAGAGAAAAAGAGGAAGACCCTCAATGAGATGGATTGACACAGTGGTTACAACAATGGGCTCAAGCATAGCAACAATTGTGAATATGCTGCAGGACCAGGCAGTGTTTCATTTTGTTATGCATAGGGTCATTACGAGTTGGAACCAACTTGACGGCACCTAACAGCAACAACAACGAGATACTCCTGGAGTCCCTGATTTGTGCAGTTAACACGCTTGGCTCCTAACTGAAAGTTTGGAGGTTTGAGTCCATGCAGAGATGCCTAGGAAGAAAGGCCTGGCCAGCTACTCCCGAAAGTTCAGCCACTGAAAACCCTGTAGAGCACAGTTCTACTCTGCATACGTGGAGTTGCCATAAGTCAGAATCAACTCAATGACAGCTGGTCTGTTCTATTTTTTTAAAGACAGTCCTGGTTTTCAAACACTCAGAAATCTTTATTGTTGTTGTTACTGTTTTGGAACATCAAATGACACACTGAATTGGGCAGTTCTTCCTGTTCTTCTTCACATATTCCAGCTTCTTCAATTATTTGCTCAGCATGCAGATTGAATAAGTATGGTGAAAGGTTTATTCTTTTGGTGGTTGTAGGACTGAGAAATTCAACCTTTTGCTGACTGTTGGATAAAGGCCATCCTAGCTTCTGGAGGCCTCCCACTCTTCTCTGCTATGTGTCTCCTCTGTGGCAGGTCACAACATGGCGGCTTGCTTCTTCAAGGCCAGCAAGAGAGTGAGAGTCTCCACAGCAAGTTTGCTAGACTAGCAAGATGAAGTCTAACACAACCTAACAGGATCATGGAGTGACATCTCATCATCTCTGCCATATTCTGTTGATTAAAACAAGTTACAGGTCCTACCCATCCTCAATAGGAGGGGATGATGCAAATGAATACCAGTAACCAGTTGACTCCAACCCATAGTGACCCCATTAGTGTCAGGGTAGAACTGTGTTCCATAGAGTTTTCAGTGGTTGATTTTTTGGAAGTAGATCACCAGACATTTCTTCTGCGGCATCTCCGGGTGAACTTGAACCAACAGCCTTTCGGTTGGCAGCCAGGCACTTAACCATTTGCACCACCCCAGGTCTCTATGAGGATCACTGGGGATCATCTTAAATTCTGTCTGCCGTACTAGATGAAACTAGAAATGTGGATATTAAGACTAGAAGGGGCCTTAAGGATAAAACAGTCCAGTGCTTCCTCACTCAACCTTGTCTATACACAAGAATTGCCTATGGAGTAAAATAAAAATAAAAATAAAAATAAGATGTAATATCCCTAGAATCCCTTCAAGCCCTCAGAATCATTCCCTCTGCCATGTGGAGTCCACGCAGCTATGCTTAGAATAAATATCAGCCATGATGGAAAGGAGCCCTAGTGGTGTAGTGTTTAAGCACTTGGCTGTTAACTGAAAGGTTGGCAGTCCGAACCCACCAGCTGCTCCTGGGGAGAAGGATGTAGCAGTCTACTTCCATAAAGATTACAGCCTTGGAAACCCTATGGGGCAGTTCCACTCTGCCCTATAGTGTTGCCATGAGTTGGAATTGTCTCGTTGGCAATGGGTTTGGTTTTTGGTTTTGGATGATGAAAAACTAGAAACTTGGGCTCAGAGTGGGGAAACGACTGACCCAAAATCATTTAGTACAGAGGCAGACCCATGTCTCAAACTCAGGGCTCTTATATCTCATTTTGTGCTTTTCTATTATATTCTGTTACCTTCTTCATTTGGAATTTATGGACTAAACTTTATCTGTTCACAAGCTGTGGGGGAAAAAAACTCACTAGCTAACTACTTATTTTTACTGGTGTGCGGGGACCGGCTGTCACTGGCTCATGGGAGCTGACTGTGAGCATCTCTTCCCAAGCCTCTTTCAGTGCCTTCACGTTGGTAGCTCAAAACCACGACATGGTGGAAATAGTTATACCGTAGGAATTGGCAAATCTTGTAAATCAGGCTTCCGATCCCTGACCCCTACCTGGACTGCTGGTAAACCTTTTCCAGCTCACCACTGCTTATTTTAATTTGGAAAACACAGGAAAATTTTCATTTAGGAAATTGCAATGAATATTGTAAAACTGTGTTTACTTTTGGCGTAAATACAGAGGTAAGTAAATTAACATTATGAACAATAATGCCAAGGGTGATATTTGTGTCTTCATTTTGTTATTAGTTGCTGTCAAGTTGATTCAGACTTATAGAAACCCCATGCGTGCAAAGAAGAACTGCTCCATAGGGTTTCCTAGGCTGAGAGCTTTTGGAAGTAATAGCCAGGCTTTACTTTAGAAGTGCCTTTGGGTAAATCTGAACCACCAATCTTTGGTTAGTAGTCCCATGCTTAACTGTTTGTGCTTTTGACCCAGGGACTTCTGTCTTCATTATTAGCCTCATACACTATTGATGCTTAATAAATGTTTGGAAGTTTATTCCCTTTCTTGTCTCCAAAGTTAGTGTGGACTATCTGTGTTCACTATAACTGTCAGTTGCTGTCGAGTCGACTCTGACTCATGAGGATCCCACATGTGTCAGAGTAGACCTGTGCTCCATAGAGTCTTCAATGACTGATTTTTTGGAAGTAGATCACTAGGCCTTTCTCCAGAGGCACCGCTGAGTGGAGTCAAACCTCCAACCTTTTGGTTAGCAGTCGAGCACCATAACTATTTGCACCATCCAGGGACTCCTGTGTTCACTAGGCAGATTGTTAATTTATCCTCAGCAGAGCTAGCCTCCTGTTTTTCAGTCAGGGTTTCTTGTCCTGACTCTATTGCCATGTGCTCTATAAGATGTGACATTGGTTGAATTCCAGGTGCATCTTCACAGAAATCGAGGCTTGTGGGAGCTTTCCTTGCTTATCTGGGTAGGGTCTTCTGGAAGTCAAGGAGGATACTAGAATGTTGTTTACAGAAAATAAAATTTTTTGTTAGATTCACAGAGTGAAATTTTCCAACTCCTTCTGCCCTGAGGGGGCCTTGAGGAAGTGTTTCAGTTAGTTCTGTTTCACGGCTCTAAAGTGTCACTTTGAGCTTTGATTTCATGGGAATCTCTGAGGCCTGAAGCCCCAGGATCCAGCGGAAAGCGAGCCTGTCCCTGAAAACAGTTCTGAAGAATTTCCTCTTGATGTGAGTGGCTCATTCTGTGACTCGCCAGTGCTTTTGACTCCAGAGTGTGAACCAAGAACTTGGTATGGGTCTTTCTCCTTCCCTCCTCCTGCTTATTGATCTTCTCCCCTCTCTGTCTTTGAGGGGAGTTACTATGAAGGAAGCAGCAGTATGGTTTAAAGGAAAAAAGCACGTGTTTGATGTCAGTTGGACCTGCAAGGCTCCACCACTTCTGAGCTGCGTGATCCCAAGGCCAGTTGCTCTCTGAGCCTCAGTCTTGTCAAATGGAGCCAGTAATATCTGTTCTTTAAGGCTGTTTTTGTTTTGAGGATTAGATAAAAATGTTTTATCATTAGATAAAAATGACATGTAAGATGATGGGCTGAGTGCCTGGCACACAGCGAAGGCTCGCTGAATGACAGGTTATTCCCTGTAATAATGTTGTTGTTGCTAGGTGCCTTTGAGTTGGTTCTGACTTGTAGTGACTCTATGTACAACAGAATGAAATGCTGCCCAGTCCTATGGCATCCTCACAATTGTTGCTGTGTTTGAACCCATTGTTGCCGCCACTGTATCAATCCGTCTTGTTGAGGTCCTTCCTCTTTTTCCCTAACCCTGTACTTTACCAAGCATGATGTCCTTCTCCAGGGACTGATCCCTCCTGATAACATGTCCAAAGTACATGAGATGAAGTCTCACTATCCTTGCTTCTAAGGACCATTCTGGCTGTACTTCTTCCAAGACAGATTTGTTCATTCTTCTGGCAGTTCATGGTATATTCAATATTCTTTGCCATCGCCATAATCCAAAGGCATTAATTCTTCTCGGGTCTTTATTCACTGTCCAGCTTTCACATGCATATGGGGCAATTGAAAATACAATGACTTGGGTCAGGCACACCTTAGTTCTCAAGGTGACATCTTTGCTTTTCAACACTTTGAAGAGATCTTTTGTAGCAGATTTGCCCAACGCAATGCATCATTTGATTTCTTCATTGCTGCTTCCATGGGCTTTGATTGTGGATCCAAGTAAAATAAAATCTTTGACAACTTCAATATTTTCTCCGCTTATCAGGATGTTGCTTATTGATCCAGTTGTGAGGATTTTTGTTTTCTTTATGTCGTGGTATAATCTGTAGACTACTACTGAAGCCTGTAGTCTTTGATCTTCATCAGTAAGTGCTTCAAGTCCTCTGAGCTTTCAGCAAGCAAGGTTGTGTCACATGCATATCTCAGGTTGTTTATAAATCTTCCTCCAGTCCTGATGCCGCATTCTACTGATGATCTACTTCTGAAAAAATTGGCCAGTGAAAACGTTATGGATCGCAGTGGAACATCATCTGATATAGTGCTGGAAGATGAGCCCCTCAGGTTGGAAGGTACTCAGAATACAACTGGGAAAGAGCTGCCTCCTCAAAGTAGAGTTGACCTTAATGATGTGGATAGAGTAAAGCTTTTGGGACCTTCATTTGCTGCTGCAGCATGACTCAAAATAAGAAACAGCTGCAAACATCCATTAATAATCAGAATGTGAAATGTACGAAGTATGAATCAAGGAAGACTGGAAGTTGTCAAAAATGAAATGGAATGCTTGAAGATCTATATTCTAGGACCAGTAGTTGGAAAATATAACCTTGGTGATAGGAACGACAGAGGAGATCGCATGATAGAATTTTGCAAGACCAATGACTTATTCATTGGAAATACCTTGTTTAAACAACATAAATGGTGACTATACATGTGGACCTCACCAGATGGAATAAACAGGAATCAAATCGTCTGCATCTGTGGGAAGAGACAATGGAGAAGCTTAATATCATCAGTCATAACAAGTCCAGTGGCCAATTGTGGAACAGACCATCAATTGCTCATGTGCAAGTTCAAGATGACGCTGAAGAAAATTAAAACAAGTCCACAAGAGGCAAAATACAACCGTTAGTATATCCTGCCTGAATTTAGAGACCATCTCAATAATCGATTTGACACATTGAACACTAATGATTAAAGACCAGACGAGTTGTGAGATGACATCAAACACATCATACAAGAAGAAAGCAAAAGGTCATTAAAAAGGGAGAAAAGAAAAAAAGAGCAAAATGGATGTCAGAAGAGACTCTGAAACTTGCTCTTGAACATAGAGTAGCTAAAGTGAAAAGATAAAGTAAAAGCTGAACAGAAGATTTCAAACGGCGGTTCAAGAAGACAAAGCAAAGTATTATAAATATATGTGCAAGGAGGTGGAGTTACAAAAACCAAAGGGGAAGAACACACTCAGTATTTCTCAAGATGAAAGAACTGAGGAAAAAATCCAAGCCTTGAGTTGTAATATTGAAGGATTCTATGGGCCAAAAGTTGAGCAACACAGGAAGCATCAAAAGAAGATGGGAGGAATACAGAGAGTCACTGTACCAAAAAGAACTGGTCGATGTTCAGCCATTTCAGGAGGTAGACTATGATCAAGAACCAATGGTACTGAAGGAAGAAGTCCAAGCTACACTGTAGGTATTGTCGAAAAACAAAGCTTCTGGAATTGACGGAATACCAATTGAGATATTTCAACAAACAGATACAATGCTGGAAGCTCTCACTCATTTATGCCAAAAAATTTGAAAGACAACTGACTGGAAGGGATCCATATATGAGCCTGTTTCAAAGAAAGGTGATCCAGCGGAATGCAGAAATTATTAAACATTGCCATTAATATCACACGCAAGTAAAATTATGCTGAAGATAATTAAAAAATGGTTGCAGCAATACATTGACAGGGAACTGCCAGAAAGTCAAGCTGGATTCAGAAAAGGACATGGAACGAGGGTTATTATTGGTGATGTCAGACGGATCTTGGCTGAAAGCAGAGACTACCAGAAAGATATTTAACTGTGTTTTACTGACTATGCAAAGGCATTCGACTGTGTGGATCATAACAAATTATTGATAACATTTTGAAGAACGGGAATTCCAGAACACTTAATTGTGCTCATGCAGAACCTGTACATAGAGCAAGAGGCAGTCGTTCAAACAGAACAAGGGGATACTTTGTGGTTTAAAGTCAGGAAAGGTGTGTGTCAGGGTTGTTACCTTTCACCATACTATTCAATCTGTATGCTGAGCAAATAATCTGAGAAGCTGAACTATATGAAGAAGAACGTGACATTCTCTGTAATAAAAATTGTACATATTTATAGAACAGTTGCAATATTTATGAATATTCATTCTATTCAATATTTTACATGCATTTATTTCATTTTATTTTCACAACAACCTTCTGTAGTTTAAGTGATCAAATTGTGCCTCCTTAATGAGACTGTCTTACTTTCCTAGGGCAGTCCTAACAAAATAGCACAAAGTGGCTAAGTGAGTGGCTTTAAGGAACTAAAATTTATTGTCTCACAGTTCTGGAGGTTTTGAGTCTGAATTCAGGGCATTGGTAGGGCCACAGTATCTCAAAGGCTCTTGGGAAAGATCCTTCCTTCTCTCTTCCAGCTTTTGTTAACCCCAGGCTACCCTTGGGTCTCTTGGTTTTTCTTGGTTAATGAATGTATCTTTACCTGTTGAATGGTGTCTTCCCCCGTGTGACTCTGTTTCCCTGTCGGTTCTCCACTTTTATAAGACACCACTCAGAAGGGATTCATACCCACCCTACTCCAAAATGACCTCGTTAAAGTGACTGATGACATCTTCAAAGAAACATCCTATTTCCAAACAAGGTCATATTCACAGGGACAGGGATTCAGACGTCAGCATATCTTTTTGGGGATACAATTTAAGTCACCACAGAGACCTTTCTTGATAATTTTACCTATAGTTATCCCATCTACCCATCACGGTAGTATTTGATACCCTAGTTTATTTTCTTCACTGCACTTACCACTATCTGAAATTATATTATTTATCTGTTACATATTTATTGTCTGTCTCCAACTGTGGAAAATCTAAGCTCAAATGAGGGCAGGAACTTTATTTTGATCTTGATTATACCTCCAGTGCCCAAAACAGTGCCTGGCATTGATTTTGAATGGCTGAATGAGGAGAGTATTATTACCATCTTCATTTTGCAAATAAGGAAATACTCACTTACATATATCAGATGAATGGTCCAAGGTCACAGAGCTAGTAAGAGGTGGAACAAAACTGGATTGGAGTTTGGGATGTTGGACTCTAGAACCTAGATGCTTATTTACTGCCCTACCCAGGCTCATGTTCTACTGGTGAAGCCTGGTGATCTACTTCCAAAAAATCAGCCACTAAAAACCCTGTGGAATACAGTTCTACTCTGACACATGTGGGGTCATCACAGGATGGAATTATCTCAATGGCAACAGATTTTTTGGTTATTAGTTCCTAAGCCAGGTCAGTTTAGCTGTGCTGGGCCTGGCAGGGTTTGAGAAGTAGGAACTGGGGAGAAGGTTACTGTCTGAAGATACTCTGGCACCTGCATAACCAGGATTTTTGTCCTCTGGGCTGCTGCTTCTTGTAAGTAACAACAGAGCTTCTGGAAATGTCATAGGGATGAGGGCATTGATTGGTTTCATCAATTTGCTGGATTCCTCAAGCTTAGTTCCAAGTTAAAGAACATCGATTAGAAATTGGTACAGTAAATAACGTCAGTAGATGGATCTGTAAACATACGTGGATAGAGTGAACAGAAATTTTGCATGGTAGAGTTTTCTTTTCTCTTTGGCATGCATACTCTTTTGTCCCTGAGTGTTTCAAGAGCAGAGTGGTAACTTCTGACTTATACTGAACTCAGCTACCTGGAATGCAATTGACAACCCAGCGGTAGGAGATAAGGCTCTGAGCAGTCAAAGGAGAGGCTACCAACTGAATACACCAAATTCATGTAATTTAGGTAATAGGAGAAGTCTTGATCGCTCTTTGTCTATAGACTATTGCTTTACATACAATTTAAAGACCCGTGCTATCTCTTTCTAAGCGCTCAGCAATTTAGAAATGATGCATGTGGATGCTACTGGAAGGCAGTCAGCAGGAGGGAGAGGTGGCCACATACCCCAAGAACACTAAGGAGACAGAAACATTGTAACATACAGCCAGAGGGTGTACAATGGTTTGGTGTCATTTAGTTTGGAGGCACACAATGCCACGTACCCTGATAAGATCTGAGAATATGATGATGACGATAAATACATAATAATAATCATACATATGTATATAGCACTTAAAGTGTTTCAGGCACGGTTATATATGTTCTGTGCTGTAATTGTACAGTATGTGCAAGTATTATTATTATCATACCCTTTTACAGATGAGAAAATTGAGGCTCAAGGAGGTTACATGTTTTTTCTGTGGTCACACAGCTAGTAAGTAGCAGATCCAGGATTTGTACCAGGCAGTCAGACTCCAGAGTTCATGCCCTTAACTGCTGCAGGTAACTTTAAATCATCATGAATACTTTATTTTTCTTTTGTTTATTGTTGTCGTTTAAGTGAAAGTTTACATTTCAAGTTAGCCTCTCATATAAAAATTTAGACATACATTGTTATATGACCCTGATTGTTCTCCCTATACTGTGACAGCACACCCCTCCTTTCCACCCCTGATTCCCCATGTCCATTCAACCAGCTCCAAACCCTCTCTGCCTTCCATCTCACCTCCAAACAGAAGCTGCCCATTTAGTCTCATGTGTTTACTTGAGCTAAGAAACACACTCTTCATGAGTATCATTTTATGTCTCACAGTCCAGTCCAATCTTTGTCTGAAGAGTTGGCCTCAGAAATTGTTTTAGTTCTGGGTTGACAGAGAGTCCAGGGGCCATGCTTTCTGGGGTTCCTC
>NW_004443970.1:19260592-19293513 GCF_000243295.1 Trichechus manatus latirostris
CCAGTCTCAGTCAGACCATTAAGTCTGGTCTTTTTACTAGAATTTGAGTTCTGCACCCCACCTTTCTGCTGCTCCATTAGGGACTCTTTGTTGTGTTCCCTGTCAGGGTGGTCATTGGTGGTAGCTGGGCACCATCTAGTTCTTCTGGTTCATCATGAATACTTTAAATGATGCTTCATGCCCTCTGTTGAAAAAGACAGTTTGCGTGTGTGTGTGTATGTGTGTGTGTGTGTGTGTTTGTAAACCCCTAAGGTTGTCTATTTTCCACCATTCCACCAATGTTTCTTGTGGCTCACAGCTCTTGGCACAGCATCTTTCTCAGATATGAAAGCTTGGGGGTACCCTGTGTGGCTCTTGGAGCAGGACCTCTGCAGAACTTGCTACATTTTTTAAGTGATATGAACAAATCTAAAGAATGGCCGAGTAGTCAGAGAGAGACGTGGGTTATTGGTGGTCGACGCACCACAGGAAAAGTTGAAGATGCAGAGGTCGATCATGTTCAGGTTTCCATTAGCCTACAGGAAAGCCTGGTTCTCTTGGCAGATGTCTCCTTGTTATGGACAAGCACTGTTCTATTGTTGTTGAGTTGACTCCTGCTCATGGAGATCCCATGTACAACAGAATGAAACATTGCCTGAACCTGCACCATCTTCACAATCATTGGAATGCTCAAGTCCATTGTTGGAACCACTGTGTATTTTGAGTGTCTTCCAATTTAGGGGGCTCATCTTCCAGAACTGTATTGGACAATATTCTGTTGTAATCCATGAAGTTTTCATTAACCGACTGCAATGGTTAAGATTGTGTATCAACTTGGTTAGGCCATGATTCCCAGCATTGTATGGTTGTCCTCCATTTTATGATTGATATAATTTTCCTATGTGTTGTAAATCCTAATCTCTGCCTGTGGTTAATGAGGCAAGATTAGATTATGTTAAAGAGGATTAGGGTGGGATGTAACACCCTTGCTCAGGTCACATCCCTGATCTGATGTAAAGGGAGTTTCCCTGGGGTATAGCCTGCATCACCTTTTATCTTACAAGAGATAAAAGGAAAGGGAAGCAAGCAGAGGATAGGGGACCTCATACTACCAAGAAAGCAGTGTGGGGAGCAGAGCATGTCCTCGGACCTGGGGTTCCTGCACAAGGAAGTTCCCAGACCAAAGGAAGATTGATGACAAGGACCTTCCTCCAGAGTTGACATAGAGAAAAAGCTTTCCCCTGGAGCTGGTGCCCTGAATTTGAACTTCTAGCTTACTAGACTGTAAGACAATAAATTTCTCTTTGTTAAAGCCATCCACTTGTGGTATTTCTGTTATAGCAGCACTCGATGACTAAGACACTGATTTTCAGAAGTAGATCACCAGGCCTTTCTTTCTTTTTTATTTTTTTATTGTTGTACTTTAGGTGAAGGTTTACAGAACAAACTAGCTTCTCATTAAACAGTTAGTACACATACATATTGTTTTGTGACATTGGTTACCAACCCCAAGACATGTCAATACTCTCCCTTCTTGACTTTGTGTTCCCTATTACCAGCTTTCCTGTCCTCTCCTCCCTTCTAGTCCTTGCCCCTGGGCTGATGTGCCCCTTTAGTCTCATTTTATTTTATGGGCCTGTCTAATCTTTGGCTGAAGGGTGAACCTCAGGAGTGACTTCATTACTGAGCTAAAAGGGTGTCCAGGGGCGATACTCTCAGGGTTTCTCCAGTCTCTGTCAGGCCACTAAGTCTGGTCTTTTTTTGTGAGTTAGAATTTTGTTCTACATTTTTCTCCAGCTCTGTCTGGACCCCTCTGTTGTGATCCCTGTCAGAGCAGTTGGTGACAGTAGCTGGGCACCATCTAGTTGTATTGGACTCAGTCTGAGCACCAGGCCTTTCTTCCTAGCCTGTCGTTTGGAAGCTCCACTGAAACCTGTCCACCATGGCTGATGCTGCTGGTATTTGAAATACTGGTGGCATAGATTTTAGCATCATGGCAACACGCAAAGTACCACAGTATGACACACTGACAAAAGAGTGGTTGATGTACTGTTCTAAGCCCTAAGAATGAGATTGTGGAAAAGATAGACAAAGTCCCAGTCCTAATGGGGCTTACATCCTAGTAGAGGGGGAACAAACAGTAAAAATGTAAACAAATAAATCAAGACGATGATTTGAGATAACAATAAATGCTCTAAAGAAAGGCAAAGGAGATGATGTGTTAAAAGGTGACCAGAGGCAGGGGGATGGCCTCTTAGGACTGAATGTCAAGATGAAGACAGCCATGCAACATAGTGAAAAAAAGGGCACTCCAGGCACACACAAGCAAGCCGGCCCTTGCTATATCAGCTCAGTTAGCATTAGCCTGTTGTGAATTCCCCTACTGTAGTGTCATTCTGTCTGAGTCTGAGCATTTCAGGGGCACTAATGACGTGCGATGGGAGTCTTGGTGGCACAGTGGTTAAGAGCTCAGCTGCTAACCAAAAGGTCAGCAGTTCAAACTCACCAGCTGCTCAGCAGGAGAAAGATGTGGCAGTCTGCTTCTGTAAAGATAAGATTTACAGCCTTGGAAACCCTATGGGGCAGTTCGACTCTGTCCTATAGGGTTGGTATGAGTTGGAATCGACTAGATAGCAATGGTTTTTTTTTTTTTTGGAATGGTATTGAGGTGCAGATTCCAGACTGGAAAAGCTGAAGATCAGACCCTAGACAAATTCACCAAGGTGATGCTACCCCTGTGAGGTCTCTTGGGGCCAGCTTGCTCATTTTTTCTAGGTGCCACTCTGGTTTTGTGTCTTTTTTCAAAATTCAATGACACCTACAATTGAACTGATTTGATTATTGAAGAAGATAGGGGTAGAACACTTGAGAAAATAAAGTGAAACCAAGTCTTTTAAATAATTCAATATTGGACCATGATTTGTAGCAACTAAACTCTAGGAAAGTCCCTCTTGCCTCCAACCAAGAATGGCAGCACAATATGAATGCTTTCTGATTTGGAAAGTCGTAATTTGTGGGTTATATGGCATTGGGAAGTGGGGATGCAGCTGCATCAGCAAAGTCATTTCAGCAGGAGCGTGTGTGACTATGACTTGGCCAAGAGCCCTAGGCAAACTGCAATAACAATGTCTTAGTCATCTACTGCTGCTATAACAGAAATACCACAAAAGGATGGCTTTAACAAACAGATGTTTATTCTCTCACAGTCTAGTAGGCTAGAAGTCCAAATTCAGGGCACCAGTTCCAGGGGAAGGCTTTCTCTGTGTGTTGACTCTGGAGGAAGGTCCTTGTCATCAATCTTCCCATGGACTAGGAGCTTCTCTGTGCAGGAACCCCGGGTCCAAAGGATGCACTCTTCTCTCGGCACTGCTTTCTTGGTGATGTGAGGTCCCCATGTCTCTCTCTGCTCACTTCTCTCTTTTATATCTCAAAAGAGATTGGCTTAAGACATGATCTAATCTTGTAGATCTCATCAACACAACTGCTGATAATCCATCTCATTAACATCATAGTGATAGAATTTATAACACATAGGAAAATCACACCGGTTGACAAAATTGTGGACAATCACACAATACTGGGAATCATGGCCTAGCCAAGTTGACAGATATTTTTGGGGAGCACAATTCAATCCATGACAAATGGTTAAGACATATGGACTAAATTATGGATCTTATTACATGCAATAATTTCCCCAAAGTTTAATGTCTGATCTGATGTCATTGTCTTAGGGCTTCAGAAATGCATGAAGTTGTAGAATAGTGGGTGGGACTCTAGCTTATTGGGAGTTTCTTATCACCTTCTGATCACTGGGTCTTTTCATATCTCTATACTTTTTCTAAGGAGCGCTGGTGGCTTAATGATTAAGTGCTCAGCTCCTAACTGAAAGGTCGATGGTTTGAGCCCAGCCGTGGCTCTGTAGGAGAAAAGACCTAGCAATCTGCTCCAAAACCGAAAACCAAACCCGTTGCCGTCGAGTGGATTCCGACTCATAGTGACCCTAGAGGACACAGTAGAACTGCCCCATACGCTTTTCAAGGAGCAGCTGGTGGATTTGAACTGCTGACCTTTTGCTTAACAGATAAGCTCTTAACCACTGCGCCACTAGGGCAATCTGCTCCAGTAAAGATTAAACCAAAAAAAAAAAAAAAAAAAAAGTCAAACTTGTTGCCATTGACTTGATTCTGACTCATAGTGACCCCATGTGTTACAAAGTTGAGCTGCTCCATAGGGTTTTCTTGGATGCAATGTTTACAGAAGCAGATTACAAGGCTTTTCTTCCATGGCGCTACTGGGTGGGTTCAAACCACCAAACTTTGGGTTAGTAATTGAGTGAAAACTGTTTGTGTACCCAAAGACCTTGTCTTAGTCATCTAGTGCTGCTATAACAGAAATACCACAAGTGGATGGCTTTAACAAAGAGAAATTTATTCTCTCACAGTCTAGTAGGTTATAAGTCCAAATTCAGGGCATTAGCTCCAGGGGAAGACTTTCTCTCTCTGTCGGCTCTGGAGGAAGGTCCTTGTCTTCAGTCTTTCCTCTGTCTGGGAGCATCTCAGCGCAGGAAACTCAGGTCCAAAGAACATGGTCTGCTCCCAGCGCTGCTTTCTTGGTGATATGAGGTCCCCATGTCTCTCTGCTCATTTCTCTATTTTATATCTCAAAAGAGATTGGCTTAAGACACTAGCTAATCTTGTAGACCTCATCAAAATAACTGGCGCTAATCCATCTTATTACATCATAGTGATAGCATTTACAACACATAGGGAAATCACATCAGGTGATAAAATGGTACACAGTCACACAATACTGGGAATCATGACCTAGCCAAGTTCACAGTTATTTTGGGACGACACAATTCAATCCATGACATTCCACCCTTTGGCCCCTCAAAATTCATATCTTTGCCACATGTAAAACAAATTCACCCCATCATATCATAGCAAAAGTCTTAAAACAACTCCAAGTCCAAAATCCAAAAATTCCTCTTCATCTATGAAATTTAGAGTGATATTATCTGCTTCCAAAGGTACAATGTTGCAACAGGCAGGCACAAGCTAGACATTTCCATTACAAATGGGAGAAATTGCAGGGAAAGAAGGCATAACAGGCACCAAGCAAGTTAGCAGAACATTACATTACCCCTCAATGCTTGAAAATAATCCTCTGTTCTCTGAGACCATTCACACAATAGCCCTGCCCTCCAGATTCTAGGTATAGGCCATCCTCTCCGGATTCAGAGTGGAGGCCCCTTGGCCCTGGGCTTCAGCTCCACCTTCCAGGCCCACTGGGACAACAACTCTGCTCCCTTGACTTTAGGCGCACCATTCTCCTAGTTCATCTGAGTGGCAGCTCCACACTTAGAAACACTAGAGGCCATGGCTCCACCCTTGGAAACCCCAGAGGTCCTGGCCATACTTTTTGAGACTGAGGCTTCCTGTGTTCCTTGTCTCTTCAAGTTTCTGCTTCCTGGTTTCTTGGCCTCTCGGCTCCTCAGGCTTCAAGCCCGCATCTGCCGTACTGGGGCAATTGTTCCAAAGCTCTGTATCTCCACTGATAAGTGCCTGGAGGCACCCCACTCTCCCAGTAAACTTTGGCTGGAAGGCACTCAGCTGTCTTGCTCTGTAGGTCAGTAAGTCTAGCTCCACTGATAAGTGCCGGGAGGCACCCCACTCCACCAGGAAGCCTACTGTGCACAGACACTCAGCTCTCTCGCTCCACGCGTCAGCTCTAGCACTCTCTGGTGCTGGTCTCCTCGTTCTGCTGCTGCTGGTCCTCTGCCACTGCTGCTTCTCTGCTGCTGCCAGTCCTCTATCCATTTACAGTTTCAAAACTGCTTCCACATTTTAGGTATCTGTTAGAGCAGTACCCTACTCTCAGTACCAAATTCTGTCTTAGTCATCTAGTGCTGCTATAACAGAAATACCACAAGTGGATGGCTTTAACAAAGAGAAATTTATTCTCTCACAGTCTAGTAGATTTCAAGTCCAAATCAGGGCATTAGCTCCAGGGGAAGACTTTCTCTCTCTGTCGGCTCTGGAGGAAGGTCCTTGTCTTCAGTCTTCCCTTGGTCTGGGAGCATCTCAGTGCAGGAACCTCAGGTCCAAAGGATGCGCTCTGCTCCCAGCACTGCTTTCTTGGTGGTATGAGGTTCCCATGTGTCTCTGCTTGTTTCTCTCTTTTGTATCTCAAAAGAGATTGGCTTAAAACACTATCTAATCTTGTAGACCTCATCAGTATAACTGCTGCTAATGCATCTTATTACATCATAGTGATAGCATTTACAACACATAGGGAAATCACATCAGATGATAAAATGGTAGACAATCATACAATACTGAGAATCATGACCTAGCCACATAGACAGATACTTTTTGGGACACAATTCAATCCATGACAGAACTTTTCCCTAGACTGGGGATTAGCAATTTTTTTTTTCTGTAAAGTAAATATTTTAGGCTTTATGGTCCATATGGTCTCTATCACAACTACTTAATTCTGCCGTTACAGCAGAAAGCAGCCATAGACAAGATGTGAATGAATGTGTGTGGCTGTGTTCCAATGAAACTTTATTTATGGACACTGAAATCAGAATTTCATATCATATTCTTGTGTCATAAAATATTCTTCTTGCCTTGATATTTTCCCAAGCAATTAAAAATGTAAAACTCATTCTTAGCTTGCAGGCCATATAAAAACAGGCAGCGAGTCACATTTGGCTCATGGGCTGAAGTTTACTGACTGTATTAGTTATCTATTGCTGTGTAACAAATCACCACAGACTTAGCAGCTGAAAAGAATACACACTCATTAACTCACAGTTTCAGTGGTTTAGGAGTCTAGGCACAGCTTACCTAGGTCCTCTGCTCAGGGTCTCAAGTTGTTGGCCTGGCTGTGTTTTCATCTGGAAGCTCGAGTGGAGAGGAATCTACTTCCAGGCTCATTTGGGTTGTTAGCAGAATTCACTTCCTTGTGACTGTATGAATGAGGGACCTGACTTTTTGCTGCCTGTCAGCAGGAGGCTGCCTGCAGTTCCTAGACGTCCAGTTCCTTTTTGTATTTGTTATGGGGCTGCCATAACAAAGTACCACAAACTGGTGGCTTATAACAGCAGAAATATACTGTTTCACATTTCTGGAGACTAAAAAGTCTGAAGTCAAGGTGTCTTCAGGGCCATGTTGTTTCTGAAGGCTGTAGGGGAGAATCTGTTCTAGGCCTTTCTCTTAGCTTCTGTGTTGCTGGCAATCCTTGGCATTCCTTGACTTGTAGACATGCCACTTCATTCTCTGCGTCTGTCTTCACATGGTGTTCTCCCTGTGTGTCTTTGTCTCTGTGTCTCTTCTTTTCTTCTTATAAAGACACCAGGCATATTGAAATAGGGGCCCACCTTAACCTAGTATAACCTCATCTTAACTAATTACATCTCCAGTGACCCTATTTCCAAATAAGGTCACATTCTGAGGTTTGGGGAATGGCTTGAATTTTTGAGGAGACACTATTCAACTCACGTGAGCTTCCTTAACGTCGCTCGCTGCTTACTTCATTAAGCCAGGAAAGTGGAGTCTTATATAATGTAACATAGTCCAAGAGTGAGATTCCATCACCTCTGCCATATTCTACTGGTAAGATGTAAGTCCCAATCCTGCTTGCACTCAAGGCGAGGAGATTATACAGGGGTGTGAATACTAGAAGGTGGGCGTCATGGGGGGTCACCTTAGGGTCTGTCCACCACACTGACCTCTGCACTTGGTGAAGAGTCCCTGGAGGCAGGAACTATGGGAGGGACTATGAATCATTGTGGTATCTTCAGCATTTAGCGTAGGGTCTGGCGTAGAATAGGTGTTCAGTAAATATTAATTGAAAGTACATGAACAGCTGATTAGACCCAGTCAAAACAGTACTATAGAGTTCTTGTAATTCTCCAAAAAAATAGCAATAATATTGCAACCCTTCCAAATTCAAGGTTGTTGGTAACCATAAGATTTGTTTGTAGGAACTCGGATTTTAGCAAAAAGCTAAACTTGGCCTATATCCTTGGATTTGGGTTTATAGCTAGATTGTGTTCATCAGGTATCAAGGGGAACTTTCCATGTGATGGATAATGATTCTAACCACACTCCAGTCTGTCAGCATAAAACCAAAATTGAACTAGGGTAATTCATTTTGTAGGCATTGGTGGTTTTATGGTAGAGTTCTTGCCTTGCATGCAGGAGATCTGAGTTTGACTCCTGGCCAATGCACCTCTTGCGTAGCCACCTCCCATCTGTCAGTGGGGGCCTGAGTGACACTATGATGCTGAACAGGTTTCAGTGGAGCTTCCAGTCTAAGAAAGACTAGGAAGAAAGGCCTGTCCATATACTTCTGAAAATTAGCCAATGAAAACCCTCTGGATTACAGTAGTCCAATTTGCAACCTATCTTGTGAATGGTACAGGCAGCATTTTGTTCCGTTGTGCCTGGGGTTTCCATGAGCTGGGGGAAAACTCAATGACAGCTAACAACAGCAACAAATCCATTTTGAAGTTCTACGTAGATGCTGGCACGTTGAAAACTTCCCTGAAGCAGTTTTCCAAGATGTGCCAAATGCAAGTTCCCTGGTGTTCCTTTCCCTGAATGAACATAGCTCAAAGCAAGATGAATTTTTATTTCGATAACAACAGCTATAAATTTTTAAGCAGTAATAGGAAAGGAGTAAAAGAGAGTTAGAATGTGGAGTTGGAAGGGCAAAAATGTTGTTGTTATTGTTAGGTGCTGTCGAGTCAGTTCTGAATCAGTGACCCTATGTACAACAGACGAAATATTGCTCAGTCCTACGCCATCCTCACAATCGTTGTTATGCTTGAGCCCATTGTTGCAGCCACTGTGACAATTCGTCTCGTTGGGGTCTTTCTCTTTTTTGCTGACCCTCTACTTTACTAAGCACGATGTCTTCCTCCAGGGACTAATCCCTCCTGACAGTATGTCCAAAGTATGTGAGACGTAGTCTCGCCATCCTTGTTTCTAAGGAGCATTCTAGCTGTACTTCTTCCAAGACAGGTTTGTTCTTTCTTCTGACAGTCCATGGTGTATTCAATATTCTTCCCCACACCACATCTCAAAGGCGTCAATTCTTCTTCGGTCTTCCCTATTCATTGTCCAGCTTTTGCATCTGTATCAGGTGATTGAAAACACCATGGCCTGGGTCAGGCGCACCTTAGTCTTCAAAGTGACATATTTGCTTTTTTAACACTTTAAAGAGGTCTTTTACAGCAGATATGCCCAATGATTTCTTGCCTGCTGCTTCCATGGGTGTTGATTGTGGAGCCAAGTAAAATGAAATCCTTGACAACTTCAATCTATTCTCCGTTTATCACGATACTGCTTATGGGTCCAGTTGTGAGGATTTTTGTCTTCTTTATGTGGAGGTGTAATCCATACTGAAGGCTGTAGTCTTTGATATTCATCAGCAAGTGCTTCAAGTCTTCTTCACTTTCAGCAAGCAAGGTTGTGTCATCTGTATATCGCAGGTTGTTAATGAGTCTTCCTCCAATCCTGATGCCCTGAGGTATCTGTGGAGTTTACTTAACAGTGGGCAAGGGCATCCAGACTGCCAGACACTCCCAAAACCTCAGTTACTGAGAATCTTCTGACTGAACCACATGGAACTATATAGTCTTAACACGTGGTCCATCTGCCAACCTCCATCAAATACCCACATCTATTGCTATCTATTGCAATTTCTGTTGTGTTACTGGCCTAATTACCTATCTATCTCTTTACTTTTGTTTTATGGTACATTCAATTATTTCCTTCCCCATTCAAAGATGGATGGGGTGTGAGAGTTCCCTTTTATGTGGTTTATTTGCATCCTGAATAGAACAGATAGTTCCTCTAAATACGTCTCTTGTTGTGGACTATAAAAGAGCTCAAACTGGGCTCTGCCAATGTAAAGTGAGTCTTGGCTTTCCTTTTGTGTTTGGAAAACATCCTCTTTTATTGGCATTACAAAACATCTTTTGTTAATAAACAAATCATAAAAGTCAGAGCCTGCATTTGTACGTTCAAATAGCCCAAAGGCATCATGTTAACTTTGAGGTGAGTTGCTTTGGGACAACATTTTACCAACTGTGCCCTTGGTCTCATCATCCTGACCCAAGCACATAGAGCAGATGGTGCCCAGGTAGGTGGGTCAGAAGGCTTGGATTGTAGCTTGGCCTCTGACTTTGAACACCTAATTTCTCTAGACTGTTTCCACATCTATTATTTGAGATGACTGAACTAGGTCATCTTCAAAGATTCTTCAGATTCAAGCTCTGTGATTCAAGGGTTATTATCCGAATTTATATAAAAAAATTATTGAGTGATGTTTGGATTTGTTTTTGTTACTCTTGATAAATTATGATTTTTACCTTAATAACATGCATATACAACTAAAACTCTGTGTTTAATAATGAAATTCATAGGCCCCTGGGTGGCACAAATGGTCTGTGCTCTACTACTAGCCGAAAGGTTGGTGGTTGGAGCATGGAGACTTGACTTTGTGTCCACTAATTGAAGTAATGACTTTTCTTCAGCTTTATTTTCTATCTGTCATCATCATAATTGAAAGAGTTCAAGCCTACCCTTCTGAGGAATGAAAAAAAAATGGAGGGAAAGTTCATTGTTGTTATCCTCTCATAACTTTTTAGCCTTGGAAGATATACAAGCAGGTTAGGTTTTAATAAAGAAAACACCTATCATGGTACAGTGGAAAACATCAGCTGGAGTATGTTTAAACCTTATTTCTAACTGTAGCTCTATGATCTTAAAAAAATTTCTTAACTGCTCTGGACCTCAGTTGCTCATCTTAAAATGCTTCCTACATTTGCAGGATTGTGGTGATTTTTGTTGTTGTTGGGTGCCTTTGAATTGATTCTGACTCATAACAACCCCATGTGACAGAGTAGAACTGCCCCACAGGGTTTTCTAGGCTGTAATCTTTATGGGAGCAGATCCCCAGGTCTTTCTCCTGTGGAGCTGCTGGGTGGGTTCAAACTGCCAACCTTTCCATTAGCAGCCGAGTGCTTAACTGTTGTGCTGCCAGTTTGAAACTTAAGCTTGTGCTTTGTTCTTGTTTTCCCTCTGTGTTTCAAGAACGTAATTGAGACTTCAGCTTCCTTTACTTCCAAGAAAATGTGCTTGAAAGTTGATCGAGGGGAACCCGCCATTTTGGCTTTGGTTTTTGATGGCCTGAGCTCTTCATGGGGTATAGGAAAGAGAAGTGAGTGCCTTTGGGAACAGGGAAGTCAAAACTCTGAGGGAGGAAGGAAGGTGGATCCAGGATGACAGGGGTTTGTGGTTTTGTAGGTAGTGTGGACCTGAGTTATAGATTGAACTGTGCTGCCCAAGAAGATATGTTAAAGTCCTAAACCCTGATCTGGTACCTTGTTTGAGAAAATAGTCTTTCTTTGAAGATATTATCACTTAAGTTGTATTGGAGTAGGGTGGGTCGTAATCCTAATTCCTTCTGAGTGGTGTCTTAGAAAAGGGGAGAACAGACACAGGAACAGGGTCACACACAGGGGAAGACAGATGCCATGTGATGATGGAGGCAGATGCATCTATAAGCAGCAAAGGAACGTCAAGGATTGCCGCAGCCACCAGAAACTAGGAGAGAGGCATGGAATGGTTTCTCTCTCAAATTCCCTGGAAAGAATTGGCATGGCTGAGTCCCTGATTTGGACCTCTAGCCTCTAGATCTGAGAGAAATAAATTTCTGTTCCTTAAAGCCACCCACCTTGTGGTATTTTGTTCTGTGCCTTCACAATACCTGGGATGGGAAGTGGTAGAACTCCAGAAGGGGGAGTTTGTGAGATACACAAAGGTTAGACTTCAGGCTTCAGAGCCTCCAGGCTCAGTCAAGGGTCTCAGATCCAAGCCTGGCATGTAAAGCAGACATTCTTGGTGCCCCACCCTGTCCGTATGTTCTCGTGGACTTCTAACTGCCGGTGTGTGCATCTCTTTGCCACAGGTGTCTCTGTAAAGCTTTGGAGGGTTGCACTGCCCTCCATCAAACCCACTGCTATCTAGTCGATTCCAACTCATAGTGACCCTAGAGGACAGAGTGGAACTGCCCCATAGAGTTTTCAAGGCTGAAATCTTCACGGAAGCAGACTGTCACATCTTTCTCCGGCAGAGCTGCTGGTGGGCTCAAACTGCTGACATTTTGGTTAGCAGCTGAGCGCTTTCACCACTGTGCCACCAGGGCGCCCTTCTGCCCTCCATCAGAGCAGACCAAAAGTGCCAAGAATCAGCACTCATGGGAGCAACCCTCTACCAATAACTCTAAGAAGTTGGAGTATAAGTATCCCAACTCACTCACTCCTTAGTTGGGATGACTCTGAGGAATATGTTCTGCACAGTTTAACACATTTCCCATGGTATTAAGCTGTTTGCCCAATCCTTTAATGACTAGCTTTCCTTCCATGCCTCACTTCCTCCCTCCCCTACGAGTGGTTTCTGCACCTCTTAAATAAATTACTTTCTCACAGCAGACCTTCGTTCAGGGTCGCTTCTGAGTGAATACAAAATAAAGCATCAGGAAGAACGACCCTTCACAGAACCATGACAAGATGGTTGACACAGTGGCTGTAATGATGGGCTCAGAGACAACAACGATTGTGAGGATGTCACAGGACTTGGGGCAATATTTCATTCTGTTGTACACAGGGTCGCTATGAGTCCGAACTGACTCGATGGCCCCTAACAACAACAACAAATAATTTTTTCCCGATTTTAGAAAGTTAATTTTTCTAAGAAGTAATACCTTAAAATGGCACAAAATTCAAAAGACAAAAAGTCAAAAACAAGGCATTTGAAATGACATCTTTTTATTTCAAAGATTCATGCAATGTTTGCGTTTTATTTTATAGTGTAACTGTGCTTGTCTCAGAATAAATATCATGTTTATATCCCTACATTATCTAGAAAAGTTGATACTCTAAGGATGGGAATTGGGTTCATCTTTCTTCTGAAACCATTGGAGGGCTCTGCCATGCCACTATAAGTCCCTGGGTGGTGTAAACGTTTAAGAGCTTGACAGCCGAAAGGTTGATGGTTTGAACCCACCCAGAGGCACCTTGGAGGATAGGCCTGGCGATCTGCTTCTGAACGGTCACAGCCTTGAAAACCCTATGGAGTGCAGTTCTACTCTGCACACATGGGGATGCCGTGAGTCAGAATCGACTTGAGAGCAATTTTTTTTTTTTTTTTGGCTCCCTGACTGTTTATTATTTCACGTTTGTTAGAAAACTAAGTGAATTAGTGAAAGTGATGCAGGCTTGTTAGTCGATTGGAACAAACATAAAAAAGTTGTTTTCATTTTATTGCAGTTTAAACAATTAACAATAAATTTTTTTTTTTAGGTCAAGGTTTAATAGTTGAATAAGTTATTCACAAGTAGGTTTACTTCCACATTTTGAGAATAAAAACAAATCTAATTCTGAGTTCAACTAATTATTTGTCGAATGCTTTAAAAATGTAATGTGCTTACATACATGCTTAATGACTATGTTGTGTCGTTTTTTGGTTTTGTTTTCCTATGGGTAGGGATTCCAATTTTCCTTTTGACTAAGTGGGTAAAATAAAGTAACCACATTGATTTTTATTATAGGATGTTAACTACCTGACAAAATGGCATGATGCTTAAACTAAAATGGTGTACATAAGTTGGATTTCTCCCAGTTGTTACTGATGTGTAAAGGCAATTCAGGTGTTTACCAGATTCTGGGGCTTGAGTTTTAATTTAGGATGTGGCTGGGCAGGCTGGGAGGGCCCCAGGTGGACTGAGTGCTGGAAAGGGGCAGTCATGAGGGAGATCAAGATTTTGATGGGGATGGTTTTCAAGTGTCAGTTATTTCTCAGGAGGGCTGGGATCCGGAGCGGCCTCCCCTTGAGGTTGCCTGGAGATAGGAGGGGACCTGGGTATGGGCCAAGAGACAGGAGAGGGAGGAAAGTGCTAGATTCTCACCTGTCTGGGGACCTTCTGGAGGAGATGCCAGTGCCCCTGGAGCCCTATGCTTGCTCTGGCCATCTTTGGGGGACAGACCCAGTTCTAAGAGTGGGGTGGAGGCCAGCCTCTGCCCTTGTGCCCTCAGTGCAGAGCTCTCCCCCAGGCTGAATCCACTCTGCAACCTACTCTGCAGCCTCTGCATGGGTTCGAACCTTCAACCTTTTGGTTAGCAGCTGAGCACTTAACCATTTGCTCCACCCAGGGACTCCTGTCTAGTTCCTGCAGAGCCGATTCTGACTCAGGGAGACGCCATGTGTATCAGAGTAGAACTGTGCTCCATACAGTTTTCAATGGCTGATTTTTTGGGGAAGTAGATTGCCAGGCCTTTCTTCTGAGGTGGTGCCTAACTAACCTTTCAGTTAGGAGCTGAGTGTTTAACCATTTGCACCACCCAGGGAGAGTGTAGATGTTATTATTGTCATGTTTTTGGATAAGAAAGTCAAGTCTAGGTGAATTTAAGTGACTCAAGTCAATTATGGTCAATGTTCCAGGGCCTGCCAAACCCTGTGTAAGTTTCTCTTCTTTCCCTTAATTAATTCTTTTGATTGTCATAAGACAATCACAGATCAAAGGGCTTTGTGCATGCAATGCCAGGCAACATCAAGTTATTAACCTCTGCCTGGTGGGGAGGTGGTCTTCCCAAGTCAAATTATCCTGAGTCCCAGCATTATTCCTTGGGGTGGGATTGGTGAGGGAGCCATGAGTGGGATCTTGCCTGAAGCCTACAGCCAAGTCCCTGAAGGAATTACTGGTTGTCTGGTCTTATAAGGGGAGGGGAATACAGCTGCTTTTTATAAATTTCCTCAGAATCACAAATTGTGAGCCCACGTTGACAACCGATCTGAACTTAATTTTTATCTGAGGATGTATGCAAGCAAGCTGGATTTCTAAACAAAAGGATCTTTCTAGGCAGGACGTTTGCAGATAAAATTTATTGTTTTTCTTTCACTGCAGATGTGTTGGCTGTCTTTCAGGAAGGGACACAGAGACCTTGGCATTCCCCGATTTAGAGATCAATGGCCAACATCTAGCAGTTCCATCTGCCTCTGAGAAGGAAAAACACATAGGGAGCACCAATGACTCATACTCCATTGTGGGCCTTTTGGAGGGTTTCCTATAACAGTCATAAAACTAGTAATCGATGAGTCAGGGCAAGAGCTCAGGGCTTTGGACCTCTGATCTATTGCTACTTCCATGACCTCACAGTGCTTCTCCTGAGTTTTTTTGAAAACTAAAGTTCCTAAAGTTCCACTGTTGCAAAGAGTCACTCAGCTGTTTCTCCAGCATGTAGCCTTTGAGAGTTTGGCTTTGCCACTTTCTACCTGTGTTGCTCAACACTTCTTTTTTCCAAGTTTGCTCTGTAAATTAAAACCTATTTCCTGGGGTTGCTGTGGGGATTAATGAGTTACTACTTATAAAGCCACTACCTGTATATGAGTTTGTCTTACTTTGATGGTATGTGTGTTGCTATGATGCTGGAAGCTATGCCACTGGTATTTCAAACACCAGCAGGGTCACCCACGGTGGACAAGTTTCAGCAGAGCTTCCATAGTAAGATAGACTAGGAAGAAGGGCCTGGCAATCTGCTTCTGAAAATTAGTCAATGAAAAATCCTATGGATTACAAGAGAATATTGTCTGATACAGTGTTGAAAGATGAGCCTCTTTAGGTTGGAATGTACTCAAAATACACAGTGTCTGCAATAATGGATGTGAATATACCAACAACCTTGAAGATGGCACAGGACCAGCAACATTTTGTTCTGTCATACACGGGGTCACCGTGGGGTGGAGCCAACTTGACGGCAACTGATAACAACAATGACACCATCTAAAGCACATATCAAGTGCTCAGTAAATACCAACTCTTGTTAGAATGGCGAAGGTAACTGACATCTTTCAAGTATCTACAATGCTATGTGCTGAGCACTTAGCATTTGTTATATCATTTACTACTCAAAATAGTCTTTTGAAGTTAACAGAATTGTGATTATTTCATTGCAGTTGAGGAATCTGAAGTTTAGAGGGATGATGGGTATTAAAGACACCATATAGTCTTGTCTGTCTGCAAGAACTGTGTGGTTTCCACTCCTCCCTGCCTTCCCTAAAGGTATGGGGATGGAAGGTGGGAACGAGAGGCGTTTAGTAGGAATCTAAATTATGATCCAGTTCCCAAAACCTTACTTCTAAAATCATAAGTGAAGAGTTTGAAGGCAGAAATTAATTCTGAAGAAATAGAAAGCGATCCATACATCAAGATACAATAAGAAAGATATTGTGGAATTTGGAAATGCTTTTTAAAGACCAGTTTAAGATCCAAAGTGTTTTGGGTAGTGATGTGTTGAGGTTCAACACCTGAGAAAAGATGTCATTAACGGGCATGATGGGGTGTAAAGATGGCATGAAACAAAGTCATGAGGAGATGGTCTTAAGTAAGATGGATGTAAAATCCTCTCACTCAGGCTTCACCCGAGAGGAGAGCGAGAGCTTTTCATTTTCACACCTTCTCTCATTTCAGGGCTGCGAACATTCTTGGCCGCGTAAGCCCTATTCTTTCTGACGGGTCTGCTGTAACATGTGATCTGAATTTTGCTTGTGAAAGTCTCTCTGAGGAGCACCTTGCGAATCTAGCAGATCCACAGTGAAAAGAAGACTTGAAGTTATCTCCTCGGGGGCAGAAAGGAAGCCGGGAGGGTTAACGAATTTGCCGGGAATGTATTGGGCTGAGGCAAGACATCCACATGAGTCTCTCACAGACTGGAAGGTCAGAGAACAGTCTCAGCCCTGGTAGGACTTCTCCTCAGTTTTCAGTATCTTGCCTCAAAGAGCTTGGCACACCCTGACCCCCGCTGCACGCAGCATCTCTTTGCTGGGATGAATCGCTGGACGAACTCAGCTGCTACATCCTGTTTCTCTTACAGACTCTCAAATCCTCAGGATTCCTAAGTCTGAGCTCTTGTGGACCCAGGCCATTTCTTATTACCTCATCTTTCCAAGTGTCCTGGTGGGAAAAGATTATAGTTCTCTGTAAAAGAGACAATGTGTCTGCACTCATTTCCTCATTTCTTCACTGAGGCACTCAAGGGAAACGTTTTTGAACACCTTTCATGTGACTGGCGCTATCTTAGGCGCTGTTGTTGTTAGCTGCTGTCGTGTCAACTCCGACTCGTGGAGACCTTATGTACAACAGAACGAAACGTTGCCTGGTCCTGAATCATCCTCAGGATCGCCAGCATGTTTGAGTCCATGCTTGCATCTGTTGTGCCACTCCATCTCACTGGGAGTCTCTCTTGCCTTCATTGGTCCTCTACTTCACCAAAGGTGATGTCCTTCTTTAGCCATTGACCTTTCCTGATGACGTGTCCAAAGCCAGGTGAACCAGACGATATTCTGTTGTGATCCATAAGGTTTTCATTGGCTAATTTTTGAAAGTAGATTGCCAGACCTTTCTTCCTAGTCTGTCTTAGTCTGGAAGCTCCGCTGAAATCTGTCTACTATGGGTGACCCTGCTGGTATTTGAAATACAGTTGGCATAGCTTCCGGCATCACAGCAACATGCATGCCACCACAGTAAGATGGGTGGTGGATCCTAGGCACTAGGAGCTCCCAAATTGCCCATAGGCAGCTAACTGCCACTCAAAATGCAATATTATAATTGTGGGACAGAAGAGCTTCAACAATAGAGTATTATTGTAACGGAGGGAGAGATCAAATGGCCCTGAGGGAGGATGGAGGGAGCAAGTGAAAGATCAAGGTTGTATGTGGGGCCCCTGAGCCTCACCAAGTGTTTCAGGCAGGGAGAGCAGAATATGAAAGAGCTGAGATGACCCGAGCCTGCAGCTACTTCTCCTGAAGCCAGCTCATTTAGGATTCATTTGTCCAAGGACGAGTTTACTTAAAATCCAACCCTCCTTTCCCGCTATTCCCAACTTTTTATATTGAAGGTTGTTCACATTGGTCTTCTCTCTCATGCAGATTTTTTTATTTTTATTTTTTAAATGGAATTATCTGAGAGTCAGCTGCAGACACCATGAAACCTCATGCCTAAATATTCTGGCAAGCAACTCTTAAGAACAAGGACATTCTCCTCCATAACCACAATACCACTGCTGTTTGTTTGTTGTTAGGTGCCACTGAGTCGGTCCAACTCATAGTGACCCTATGGGACAGAGTAGAACTGCCCCATAGGGTTTCCAAGGGGCAGCTGGTAGATTTGAACTGCTGACCTTTTGGTTAGCAGCTGAACTCTTAACCACTGCACCCCCAGGGCTCCCACAATACCATTAGCACACCTATTTTTTTTGGAGTGTTTTTGCATACTTTTGAGGAGCTTTTTTTTTTTTTTCCAGGATTGAAAAAATAAAAATAAAAGTCAAAAAATAAATTGAAGTTATAACAAAGTTTGAAAGGAAATCTTCTGATGTATTGAAAGTAAATGAAATAGAGGGCTATATGGATACAAAGAAGTCCCTGGGTGGAGCAAACAGTTGACGTGCTGGGCTGCTAACTGAAAGGTTGGATATTTGAGTCCACCTAGAGGTGCCTGGGAAGAAAGGCCGGGAGATCTACTTCTGAAAGGTCACAGCCATTGAAAAACCCTATGGAGCACAGTTCTACTCTGAAACACATGGGCTCACCGTGAGTTGGAATCAACTCGACAGCAACTTGTTTTGTTACAGATACAAAACAATCCCTTCATTTTTGAAATGCCATCAATTGGCTTTAAGAGAAATGGTCTGGAAATTCCAAGTGCTTTGACATGGTTTGAGCTCAGGTGCATCCTTGCTGCCTGGAGGAAGGGTGAGGCTGAAGTGACAGAGGGTGGCTGGGTCAAAGGGGTCCTTGGATTCCCTGCCAAGAAGTTCAGGCAATGGGGAGAGGAAAGTTTTAAATGGGAGAGGGGGTGACATGATCAAATACTCACTTTTGAAAGACAGTTCTAGCATCTCGGGCAGATGGACTGAGAGACCATGGAATGGAGGCAGGATGGCCAAGCAGAAAGCTTTAGCAATAGCATGAGGGAAGATAACAAGGTCCTGAACCAGGGCTCAGGGGCTGGTCAGGAAGGATGCTATGGTCATGAATCAGAGGAAACCCACCATCTGCTTCAGGGCCTCTGACGTTCTGGAAAATTACTGAACTGTGTTGAAATTACAAAAATAAACCCTGGAGTTCTCTATGGTGCCTTCTCCTGATCATGGAGAGAACTGTTAATATCACTTCTTAGCATGAATCTTATTTTCACGTGGGCATATTCCTAATAATCAAAAGCTCCTGCAGTGTTCCAGGAATTTGGAATCTCTTCATTTGTTTTGCCTTTCCGACATTGTTGAGATTGAATTTTTTTTGGGGGGGAGGGAAATTGACTGAGTTAAAGGGTAGGGCTATTATCTCCTTGTGTCATATCCATCCAGCACGATTAGCAAATAAATTATGGTGGGATTAGATATTGACTTGCTTTTTTTTTTTTCCAACCAAGTATCAAGGAAGATATCATTTGTGGAGGCCAGCACACATTAATACTTATACAGATAACTCCCAAGTTTCAACTGAAGAAGTAAATAAGAAAATGCCTGGAGGAGCAATGACGTTGTTAGAGATAACATGTATGATTTTGAACCTGAAAATGTCTTGTAGATAGACAAGAAAAAATCCTCCTTCTTTAATTACTGCTGTTCTAAATTAGCAATTACCACCATTATCAGTGTATTGATTATGCATGGAAAATGTGTTTATTCATTACTTGTTCACAGGCTCTGTGCTCTGGGAGTGGGCTGTATATAGTACGTGCCTAGGAGAGCAGTGAGCAGGATTGGATGGGGGCATCTTGGAGCTTGCAGGAACTTGCCCTGGGGGAGGCATGTGCAGAGAGGAGGAGCTACACTCCTTGGGGTTGGCAAGCAGAGCCAGCTGTCCAAGACTAGAAGTAAGTATAGTACTGTGACGTGTGTATGGTCTGCCAAACCAAAAAACCAAACATGTTGCCATTGAGTCGATTCTGATTCAGGGCAACCCCAGGTGTGTCAGAGTATGACTGTGCTCCATAGGGTTTTCTTGGCTGTAATCTTTATGGAAGCAGATCACCAGGCCTTTCTTCTTTGGTGCTGCTGGATGGGTTCAAACCACCAACCTTTAGGTTAGTACTCGAGCACTTAACCATTTGTACCACCCAGGGACCTCAGGGGCTACCCAAGGTCACACAATCACACCGGACTCCAGTGTCGGGGGTGGGCAGTGACAGAGTGGGTGAGAGTGGGAGGAACAGAGTAGTGCAGACAAGACAATGAGCTCTCATGCTTCTAGCAGGATGCTGGCTGGGTTTACGATCTTGGATATCTGTGGATTTAGGGATGGAGTGCAGTGGGGGTGCTTACGTGGGGAGTGAAGCAAACAGACATTTATGGAAATTTCCAAAATTGAACATATCATAACTAGGATATTTTTCCCTCAAGCAAACAGGCTAGGTATCGTGTATCTTAGTCATCTAGTGCTGCTATAACAGAAATACAACAAGTGTATGGCTTTAACAAACAGAAGTTTATTCTCTCACACTTTAAGAGGCTAGAGGTCCAAATTCACGGTGCCAGCTCCAGGGGAAGCCTCTCTCTCTCTGTCCATGCTGGGGGAAGGTCCTTGTCATCAATCTTCCCCTGTCCTAGGAGCTTCTCAGTGCAGGAACCTTGGGTTCAAAGGATGCCCTCCCCTCCTGGTTCTGCGTTCTTGGTGGTGTGAGGTCCCCCTGTATCTCTGCTCACTTCTCTCTTTTATATCTCAAAAGAGATTGACCCAAGATACAATCTAATCTTGTAGATTGAGCCCTGCCTCATTAACATAACTGCCTCTAATCCTGCCTCATTAACATCATAGAAGCAGGATTTATAACACATAGGAAAATCACATCAGATGACAAAATGTTGGACAATTACACAATACTGGGAATCTAGCCTAGCCAAGTTGACGTACAATTTTGGGTGACACAATTCAATCTGTAATAGCATGTCCACATTGCATTTCTTAGTAAATCCCTGTAACCAAGAGTAAAATTAAGGTAATGTTCATCCCCACCACCTATCTGTCAGTTTATTGTACTGTGGTGGCTTGCATGTTGCTATGATTCAGGAAGCTATGCCTTTGTTATTTCAAATACAAGCAAGGTCACCCAGGGTGGATAGGTTTCAGTGGATCTTCCAGACAAAGACAGACTAGGAAAAAAGACTTGGTTATGTATTTCTAAAAATTAGCCAATGAAAACTCTATGAACACTTCAGAATATTGTGTGATATAGTGCTGGAAGATGAGTGTCCTAGGCTGGAAGGTACTCAAAATACACAGTGGCTGCAACAATGGACTCGAACATACCAATGATCATGAAGATGGTGCAGGGCTGGGAAATGTTTCTGTTATATAAATGTTGCCATGTGTCGGAGCCGACTTGAAGGCAACTAACAACAACGACAATGTTCATCCATTCAGCATGTGTGCTAGACTCTGTGCAAGGAGAGAAAAAGGATGAATAAGACCCAGGGTATGCTCACAAGTTACTCACAGTCTAGTAGGAAGAAAGCAAGTAGAGAAGTAGGCAAATCTTTTGGTTCATTGTGATGAGGGCTAGGAGAAAGTGTGTACAGGTAGCTAAGGGAACCCATGGGAGGGAGCACTTATTTCAGCCTGGGGTAGGGAGGGGCTGGGCCTGAAAGTGCTCCTGGAAGATATGTATGTAGGCCAGAAGGAAATTAACAAGCCGAAGTAATGGGAGAAGACCTTCCAAACAGACGGTATAGCGTTGCAGAGACGTTATTGTTGTTAGTTGCTGTCGAGTCGATTCTGACTCAAGGCAACTCCATGTGTTCTACAGAGTAAAACTGCTGCATAGAGTTTTCTTGGCTGTAATCTTAACTGAAGCAAATCGTCAGATCTTTTTATTCGATGATACTGCTGGGTGGATTCGAACCATCAACCTTTAGGTTAGCAGTCAAGTGAAAACTCTTTGTAGCACCTATGGACCTTGCAGAGGTGTGTTGTTGTTGTGTGTCCTTGAGTTGATTCCGACTCATTGTGACCCTATGTGACATAGCAGAACTGCCCCATAGGGTTCTCTTGGCTGTAATCTTAATGAAAGCAGGTCTCCCATGGAGCTGATGGGTAGGTTTGAACCACCAACCTTTCAGTTAGCAACCAAGTGCTTAAGCATTTGTGCTACCAGAGCTCCTTTGTAGAGGCATAGAGGTGAAAAAAAGAGAGAGTCCAGGGGCTGTGAGCCTGGTTGAAAAGCAAGGTCTGAGACGGGAGCGTTGAGAGGGGCAGTGAGGTAAGGAGGGGTCAGGTTGTGAAGAGCCTGGCCCATCACATTCAGGAGTTGGGGCATGGCTGTGAGAGCAGTAGGAAATCAATGAAGAATGAAGTGCGTTGTAAACAACAAAGTGCTGTGTAAATGCAAATCCTGCTATCACTAATCCTTTTGGTGCATGCTGGACATTTTACTTAGTTCGAGAAATTACATTTGCTGCAAATGTGTTTTTGGCATTAGAAGGAAAATGTGAGTGTTTGGATATTGTTAAAATCACTTATTCTAATCAGTGTGACATTAAAATTGAGAAAAATATTTAAGAAGAATGACTGGAAAAGACCCCCTTTTGTCCTGGTAGGAGAGAAAATTCAAGAAAACGGATGGACAGAATGGCAGCTGTGGTTCTGTGCATACAGGATAGAAGTACCAGGGCAGGATCTGGAGAGGAGGATTGGGCCTCAGGGGGTCTCAAAGTCTAGGCAAGGGATCAGGGTGGGGTCCCAGTCAGAGGGGCCCAGGGTACTCTACAGGGCAGCTGGGTTGTGTATGGAGAGAGTGGGTGATGCAAACAGTTAATGTGTTGGGCTACTAACCAAAAGGTTGGAGGCTCGAGACCACCAAGAGGCACCTTGGAAGAAAGGCCTGGGGATCTACTTCTGAAAAATCAGTCATCGAAAACCCCATGGAGTACAGTTCTACTCTGACACACGTGGAGTCACCATGAGCCAGAATTAAGTTGATGGCAACAGGTAATTGGTATTTACTTTCTAAACAGAGGCCTTTATGCACTTACCTTTAAAATATGACTCATTCGAAGATCTCAGTGTCTACCTACCCAACATCACATTTCAGTGTTGATGCTTCCTTTGCTAGTGTGTAGAGCTGAACTGTCCACTGGGAAGCCACTAACACATATGACTATTGAGCCCTTGAAGTCTGGCTAGTCCGAAATGCAGCCAGTGCAACCCAAATTTCAAAGACTTTGTACAAAAGAGAGAATGCAAAATATCTCATTAATAATTTCTACATTGATTTCATTCACATAATAACATTTTGGTATGTTGGGGTAAATCCAATGTATTATTAAAGTTAATTTCACCTGTTTCTTTGTACTTTTTAAAATAAAGCTACTAGAAAGTTAAAAATTACATACGTGGTTTGCATATGTGCATCCCTCATATACAGCCTGCCCTGGTAAAAGCATATATTTAAATTGTTACAGTAACATATTTTCGTACTGGTTATAAAAGTTGTTGTTCATTGTAAAGCACCTTGAAACTAAAACGATCAAAAATAGAAATCCCCAGTGGAGTCGTCTGTCTGACATAAGCAGATGCACATTTTTGTGGATATTTTCTTCCATTACCTTTTTAGTAAACAATACTGAAACCATTATACATATCCTTTTGGGCACTGAGCTTTTTCAGCTCACTATTATATTGTAAATGTTTTACAATGTTATTAAATATTGTTAAAAACATTTGATGGGTACAGAACATTCTGGAAGTTGTTCAGGGTGCCACACATGTGTCCTCTCTGGGTTTCTGACCAATGGCATGTACACTTGGGGATCAATAACCAATGATGGGTGAAGAAGTAGTTTATTAATTGGTGCCTGGGTAAGCTCCCAACAACCCGTCTTTTGTCACCTGGTGACAGATGGATTGGAGAACACAGCTTAGGCCTGAATCTGAATCTTGAGACCTGCTTGGTATTTGTATATGTGTGTGTATGTCTGTGTGTGTTTGTGAGAGAGACAGAGTGAGAGACAGAGAGAGATTGAGAGGAAGATCGACCTATCTACCTATGTATCTATCTGTCTGTCCATCTGTCTGTTTGTTTGTCCATCCATCTATCTACGTACCTACCTATCTGCTGAGAGAACAAGCCCACTAACTGATTGAGACAGCAGAGCAGACACTGAATCCATTTCCTAACTGGTTGCATGAATGGCCAGCATAATTAAGTCCCAAACAGAAAAAGCCAAGAGGACAGGGGAACCTACCTTCAGCAGGTAGGTCCTGAGCCCTTTCCATATGTGTCTACCTCACGGAAGCTACAAAGCTCAAGAAGACCTAGTTTCCTTGGGGAAGAAAGTAGAAGAGGAAGTGGAAACAGGGCAAGAGTCAAGAATGCCCATTAACTATGAACACAGTGCAATGTGGCACGGTGAATGCCCAAGCTCTGACAAAACTGTTCTGCCACTCCCACACTGGGACGAGAAACTAGGACATAAAGGTAGAGGAAAGACTGAAATGCCCTCCCCAGAACTTCCATCTAGGGAGAGCAGATGAAGTGCCTTTCTCTGCCGGCTCCAATGTCAGCAGAGGGGCATAAACATTATTCTATCAATCAATATATTCCAGAGAGCATTCGTTCAACTGAGCAGTTACAAACTGTCCTTGTTCTTGCATGCCATTGAATCAATTCCAACTCATAGCAATTTTATAGGACAATAGAATTTGCCCCATAGGGTTTTCTAGGCTGTAATCTTTATAGGAGCAGACCACCAGGTCCTTTCTCCCACGGAGCTGCTGGTGGATTCAATCTGCTGACCTTATGGTTAGCAGCCGAGCACTTAACCACTGTGCCATAAAAAAAAACTACTTGCTGTCGATCAAGTCAATTCCAACACATGTGACCCCTGTGTGTCAGAGTAAAACTGTGCTCCATCAGGTTTTCAATGGCTGATTTTTTGGAAGTAGATCCCTAGGCCTTTCTTCTGAGGTTCCTCTGGGAGGACTTGAACTTCCAACCTTTTAGTTAGGAGCTGAGCACATTAACTATTTGCATCACCCAGGGACTCTTAAACCAATTTGACTGTTCAGAATAGTCAGGTTGGTTTTGGTGGATGTTGGTTGGCTCCAATGAGGGTAGGTAGGTGAGAGCTATGGTTCACTTCTCCATGACCTTACTACCAGGTATGTTATAATGAAGTGACAGTGACGTCTGCTCCACGTGCAAACATTTGTTAACAAACAAGGCCACGGTAATCATAGGTCTGATCTTGGAATCTTGGTAAAGCCCTACTTGTCTGCCCTTTGGCCCTCTAAAAAACACCCTGTAAGAAGGGTTTACTACAGGCAGATGTAGCGACTTTTTTTTTTTTTTTTATTGTACGTTAGATGAAGGTTTACAGAACAAATAGTTTGTCATTAAACAGTTAGCACACATATTGTTTTATGACATTGGTTAACAACTCCATGACGTGTCAACACTCTCCCTTCTCGACCTTGGGTTCCCTATTATCAGCTTTCCTGTCCCCTCCTGCCTTCTAGTCCTTGTCCTGGGTTGGTGTGCCCCATTAGTCTTGTTTTGTTTTATGGGCCTGTCTAATCTTTGGCTGAAGGGTGAACTTCGGGAGTGACTTCATTACTGAGCTAAAAGGGTGTCTGGGGGGCCATACTCTCGGGGTTTCTCCAGTCTCTGTCAGGCCAGTAAGTCTGGTCTTTTTTTGTGAGTTAGAATTTTGTTCTACATTTTTCTCCAGCTCTGTCCGGGACCCTCTGTTGTGATCTCTGTCAGAGCAGTCAGTGGTGGTAGCTGGGCACCATCTAGTTGTACTGGACTCAGTCTGGTGGAGGCCGTGGTAGTTGTGGTCCATTAGTCCTTTGGACTAATCTTTCCCCTGTGTCTTTGGTTTTCTTCATTCTCCCTTGAGATGTAGTGACTTTTTATCTAGAGGTAGAATTAGCCAGCCTTCCAGTTGGATTAGGGAATAGAATTCCACATCAAGTAGTAAGAGTATAACATCAAAGTGAGTCCTAGGCTGGCTGTCCCAATGAAATAGACCATCGAGCTCCTCAGATTCGTCTATGTTTACAACTTAGTAGAGATGCCTGTGCAAGACTTCAAGCCAATCTGCATGTTTGAACTCTACTCATTTCAATGGTGAGAAATTGTTTCAAATATACCTTATGCTGAATTAATAAACCCTGTAGTATAGATTAAAAATTTGATATTTGAGGTGATTTTCACATATCTTCTGCAGTTGCGACTCCTGATTAGGATCTTTCAAATGTTAACTAACACTTCTAGAGTGTATGTTTCTGATTGTTGTTGTTATTAGCTTGGTGCAAACTGTGGGTTTGTTGCCAAAATAAGAGAAGCCAAGCTGGAATAGGTTGAGGCATGAAATATTTCCTAAGTTTTCTTTTCCCCAGCCCATATTTTTTTAGTGTCAGATGTTTGGGGGAGAAGGGTTTAAACTGTTTGAAAAATACTGTTAAAAACACAGAATAAAACAAAACCTTCCCCACAAAAATAGATGAATTAATAATGGTAGAAATATAAGCATGATGTTCTTCTCCAGGGACTGGTCCCCCCTGATAACATGTCCAAAGTTAAGTGAGACAAAGTCTCACCATCTTCACTTCTAAGGAGCATTCTGGCTGTACTTCTTCCAAAACAGATTTGTTTGTTCTCCTGGCAGTTCATGGTATATTCAATACTCTTCACCAACACCATAATTCATCGTGCTTGGTAAAATAGAGGGTCATCGAAAAAGAAGACCCTCAGCAAGATGGATTGACGCAGTGGCTGCAACAATGGGCTCAAACATAAGAATTGTGGGGATGGTGCAGGACCGGGCAACATCTTGTTCTGTTATACGTGGGCTTGCTATCAGCTGGAACTGACGTGATGGCACCTGGGTCTATCGGAGGCATATTCTTTTATATACTGAGTAATTATCCCATCTGACTATATTCTCAGAAAGGTGCTAGGACTGGAGAATTAACCTCAATAATTATTTCACATGACTGTTATGGGAGTTAAGAGATAAACTTCATGAAAGTGCCTTACAAATTGTAAAGAGCTATTATTATTTACCATTATTATGATTACTAATAGCTTCATAAAACTTTCTCTCCACAACCTGGCTCCGCATGTGTACTTTATTAACAGGTAATACCTGGTATCCTTGGGTGGTGCAAATGGTTAAACACTCAGCTACAAATTGAAAGGTTGGAAGTTTGAATCCATCGAGAGGAGCCTCAGAAGAAAGACCCGGTAATCTACTTTCTGAAAAATCAGCAGTGCATAAGAGTTCCAATCTCCCCAAAGCCTCTCCAACATTGGTTATTTTCTGTTTTTTTGATTAGTGCCAGTAATGTTGGGGTGAGATGGCATCTCATTTTGGTTTTGATATCCATTTCTCTAATGGCTAGATGTCACCTTGAAGACTAAGGTGCGCCTGACCAAAGCCATGGTGTTTTCAGTTGCTGCATATGCATGCAAAAGCTGGACGACGAATAAGGAAGACTAAAGAAGAATTGACGCCTTTGAATTGTGATGTTGGGGAAGAATATTGAATATACCATGGACTACCAGAAGAACGAACAAATCTGTCTTGGAAGAAGTACAACCAGAATGCTCCTTAGAAGCAAGGATGGTGAGACTGTGTCTCACATACTTTGGACATGTTATCAGAAGGGATCAGTCCCTGGAGAAAAACATCATGCTTGGTAAAGTAGAGGGCCATCGAAAAATAGGAAGACCCTCAACAAGATGGATTGATACAGTGGCTGCAACAATGAGCTCAAGCATAACAAGGATTGTGAGGATGGCACAGGACTGGGCAGTGTTTTGTTATGTTGTACATAGGGTCTCTATGAGTCGGAACTGACTTGACAGCACCTAACAACAACAACAAATGGCTAGTGATTGCTAGCATTTCCTCATGTGTCTGTTAGTCACCTGAATGTCTTCTTTGGTGAAGTTTCTGTTCATATCCTTGGTCCATTTTTTAGCTGGATTATCTGTATTTTTGTTATTGAGGTGTTCAAGTATTCAATAGATTTTAGGGATTAGGCCCTTGTCATATATGCCGTAGCCAAAATTTTTTTCCCAGTCTGTAGGTTCTCTTTTTACTCTTTTGGTGAAGTCTTTCGATGAGCATAAGTGTTTAATTTTTAGAATATTCCAGTTATCTAGCTTATCTTCTGGTGTGTGTGTATTGTTAGTTATGGTTTGTATCCTATTTATGTTGTATATTAGGGTCCCTAGCTTTGACTCTATTTTTTCTTCCATGATCTTATAGTTTTTGATTTTATATTTAGGTTTTTGATACATTTTGAATTAGTTTTTGTGTATAGTGCAAGATATGGGTCCTGTTTCATTTTTTTACAGATGGACATCCTGTTTTGCCAGCTCCACTTGTTAAAAAGACTGTCTTTTCCCCATTTAATGAAATTTGGGCCTTTGTCAATGATCAGGTGACCATAGGTGGATGGATTTACATCTGGGTTCTAGATTCTGTTCCATGGGTCAATGTGTCTGTCATTGTACTACTACCAGGCTGTTTTGACTACCATAACTATATAGTAGGTTTTGAGGTCAGGTAGTGTGAGGCCTCCTACACTGTTCTTCTTCAATAATGCTTTACTTATCTGGGGTCTCTTTCTTTTCCATGTAGGTTTGTTGATTAGTTTTTCCATCTCATTAAAGAATGCTGTTGGGATTGGGATTGCATTGTATTTGTAGATTGCTTTGGGTAGAACAGACACTTTCACAATGTTGCATCTACCTATCCATGAACATGGTATATTTTTTCATTTATGTAGGTCTCTTTTGGTTTCTTGCAGTAGTGTTTTGTAGTTTTCTTTGTATAGGATTTTTATGTCCCTGGTTAGATTTATTCCTAAGTATTTTATTTTTTTAGGGGCTATTATAAATGGTATGGAGCCCTTGTGGCTCAGCGGTTAAGAATTTGGCTGCTAACTAAAAGGTGAGCAGTTGGAATCCACTAGCTGCTCCTTGGAAACCCTGTGGGGTAGTTCAACTCTGTCTTATAAGGTCACTGAGTCGAAATCAACTGGATGGCAATGGGCATAAATGGTATTGCGCTCCTGCTTTCCTTTTTGTAGTTCTCATTATTGGTGTATAGTTCTTTAACTGATTTTTGTATGATTATCTTGTATCTTGCTACTCTGCTGAATTTTCTTTATTAGTTCCAGTAGTCTTCTTGTGGAATCTTTGGGGTTCTCTATGTATAGGATTATATCACCTGCGAATAGGGATAGTTTTACTTCTTCCTTTCCAATTTGGATGCCCTTTTTTTCTTTTTCTTGCCTTATTGTTCTAGCTGGGACTTTCAGTACAATGTTAAATAGGAGTGTTGATAAAGGACATCCTTGTCTTGTTTCTGTTCTCAGGGGTAATGTTTTCAGCCTCTCTCCATTGAGAATGATGTTTACTCTTGGTTTTGTATAGATACCCTTTATTATGTTGAGGAATCTCCCTTCTATTCCTATTTTATTGAGAGTTTTTCTCAGGAACGTGTGTTGGATTTTCTTGAATGTCTTTTAGGCGTTGATTGAGATGATCATGTGATTCTTTTCTTTTTTTATGTGGTTGATTATGTTGATTGATTTTCTAATGTTGAACCATCCTTGCATACCTGATGTGAATCCCACTTGGTCATGGTGTCTTATTATTTTTTTTATATGGTGCTGAATTCTACTGAGTATAATTTTGTTGAGAATTTTTGCATCTATATTCAGGAGAGATATTGGTCTGTAACTTTCTTTCTTTGTGGTGTCTTTGCCTGGTTTTAGTATCAGGGTTATGCTGGCTTCACAGAATGAATTTGCAGGTATCTCTTCCTTTTCTATGTTTGTGTAGTACCGGTGTGAGCTCTTCTCTGAACGTTTACTAGAATTCCCCAGTGACACCATCTAGGACAGGACTTTTTTTTTGGTAGTTTTTTTTATTATTATAATAGAGGGATCGCGGTGCTTGGCAGGATCGGGCCTGGGGATGATGGGGTATAGGTTCTAGGGATCTGTGCTGTTGTTGCTCTGGGGTGCAATGCTTGGCAGGATGTGGCCTGGGATGGCACACAGTGCGGTCCGGGGATTGGAAGGTGCAGAGAGGCAGGAGGGAAGGGAGAGGATGTGATGTGCAGAGCTAAGTTGGAGAGAGAAAGAAGAGAGAGAAACCAAAGCAAAAAAAAAAAAAAAAAAAGTAAAGCACAAAAAAATAAATAATAAAATAAAGTGGTGGCATAGTGGGAGTCGTGAATGGAGGCAGGCCAGACCTGGGGGATTGTGTGCTAGTGACTCTCTAGCCAAGCAGTGCAGCATGGCCCATCAAGAAAGGGTGGGTTGGTGTATGGGGCTAGGTGGGTGGGAGAAAGGAAAGGGAGGAAGGGAAAGAGAAAGAAGAAACAAAAACAAACAAACAAAATATGGTGTTGAGGGAACCAGCCATTGAGGCTAGGGCAGAACCAGGGTAGTGGTGAGCTGGTGTCTCTCTTGCTGGGTGGTGCTGCATGGCTCGTCAGGAAGGAGAAGAGGCAGCACAGGGCCTAGGGGGGAGGGAGAGGGAAAAGAGAGAAAGGGAAAGATAAAGAAAAATAAAAAATATGGTGCTGAGTGTGGGGCAGACCCAGGGAGGCTGTGTGCCGGTGGTCTGTAGCTGAGCCATCTGGCACAGCCCACAGAGAAGGGACTGGTGCTGCCCATGGGGCTAGGTGGGCGGGAGAAAGGAAAGGATGGAAGGGAGAGACACAGAAGAAACAAAAACAAACAAAAAATATGGTGCTGAAGGAACTGGCCATTGGGGGCGGTGTGGACCCTGTGCAGCAGTAAGCCAGTGGCTCTCCAGCTGAGTGACCATGGCCTGTTGGAAAGCAGTGGAGGCAGCATATACAGGGCAGAAGGGTGGCGGTAGGAGAGTGTATATCTCTGGTTACTCGGCGCTCTATCTCCTGTTGGGGGCTCTGTGAAGTTGCTTTCCTGTACTCCCTGTCCAGGGTCATTGGTGGCTGTGCTCCAAGATGGTGAATCCATGCCACGTTAGCTGGCAGGAGACTTCCACTCCGTAGCTCTTCTCATTCTCTGTTCTCTGTTAGTTTTTTGTTCCGTTTGATGCTTGATCTAGTATTTTATCCTTTGATCTGACGCTTAGGGTTCCAGAATTGACGTTTGTATCTGTTTTAATTAGTTTTTTGGGTCTTTGCTGCAGAGGGACAGTGTGGTGCTTCTGTCTATAGTGCCATGTTGGTTCTGCCTCTTGATAACTGATTTTATATATATCACTAATCCTGTATATCTAGGCCCTCAGCTTTTTAAAAATTTTTAAGATTGATTTTAGGCTATTGATAAACACACATTGGATACCTATGAGTAGCCAATGGACTCAGGGCAAGCACAAACTATGGCTTTTGCCCTTGATGCCTAGTAACATGGCTGGAGAGACAAGCAATATGTGGACATGTGAGATTGCCAAACTGTGTGATTTGGTTAAAAAAAATTAGAGAAGGTAAAATCTGGAGGCCAGGCTAATAGGTGAAATATGCCAAGGGGTTCATTATCATTTACAGTATTTTTAGGAAAGCTAGAAAATGCTTTATTCTATTCAGCGTTCCTTGTCTTGGGAGTTGGAGGTGGACATCTGGGATACGTTTAGAGCTAGTTCCATTTTCACTTTCTTGAATTTTCTCTAAAAATTTTCCATGGGCATGAGAGCAGCTGGGTACTTGTTTCCTTGATTGACGCCTCTTCCTTTCCTTCCCCCCAACAACCACTTTAGGTCATTTGATTTCCTGTTTATACAGCAATTCCTCAGGACAGAACCTTTTGCCTTAGTCTTTTACAATCAGCTTCAGACCATTTTCCGCTCTGTTGTTGGGTACTTGATGAATCTTTTCTTGATTTAGTGACAGTTCTCTGCCCAGCTGAAATCCTGATTAGTGTCCAAAGGAAATGTTGTGGAGGTTACAGCAAGGTTGGAAAATTTTCTGAATAAATGCTCAGGTGACACCATAGATTATATGAGAAGGAAAGATGTATGTGTGTGCATGAGTGTACGTTTGTGCAGGTGTGTGTGTTCGTGTGCATACATGTGTGCATGAGTGTGCATGCATGTATGTGCATATGTATATGGTGTATACGTGTGTATGTGTGCATGTGTGTATGTGCGTATTTGTGTGTATGTGTATACATGAGTTTGCATGTGTGTGCGTATGTATATGAGTGTTTGCGTGTGTGTGTGTGTGTGTGTGTGTGTGTGTGTGTGTGGCATGGTGCTGGGAAGCAGAAGTGAGCTGGCTGCTTTCTCTCCTCGATGGATCTCCGTTGCACCCTGTCCCAGGTTCTTTTATTTATTTATTTATTGTTGTAATTAAATGAAGTTTACATTTCAAGTTAGTCTCCCATACAGAATTTTTTTTTTTACATACATTGTTATGAGACCCCAACCGCTCACCCCATTCTGCGACAACTGGATGTTGTCCTCCGCCCCTGATTCCCCATGAACATTCAACCAGCTCCTAACTCTCTCTGCCTTCACCTCTCACCTCTGGACAGAAGCCACCCCTTTGGTCTCTTGTATCTACTTGACTAAGAGGCACATTCTTCACAAGTATCACTTTATGTCCCACAGTCCAGTCCAACCCTGTCTGAAGAGTTGGCCTCAGAAATTGTTTTAGTTCTGGGATGATAGAGAGACCAGGGGCCATGCTTTCCTGGGCGCCTCCAGTCTCAGTCAGACCATTAAGTCTGGTCTTCTTAGTAGAATTTGAGTTCTGCATCCCACAACCTCTCCAGCATTTGTTATTTTGTGTTTTTTGGATTAATTAATGCTAGCCTTGTTGGGCTGAGATGATATCTCATTGTAGTTTTGAT
>NW_004443970.1:19299090-19322709 GCF_000243295.1 Trichechus manatus latirostris
TTTTTTTTTTTTTTTTAAATCCCCGCGGAAGGGTGCACACATGTACTTATCTTAGCCTCTTGGGAGCTGCTCTTCACTGGTTCGGAGTGTCAAAGCAGAATCTCTGCTGCCGGGTCTCTCTCAATGTGGAAGCCGCTTCCCGAGCGCGCACACAGCACAGCTGTTTGCCTACTTCATCGGGAACCAGTGTGGCTGAGGCACTGCAGTTTCGCCGCCAAACGGTCTCCCTCTCCTGTATCACTCAGATGGATTTCTTAACCTTGCCTTGTTCAGGGATCCCAGATATTCACATAAAATCAAGTCATTTGTTTTTCCAGGTCTTTGTTGTAAGAGGGATATAGGAAGCATCTAACTACTGCGCAATGTTTACCATGCCTCTCTGTCCCGGGTTCTTAAAGCTGTCGTATATTTGATTTCTGCTCCCAGGACTTCAGACGGTAGGGTGTTTGCTGAGGAAACTTAATAATCATAAATCTATATGGCTGATAGTCATTTTAAAGCTTTTATTATTCTTTTAAAAAAAAAAAACAATAACCCAAAAGAGGGGTAAGTAATGGGCCACCCACAACCCATTTCAAAGAATCTATTTTTTGATATCAGTGTCCCTGGCTTGTGCAAATCGTTAACATGCTTGGCTGCTAACCAAAAGGTTGGAGGTTTAAGTCCAACCAGAGATGCCTCTGAAGAAAGGCCTGGCAGCCTATTTCCAAAAAAAATCAGCCACTGAAATCCTCGTAGAGCACATTTCCACTCTGACACACATGGAGTTGTCATGAGTTGGAATTGACTCAGGGGCAACTGGTTTAAATTTTTTTTTTAATTTTAATTTTCTTATTGTGGTAAATACATATGCAACTCATCACTTGCCTTTTCAACATTCTTCACATGAACAATTCAGTGACGTTAGTTATGTTTATCACGTTGTTTAACCATCATCATCATCTGGTTCCAAATTTGGCAGGGAGATTGAAGTCTTAAAAACCCGTTCTAAATCCTCTCCCAACTTCAGTCCCTCTCCCAATCCACATCACTTGACAGGGGATGGAGGCATATTATCAGAAAAGGGGAGTTAGCTGGCCACAGCACCAGCGTGAGCATGTTCGTCTTTAGAATCTCCTGCAGCTCTCTTCGTAAGAGTTCTTGGCATCTTCTGATCTTCTCCACCAATGCATAAGCCCTGATGAATTTGGGCTTTTCTAACTTCTTGGCATCAAGGTGTGTCCTCTTGCATTTCCATCACAGACCCATAGGATAACAAGCTCAGGTAGCCACTTAGTCACTCTGCGTGCAGCACTTAACATGAGCTGATATTTTTGTTTGTATGATTATTATTATCTCCCCATCTCCCCACCCTGGTCTAGAACACCAGTTCCTTGAGGACAAGGACCTTGTCTCTTGGTGTCTTGTATCCTGCTAGAACAGAGGTTGGCACATAGAAAACACTCCATAAATATTAGCTGAAGAAATATATGTTGACTGAATTCCAAATTTACATAGACCCTGCCTTTCAACCAGGCCCCTTGGTGGCGCAGTTTGTGTGTGACTACTAACTTAAAGGTTGACTGTTTAAACCCACCCAGTGGTGCTGCGAAAGAAAGGCCTGGCAATCTGCTTCCATAAAGATTACAGCCAAGAAAACCCTATGGAGCAGTTTTACTCTGTAATTCGTGGGGTTGCCATGAACCGGAATAGATTCAATGGCCGTGGGTTTTGCCTTTCAACTGAGGGAAGGAGAAAAGCATTCTAATACAACCAGGGAAGGTAGATTTTCACTGGGTTGCTCTACTTAATGGTAAGGAGTGGAGAAGGGGTGCTAGAATCTTGACGAATGTGACTCTGAGTGGTCGGTTGAAGGGTCACGTCAGTGGCTAGGTTGTGGATGTGGCTCTCTCAGGTGGGCAAGCAGAGGCAGAGGTGAGACAGGTAGAGTTGAGGACACCTAGATGGAGATAGGGAGACAGAGCAGGAAGGAGGTGAGGCCTGATAAAATGTATCAGCCTTTTGGGCTAGAGGGTCAAAATCTTAAACATACACACAAATTTATTTTACTTTCAGATTATAAGTTAATGGAAGCCCATTTTAAAACTAAAGCAAAACATAAGTAAAAAAGAAAAATCAACATTAATCTCATCACTCAGTCATAATACTGTGAATATTTTGGTGGTTTCCTCTCATTTTTTTTTTCTCTACACATCCACACTCCACCTTTTTTCCTTTTTTAAAGTATTTGAGATCATAATGTGTAGTGGAGCTCTGGTGGCACAGTGGTTAAGAGTTTGGCTGCTAACCAAAAGTTAGCAGTTCAAATCTACCAGGTGCTCCTTGGAAACCCTATGGGGCAGTTCTACTCTGTCTTAATAGGGTCGCTATGAGCTGGAATCAACTCAACGGCAACGGGGTTGGTTTTTGGTAATGTGTAGTCAGTTTTGCACCCTCCTTTTTTCACTTAATGTCATTAAAAGTGCTTTTTTTACTTGCTGTTGTTGTTGGATGCAGTTGAGTAGATTCTGATTCATAGTGAACCCATGTGACAGTGGAACTGCCCCATAGGGTTTTCGTGGCTGTATTAATTTTTATAATAGTGGTCTCATACAATATTTGTCCTTATGTGATTAACTTATTTCACTCAGCATAATGTCCTCCAGATTCATCCATGTTGTGAGATTTTTGTGGATTCATCATCGTTCTTTATGGTTGTGTAGTATTCCATTGTGTGTATGTACCATAATTTTTTTTTTATCCATTCATCTGTTGTTGTGCACTTAGGTTATTTCCATCTTTTTGCTATTGTGAATAATGCTGCAATGAACATGGGTATGCATATGTCTGTTTTTGTGACTGCTCTTATTTCGCTAGGATATATTCCTAGGAGTAGGATTGCTGGATCATATGCTATTTCTATTTCTAGCTTTTTAAGGAGGTGCCATATCATTTTCCATGGTGGCTGTACCATTTTGCATTCCTACAAGCAGTGATAACCTCTCCAACATTTGTTATTTTCTGTTTTTTGATTAGTGCCGGTAATGTCGAGGTGAGATGGTATCTCATTGTAGTTTTGATTTGCATTTCTCTAATGGTTAATAATCGTGAGCATTTCTTCATGTGTCTGTTAGCTGCCTGCATGTCTTCTTTGGTAAATGTCTGTTCATATCTTTGGTCCATTTTTTAATTGGATCATTTGTCTTTTTGTTATTGAGGTGTTGAAGTATTCTATAGATTTTAGAGATTAGACCCTTATCAGCTATGGGTAGCCAAATTTTTTTTCCCAGTCTGTAGTTTCTCTTTTCACTCTTTTGGTGAAGTCTTTTGATGAGCATAAGTGTTTAATTTTTAGGAGCTCCCAGTTGTCTAGTTTATCTTCTGATGTTTGTGCATTGCTAGTTAGGGTTTGTGTTGAATTTATGCCATGTATTAGGACCCCTAATGTTGTCCCTATTTTTTCTTCCATGACCTTTATCGTTTTAGGTCCTATATTTAGATCTTTGATCCATTTTGAGTTAGTTTTTGTGTATGGCATGAGATATGGGTCCTGTTTCATTTTTTTAACAGATGGTCATCCAGTTTTGCCAACACCATTTGTTAAAGAGACTGTCTTTCTCCATTTAATGAACTTTGGCAGTTTGTTAAAGATCAGCTGACCGTAGGTGGATGGATTTATGTCTGGGTTCTCAATTCTGTTCCATTGATCTATGTGTCTGTCATTGTACCAATACCAGGCTCTTTTGACTACCACGGCTGTATAGTAGGTTCTAAGATTAGGTAGTGTGACTTCTCCTACTTTGTTCTTCTTCAATAATGCTTTTCTTATCCAGGGCCTCTTTCCTTTTCATATAAAGTTGCTGATTAGTTTTTCCATCTTGTTAACCCTTTGGTGACCCGTGGACTGTGGTATCCCAACCACTTTTTATGCCTCTGGAGTTCTTTCAGAGTATACTTTTCCCACTGAAAGTATTTGCTGCCCTTCATTGTGGACTTGCATATTGGTGAAACGTGAAAGAAATGTTAGTTGGGAGCAAAATAACTGGAAGTGTGGATGAGTAAAAATTTTGTTTGTTTGGCTTTTGTACCCCTAGACATGCTTTGTAAGTATATTTATGGTTTTGTGTGTGATAATTAGGGAACCTTGGAGGACTTGTTTTTTTTTTTTTTGTATCATATTTGGAAAACTGTAGGTCCCCCATGTAACTTAATGGAAGGCACCCCACCATATTTTCAGCAGGCAAGGTTCACTGGAACAGTCGTCCATTAATCAGTAGACTTGAGAACACAAAAAGTTCAGTGGTAACCGTGCAGTCCCAGATAATATTTCTCAAAATCCACATTGCCAATAAAAATTTTAAATACATTACATGACTCAGCATACTTTCATTAATGAAAACACATAGTATTAAAAAAAATTCAAAGCAGAAAATAATAGGGTCACCATTTGAAGTACAATGTTGCAATTTGGATCAGGATTGCATTATATCTGTAGATAGCTTTGGGTAGTATCGACATTTTCACAATGTTGAGTCTTCCTATCCATGAGCATGGTATGTTTTTCCATTTATGTAGGTCTCTTCTGGTTTCTTGCAGTAGTGTTTTGTAGTTTCCTTTGTATAGGTTAGATTTATTCTGAAGTATTTTATCTTTCAGTGGGCTATTTTAAATGATATTGTTTTCCTGATTTCCTTTGCAAAGTTTTCTTTGTTGGTGTAGAGGAATCCAAATGATTTTTGTGTGTTGATCTTATATCCTGCTACTCTGCTGAATCCTTCTGTTAGTTCCAGTAGCTTTCTTGGTGGAATCTTTGGGGTTTTCTATGTCCCTGAATAGGGACAGTTTTACTTCTTCCTTACCAATTTGGTTGTTTTTATTTCTTTTTCTTGCCTTATTGCTGTAGCTAGGGCTTCTGGCACAATGTTGAATAAGAGTGGTGATAAAGGACATCCTTCTCTGGTTCCTGTTCTCAAGATAAATGCTTTCAGTCTCTCTCTGTTGAGAATAATGTTGACTGTTGGTTTTGTATTTTGTGTAAATGCCCTTTATTATGTTGAGGAATTTCCCTTTTATTCCTATTTTTGCTGATAGTTTTTATCAGGAATGGATGCTAGACTTTATCAAATGCTGTTTCTGTGTTGATTGAGATGATGATGTATTCTTTTCTTGGTTTTATTTATGTGGTAGATTATGTTGATTGATTTTCTAATGTTGAACCATCCTTGCATACCTGGTATGAATCCCAGTTGGTCATTCTACTGGCTAGAATTTTGTTGAGAATTTTTGCATCTATATTCATGAGGGATATTGGTCTGTAATTTTTTTTGTGTGGGTCTTTGCCTAGCATTGGTAACAGAGTTGTGCTGCTTTCCTAGGGTTAGTTCAGGATTATTCCTTCCTTTTCTATGCTCTGAAATAGTTTGACTAGTATCGGAGTGAGCTCTTCTCTGAATATTTGGTAGAACTCTCCAGTGAAGTCATATGGACCAGGAGGGTTTTTTGTTTATTTATTTATTTATTACTTCTTCAATCTCTTCTTTTTTTATGGGTCTGTTCAGGTTTTCTACCTCGGTTTGTGTTAGTTTAGGTAGGTAGTGTGTTTCTAGAAATTTGTCCATTTCCTCTAGGTTTTCAAATTTGTTGGAGTACAATTTTTCATAGTATTTTGTTAGAATTTTTATTTCAGTTAGTTCTGTTATAATGTTATCTATCTCATTTTGTTTTTGGGTTATTGCTGTCTTGTTTTTGTTTTGTCAATGTGGCCAATGGTTTGTCAATTTTGTTGATCTTTTCAAAGAGCCAACTTCTGGTCTTGTTGATTCTTTCTGTTGTTTTTCTATTCTCTATTTCATTTATTCCTGCTCTAATCTTTATTATTTCCTTTCTTCTGGTGACTGTGGGCTTCTTTTGCTGCTCTCTTTGTATTTGTCTGAGTTATAGGGTTAATGTTTTGATTTTGTCCCTTGCTTCTTTTTTATGCGTGGGCTTATTGCTATAAATTGACCTCTGAGCACTGCTTTTGCTGTGTACCAAAGGTTTGGGTAAGATATGTTTCCATTTTCATTTGATTCTAAGAATTTTTTGATTCCATCTTTGATTTCTTCTATTGTCCAGTGGTTTTAAGGTAAGGTGTTATTCAGTTTCCATGTATTTTATTTTTTTCCTGCTATTTCTGTTATTGATTTCTACTTTTATGGCATTGTGATTGGAGAAAATGCTTGTATTATTGTGATGTTTTGGTGTTTGTTAAGGCTTGCTTTATGGCCTAAAATGTGGTCTATTCTGGAGAATGTTCCACGTGTGTTGAAAAAGAATGTATACTTTGCTGCTGTTGAGTGGAGTGTTCCGTATATGTCTATGAGGTTGAGATGGTTGATTTTGGCATTTAGATTTTCTGTATCTTTGTTGAGTTTCTTTCTAGATGTTTTTTCCTTTCCTGAAAGTGGCATCTTGAAGTCTCCTACTACTATTGTGGAACTGTCTACTTATCTTTTCAATGCTGTTAGTTTATTCTATATATTTTGGAACCTTGTCATTGGGTGCATGTATATTTATTATGATTATGTCCTCTTGATGGATTGACCCTTTAATCATTATATAATGTCTTTCCTTTTCTTTTATGGTGGATTTTGCTTTAAAGTCTATTTTATCAGAGATTAATATTGCCACTCCTGCTCTTTTTGGTTATTGTTTGTTTGATATATTTTTTTCCATCCTTTGAGTTTTAGTTTGTTCCTGTCTTTGTGTCTAAGGTGTGTTTCTTGTAGACAGTATATTGATGGGTCATTTTTTAAAATCCATTCTGTCACACTCTGTCTCTTTACTGCTGCATTTAAGCCATTTGCATTCAGTGTGATTATCGATAGGTATGAGTTTACTGCTGTCAATTTGTACTTTTTTTGTGGTGCTGACAGTTTCTTTGTTTAGCTTAATTTTCTGTGCTGTGTTCTTTTTGTTTGAGGATTTTCTTTTCATTTCTTTTGTTATTGTTGACTTTGTGTTACCAAGTCTTTATGTTTTTCTTTTTTATTTTGGTGGGTAGGTTTGTTAACTTTCTCTATGGTTACCTTGAAATTTACCTTTATCTTCCTAAGTTTAAACCAATCTTTTATTTCTTGACATCGCCTTGACTGACTCTCCATATGAATATTCTATAACTATACCATTTATTCCCTCTTTTTGTTTTGATATTGTCTATATTTACATATTGATGTCTCTGGTTCCCTGTTTTCAGTCTTTTAGCTTACTTTTATTTTTGAGAATTCTTTATCTGGCTTGGTATCTGGATGATCTGTCTTGTGGCCTAATCTCAGATTGTTGACTGATGTTGTTTGTTCTCTATCCAAAGGGCTGTCTTTAATATTTCTTGTAAGTTTGATCTGGTTTTTACAAATTCCCTTAATTTCTCTTCATCTGGAAATGTCCTAATTTTGCCATCATATTTGAGAGACAATTTTGCTAGATATATAATTCTTGGCTGGCAATTTTTTTCTTTCAAGGTTTTATATATGTCATCCCGTTGCCTTCTTGCCTGCATGGTTTCTGCTTGGTAATTAGAGTTTAGTCTTATTGATTTCCCTTTGTAGGTGACTTTTCGTTTTCTCCCTAGCTGTTCTCAAGATTCTTTCTTTGTCTTTGGTTTTGGCAAGTTTGATTATGATATGTCTTGGTGACTTTCTTTTGGGGTCTATCCTCTATGGGGTTTGTTGAGATTCTTGGATGGATATCTTCTCGTCTTTCATGATGTTACAGAAGTTTTCTACCAGAAAATCTTCAAAAATTCTTTCTATATTTTCCATTGCCCTGTCCTCCCCCTGCTGCCCCCATTCTGAAACTTCTATCACAAATTTTTCCTCTTGATAATGTCCCACATAATTCGTAGGCTTTCTTCATTCTTTTTTCTGATTTTTGCTCAAACAAATTGGTGTCATTGGATTTGTCTTCAATTTTCCCGAGTCTGTCTTCCATTGTCAATTCTGCTCCTATATCCTTTTACTGAGTTGTCTATTTTTGAATTTTTATTGTTAATCTTTTGGATTTCTAGTTGTTGTTTTGGTATGATTTCTAATTGTCTATTTTGTTGTTTTGTTTTCCTGAATTCTTCTATGGCTTTGTCTATGTTTTCCTTGATTTTGTCTATGTTTTTCTTTATTTTATCTGTGTTTTCCTTGATCTCTTGGAGAAAGTGTTTTGAATTCTTTATCAGGTAGTTCCACTTCCATTTCTTCCTTGGGAATGTTTTCTGGTTGTTTATTTTGGTCACTGGCTGGAGCCATCTTGTTCTGCCTTTTTATGTGATTTGATATTGTCTGTTGTCTCTGAGGCATCAAGAAATTATTATAATTATTTTTTATTGTATGTTTGTTTGCTGTGTCCTGAAATTTTGTTTTGTTTTATTTTGATATATCTGAGTAGACTGGGTGTGTGTGCTACTCTGGTTGGTAATCTGGCTGCATTGAAGCTCTTATTACCTCTCTCTGGGTGGGTGGGGCAGTGACAAGGTGTGTTAGCACAGGTCTTTGTTTGCTGGTCTTTCAGGGCTGATGAGGATGTAAGTGGCGTTTCTGGTAAAGTGATATAACTGTCCTGCTGGTCACCTGACTGTGGGTGCAGGGGTATTCTCCTTAGTTGCTGGGTTGAGTGTGGTGTGTGTTCTCTGCCGGTTACCAGGTGATCAGGGGTGAGGGTGCCCCGTCATCGCTCACTGGGTGAGTGGTGCAGAAACTCTCTCCAATGATCCTGGGCAAGCAGGGTTGCATGGGAGTGTTTGGAGTGGGCACAAGCCTCTGGTTGCAGGGGTGTGTGATGCAGGTGGTGAGGCAATGGGGATGTGGCCTGTCCATGTGTGCTCAGTTGGAGGACATGCCCATTTGCTAAATCATGTCATGGGGGAGGTTATGCAGCTGGTCCTTGGGCCCCCAGTGCAGGTGACTGTAGGGAGTAGGAGGCACTGCTTGTCCTCGGGTCCCTGGTGTGGGTGGCTTTCTCAGGGCAGGAGGCACTCTTGCCTCGCTCTGGCTGTTAGTGCAGAATCACTCCTGCTTGGCTGTACAAGGTGATGGGGGTTTCTGCTTGGAATACTGCTTGCTTTGTCTCAATATGGCTGTGCTGTGCAAGTTCGGCTAGCAGGGCACTGGTGGGGGTGACAGGAGGGAGTAGGAGGCACTGTAGGTCCATGGACCCCCAGTGTGAGTGGCTGAGTGAAGGGGTGGGTATCTTCAGACCATTGGCTCCTGGCTGGGGTGGGTGGTGGTGGGTGTCACTGTACCATGATCACGTGTGGGAAACAGGGATAGCAAGAAGCGTGGAGGTGCCCCACAGGCCTGTGGGCCTCTGGCATGGGGGACTGAAGTGGGCACGGTGGGTGGGGTACATGCACTTAATATCTGCAAGGCATGAAGCACTCCTGCCTGGCTCTGGATGTCAGTGCAGAGTCGCTCGTACTTGGCTGCACCAGGTGATGGGGATTTTGGCTGAGAATGTTGCTTTCTTTGTCTCAGTATGGCTGCACTGTACAGTTTTGGCTAGCAGGGCACCAATGATCTGCAATTCTCTGTGTCTGCTGTTTTTGTATTGTCTCTCATTCTACTTGGTGCTTGGTCCAATTCTTTAGCCTTGTCTTTGAGGCTTAGGGTCCCTAAGTTGTCATCTGTATCTTATTCACTTGCTCTTTAGGGTCTGTGTTGTACAGGGACATTATGATTACCCTGCCATATTGGACTACCTCCTTGGCTGTAATCTTTATGGAATCAGATCACCAGGTTTTTCTCCCACGGAGCTGATGAATGGGTTCAAACCATCAACCTTTTGGTTAGCAGCCTAGCACTTAACCTTTTTTCGTTTAGTATCACTCAAAATGCTTTGCAAACATCATTTTTAATGGGTGCATAATCTTAAATCATATGGTTACATCATAACCTCTATTGTGGCACAATTTGTTTCCAGTTTTTTATAATAATCAGTAGTTAGCGATGTACATCTTTGTATATAAATTACTGTGTGAATGTTTGATTATTTCATTCAGGTGGATTTCTGGAAGTGGAATCACTGGGCCAAAGGGTAGGAATCTTCTGGAGCCCTTGAAGCATGTTGTCAGACTGCTTTGCAGAAGGGTTGTAACAATTTACATGGCATGTTTCTATCTTGAGACCCCTTACGGATGGGGAACTGGATTCGCTAGCTCTGGAGAGAACCACTTTTGGTAAGATTTGGTTCAGAATTTTATGCTTTGTAAATCACACTGATTTTAGGCTTCTCCTACTTTCTGTGTTCATTTGCCTTCTATTCTTCGGCAGTATTTTTAGGAACAGCTTTGGGAAGATTCCACACTGTCTCCTTGGTACTCTGAGAAGACAGCAAAGGGAGTTCTGACCATGTTTGGGGCAGAGCCGCTAAGCGGGGGCAGTGTCTTGATGATGTCCAGTCTGCTGATGGCAGGAGACCAAGTAGAACCTCAAGAGAAAGCTGACATATGTGGAGACAGTAGGGTGGGGTCAGAGGCCTTCTTTTTGGAGATCTCTCTCCACTTGGAGTGAGTCCTTTGGTAGCACAAATAGTTAAATGCTTGACTACTACCTGGAAGGTTGGCAGTTAGAACCCACCCAGTGGCACCTTGGAAGACAGATCTGGCCTTGAAAACCCTGTGGAATGATTCTACTCTGCACACATGGTGTCACCATGAGTCAGAATCGATTCTATGGCAACTAACAGTAACAACTCCACTTGGACATCTGACCTGGAGCTACACCTTGGAGGTTCTAGTTCTTACCTTATGCGAAGTGGGTTTTTCGGCAGCACACAGCACTAGGTCAGTAGTTTTTAAGTCTTCCCTCCCTCTCCCCACAACTTTTGGATTCTATGGTGGTTCTTGAGTTAAACAAATGATCGTAAGCTCATCTGCATCTAATTTAAAACATTTTAATAGTGGTAATAAATAATAACAGGTATGCTTAAATATCATTTTGTTGTTAGTTGCCGTTGAGTCAGCTCCAACTCATAGTGACCTCAGGTACAATAGAACAAAACCTTGCCTGGTCCTGCACCATTGTCATGATTGTTGCCATGTTCGAGTCCATTGTTGTGGCCACTATGTATTTTGAGTGCCTGCCAGACTAGGGGGCTCATCTTGCGGCACTATAGCACAATATTCTGTTTTCACTGGCTAATTTTCAGAAGTAGATCTCCAGACCTTTCCTTCTAGTCTTAGTCTGGGAGCTCTGCTGAAACCTGTCCACCATCAATGACCCTGCTGGTATTTGAAATACCAGTGGCATAACTTCTAGCATCTTAGAATATATTGAAAATCATATTTTAACACCATGGAGATCACCAGTGTAGCCACTCATGAGCTGGTTTCGAGCAGACTTGGAATGAAGTGTTTCTTGCCCCCTCTCTTGAACTAGAGGATCCTGAGGTGGAAGGGCAGCCTGATCTGGACAACAACAGCAGGAGCAGCAGAAACAACATTATCCATTAAACAAAATAATTTTTTTTCTTGGTTTAAAGTGAATCAGAATCTTCATGTCACAGTGTAAACAAAACAGAATATGTAAGTAACCTGGATGCTGAAGTTGATCTAAGACTGCAACTGACATGTATAACTTTCAGTTTCAAATCTGGTTTTCATCCCAATGACTCCAGTGTTTTCATTGATAGATTTTGTCATAAGCATAAACATGTAAAGGAGGCCCTGGGTGGTGTAAATGGTTAAGCACTCGGCTGCTAGCAGGAAGGTTGGAGGTTTGAGTTGACCCAGAGGTACCTCAGAAGAAAGGCCTGGTGATCTACTTCTGAAAAATAAGCCATTGAAAACCCTATGGAGACCAGTTCTATTCTGATATACATGGGATCTCTGTGAGTTGGAGTCAACTTGACGGCAATAGATTGGCTTTGGTTTTATAAACATATAAAATACATAGACACCAATAGTTTCTGTTTGTTTTACATACAGAGGCCCATCTTGTTTGAAAGAAGGGCTCCCCTAAGGACCCTTTCTAAAGTCAACATTTTTTATTACACTTTCTGGTTCTACAGGCTGACTTCATCTGTCTGCCTGATGGATGGCTAAAGAGAGGCATTCATAGGTAGAGCCATGAAGAGAGTTGGCTTTGAAATGTGGTAGCTGACTGATCTTGGGCAAGTTTCTTGATGTCTCTGAGCCTCCGTTTTCTCATTTCTGACGTGGGAGTAATACTCTTCACTCTGCAGTGTTGTTGTGAGGGTGGGAAACAAACAGGAACTTTCCCTCTGCTTAAGGGCCAGCCTTTGGGATTAGCATCCAATCTCCATATTTGCCAAATGGTGACTTCCTCCCTCTCTCTCCCTTGCTGGCCCCACACTTGCTGTTGCCTCAGTTTAAGCTTCCCTGGTGAGCTTTAGGGATAGAATAGGAAAGAAACGTGTGCATTGGGTGTATGCCTAGTGGAACTTTAGATCTTTTAAAACATGCTACTTCATTACGATTATTTTCCTGTAATAGCAATATTTCTTTGATGGTCTGGGAAAAAAACAAAAACCTTTTGGTTTTTTTCCATTGCTGATTACCATCGAATCAACTCTGACTCATGGCAGCCTCATGTGTGTCAGAGTAGTAGAACTGTGGTCCATAGGATTTTAAATGGCTGATTTTTCAGACGTAGATCTCCAGGTCTTTCTTCTGAGGTGTCTCCGGGTGAACTTGAACCTCCAACTTTTTGGTTAGCAGCCAAGCACATTAACTACTGGCACCACCTTGAGACTTCTTTTAAGGAATTAAATACAATCTTGTAGCATCAGATCTCTTGGAGCCATTCCTTGTGTTGCTTCCTGACTTGATCCTAACACACTGTGTGACCTTTGCAACCCCTCTTTACCTCTCTGGGCCTCTGCTTTCTGTAAAATGAGGAGGTTGGACCAGGTGACATTAACGGTCTTGAAGGTCTGTAGTTTTTAAATTCTGCAATGATTTGGTAGTAGCAAAGCCTTGAAATGTGTATTTCTTTTCCACCGGAATAAAAAAGACCATTATTTTAAGCTGGCCACTTGGGGTCGCTAGTGATCTGAGAGAGACTGGTTGGTGAAAGAAAACACGAGGCTCTTTAGCTAACAGATTCTGGAGACTGTTTATGAAATTTTCTTTTTGTCTCTGCTTTTAGCTCCAAAATTCACCCGAAGACTTGATCACATCATTAGTGTTGAGCGGACCATAAGCTTGTGCCAGAGACAGTGTTTGGGGCTGGACCACGCAGTCCCATGCCCATCCCAAAGGAAGAAGAAAAGAAAAAGAATAAAGGAAAAAAATAATCCTGGGTGCAACTGGCTCTCATTTTTGACTCTAACTTAAGTGGCACATGTTGTGGTCTTGTAATTCCTTGACTTGAAAAGTATATTCTGCAAAGTTAAACTGCATGGCATGAAGCATGCCTTCGAAGATAGCTAGACCTTTGTCTTGGAGAATAGGGAGTTCTGAAAGGCAGAAAGCACTGAAAAATTCCCACTGAAGAGCGTCTTTCTTGGCAGCTGTCCTGGTGGGCGTTCTTGATGGTTGAGGTGGGAGCGGTAGGGAGCAGCAGGCTTGGGGGTCCCTATAGCAGTCAGGGAGGGGTCATGTAACAAGTAATAAATAAAATAGAAGAAAAATCTAAACAGCTCAGTATCTCCCCACACCGGGGCGCGGTTCCTGCAGCGTGATCGGACCCCTCTGCAGAATGGTGGCTGAACCTTACCCTCTTGGGGCAAGGAAAAACAGCTCTCCTGCCCCAGCACTGTATAAACATCCTTCTCCTACTGGATCCCCATCCTGGCTCAGGGGATTCAGCACAGCGCAAGGAAAGTATCTTAATGGAGATGGATTTCAAACTCCTGTTGTCCCTTTTCAGATCATAAATTACTGTTAATTCTGTTTATACTCTTCCCCCACTCCCCCGCCCCCTTCCTCTCTTAATAGTTTTTAGACACAGTAATTGACAACAAAATCGAGCCCGCAAAGGGTGTTAGCACTCCTGCTCCGCCGGCTGAGCAGCCGCCAAATGTTTCCTCATCCTGCACTCCGCGGCAACCAAAGTGAAATATTTATGGACCACAGGTGCCCTTCCTGGCCAATTCTAGTACTCTTCTGTCGTTAGGGCGCAGGGCATGAGCTTCAGTGTTCTAGTTAACTGGAAAGGGAAGGGGTTTGTTTGTTTGCTTTTTCTCCCTCTTCCTCCAAATCTAGGAGTCTGTACAAACCAGCTGTAGGCTTGGGAGGCTTGAGGAAGGAGCTCTTCAGAACCAGACTGCAGGATCTCTGTGGTTTCTTCCTGCTGTTGTTGTTAGTTGCCATAAGTCAACTCCCATGAACAACAGAAGGAAATGTTGCCCAGTCCTGCGCCATCTTCAGGACTGGTGGTATGCCTGAGTCCATTGCTGCAGCCACTGTGTATCTGGAGTGACTTCCCGCCTAGGAAGTTCATCTTCCAGCACTAATTGGGCAATATTCTGCTGTGAACCATAGGGTTTTCATTGGCTAATTTTCAGAAGTAGATTGCCAAACCTAATCTGTCTTAGTCTAGAAGCTCCACTGAAACCTGTGCGCCATGGATGACCCTGCTGGTATTGGAAATACCAGTGGCATAGCTTCCAGCGTCATAGCAAGACATAAGTCGTCACAGTATGACAAACTGACAGACTGGTGGTGGTTCTTTCCACTGTCTTCTTGTTCTCCAGTACACAACCTCCAGTGATATTTCCTGAAAACAATTCCAGTGTGAGTAATAAGCCCAAACTCGAAGTTGTCAGGGCTAGGCTTAAATCCTAGGGCAGCTGCTTGTTAGCTACACAACCGTAGGCAAGTGGACTTAACCTCTTAGATTCTCAACATCCTCCTCTGTAAAATGGGGATGCTAATAGTATTTTCCTCATGGGTAGCTGGGAAGATTCAACAAAACAGTGTATAAAAAGTGTCTGGTGAGACTTGACTAAAATGCCAGTTCCTTTCTTCCCCTAGACCTTCACCATTCAATATGGTAGCTGCTGGGCACATGTGGCTCTTGAGCACTTGAAATGTGGCCGGTCAGAACTGAGCAGTGCTGTCAGTGTAACATACACTCTGGATTTTGAAGAATTAGTATAGATTAAAAAGAATGTAAAACATTGCATTAATAATTTTTGTGTTGATTACACGTTGAAGTGATGATGTTCTTCATATATTAAGATAAACAAAAAAATTTTTTTTAAGTTAATTTCACTTGTTTCTTTTTACTTTTAAAAATGTGGCTACTAGAAAATTTCAGATTAGCTATGTGGCTTTGAATCGTGGTGTTGGTGAAGAATACCTATGATGCCTTTGAATTGTGGTGTTAGTGAAGAATATTGAATATACCACGGACTGCCAAAAGAACGAACAAATCTATCTTGGAAGAAGTACAACCAGAATGCTCCTTAGAAGCAAGGATGGAGAGACTACATCTCACATACTTTGGACATGTTATCAAGAGAGATCAGTCCCTGGAGAAGGACATCATGCTTGGTAAACTAGAGGGCTAGTGAAAAATAGGAAGACCATCAACAAGATGGATTGACACGGTGGCTGCAGCAATGGGCTCAAGCATACCAACAATTGTGAGAATGGCGCAGAACCTAGCAGTGTTTCATTCTGTCGTACATAAGGTCGCTATGAGTCAGAACTGACTCAACGGCACCTAACAACAACAACAACAACTACAACATGTGGCTCGTGGAGCCCTGATGGTGCAGTGGTTAAGCATTCGGCTGTTAACCAAAAGGTCAGCAGTTCGAATCCACTAGCTGCTCTTTGGAAACCTTATGGGGCAGTGCTACTCTGTCTTATAGGATCACTATGAGTCAGAATTGACTCGATAGCAACGAATTTATGTGGCTTGTATTTGTGGCTTGCGTTATATTTCTGCTACTCTTGTCCCTTCTTTGCCCATCCTGCCCTTCTATTTGAATTCCTTCCTTCCTTTAAGGCTTAGCTCAAGCTTTTCTGTCTTCATGAGTCCTTTTGGCTGATCTCTCTCTCTGAAACCTCATGGAGGTTTTGTAGTTGGAGAAAGTCACGTACTGGATGTTTGTAGGCTGACTTTGAACAGGCCAATCATATAAAGTGTTTAGCCTGGCACATAGTAAGCACATAAAACCAGTTGCCATTGAGTCAGTTCTGACTCATGGTGACCCCATGTGTGTCAGAGTAGAACTGTGTTCCATAGTGTTTTTAATGGCTGATTTTTCAGAAGTAGATCACCAGCCCTTTTTTTCGAGGTGCCTTTGGGTAGGACTCAAACTTCTAGCCTTTTAATTAGCAGCCGAGCACATAAACTGTTTGCACCACCCAGGGATCCCAGTAAGCACGTAAATGTCAGTAATTTGGGTTGTTATGATTCATATTTTTCTTGTTATTATTATTGGAGTCTGGCTACCAATAATTAAATGCTGTCTTGGATCCTTCTTGAATTCTGTCTTGTGTCTTCAGTCCTCTTGAACGTAATCTCTTAGAGGACAAAGACAGCATCTTCTTTTTCTCCTAGATCTATCTTTAGCCTGTAGGACAGCATTAGGCACAATGAATTCTCCTCCATGTTCATCCACGGACAAAGGCAGAGCCTGTTGACTGGTTGACTTGACATCTTGGAGTCATTCACCATTCTTTCCTTTATTCCACACATATGTTTTCTTCCTAGAATGCTTTCTCCACCTTCCCTTCTTCATTCCCTTTTGCACACTGAAAAATAATAATGTTGGTCAATGCATATAATAAGTGTACTATGGGCTCACCCTGTTCTAAATAGTTTACATATATTAACTGACTCGACCCTCACAACCACCCTATGAGGTGAGTGTTGTCATTCTCTCCTTTTATAGGTGAGGAAACTGAGGCACAGAGAGATTAAGTAACTTGTCCAAGGTTATGCAACTAGTAAGTGGTGGTGACGTGATTCAAACAGAGGTGGTTTGGTCCCAGAGCCCTTAGTGCTTGGAATTACCAGGCACAATGTCACTGTCACCAGACGCCCTTCTGAGCACTTCTCTCCACTCTTCAATGTAGTTGCCTCTTTGCCCCATTCATCTGCCCCCAGCCCTCTGTGACTCTCTCTGTCATAGCCCTTATCACCCATGATTGGAATCTCTGGTTTACTTGTTAGTTTTCCTCCCTGACCTGGAATCTCTGCGATAACCTCCCCTTCCCCCCAGTGCCTGCTCTTTAGCAAGCCCTCGGTGAATGCCTCCATGAAAGAAGGAGCATGGCTTTTAGGTCACAGATAATGGATTCTCCAGGGAGTCCAAAGATGTGAGACCAACAGAAACTTTTCCTCTTCCATTTCATCATTTTGTTGTATATATATATTTTCACACCACTTGTGGCAATCTGTAACCATCTTTTTTTTTTTCTTGATTAATAAAAAACATCATTCCTCCCTGGGAGAATGTAAGTCCTATGAGGGCAGGGTCCTTACATGTCTTGTTCGCTGCACAGAATGCATATTCAGTAAATTTTTGCTGAATGAATAAATGAATGAATTTGTTGAGTGTTTCCTATGTGCAAAAAAAAAAAAAAAGAAAAAAAACCCAGAAAGCAAACCAGTTGCTGTTGAGTTGTTGAGTAGAACTGCTCCTTATGGTTTTCTTGGTATGTAAGTAGATCACCAGGCCTTTCTTCTGTGGCTACTGGGTAGGTTCAAACCACCAACCGTTAGGTTAGTAGCTGAGAGCAAACTGTTTTTGCCACTATGTGCCATATCCTGTCAAAACGCCATGATCCCTGCCTTCGCAGAGCTTATAGGCTTATGGTGTGGTGGTGGTGATGGTGGTGGTGGTGGTGGGATAGATCAGGCAAGAGGCAATAACAGTGTAGAGGTAGAGAGAGGGCAGGGTGTTTGGAGAACTGAAGGAGAAGGACTTAATTAGTGGATTAGGAGAGGTAAAGAGAGGATTTATGAAGAAAGTGACATATGAGACCCAACCCTTATCCATTGCTAGTGGGAATGTAAAATGGTGCAGCCATTGTGGAAAACTGTTTGGCAGTTCCTCAAAAAGTTGACTACAGAACTACTATATGACCCAGCAATTCCAAGCCTAGGTATATACCCAGAAAAAGTGAAAGCACGAAAGCAAACAGAAACCCCAGTGTTCACTGGAGCACTTTTCACAATAGCCAAAAGGTGGAAACAACCAAAATGTCCATCAACAGATGAATGGATAAACGAAGTGTGGTACATACATTCAACGGAATACTACTCAGCCAGACAGAGAAATGAAGCCATGATGCATGCTACCACAAGGGTGAACCTTGAAAACATCATACTGAGGGAAACAAGTCATTCAATCACAAAAGTGCAAATACTGTATAATCTCACTTACATGAAATAAGCAAATACTTAGAAACCAAAGTTTCTTAGTGGTTACGGGGGTGGGAGTGTGGAGGGAAGGGGAAATGGAGAGTTTTTGTTAATGAGTTTATTTTAATTGAGTTTATGTTAATGGGGGTGGAATGATTTGGAAAAGGATAGCAATAGTGGTTGTACAACATGAAGAATGTAATCAGTGTCACTGAATTATACGAGCAGAAATTGTTGAATTGGCAGATATTTTGTTGTATAGATTTTCACCACAGGTTAAAAAAAAAAGAAAGAAAAAGAAGAAGAGATCCCAAAACATAAATGGAAGATAGCCAAGCTGAAGAAGAAGGAAAGAGATGAGTTGGGGAGGAGATGGGAGAGGTTTCCAGGGAGAAAGGAGATGTGGGAAGGCATGGTGATTTGGTTATTTTTCATCATAACTTTCTCACGCTCTTTCTTTCCCCCTACTGTTGGGGGAAAGAAAGAGTGGAAGAAAGGCACTATAAAAAATGTATCAGGACAGCCCTTCTGATTTCTGACCTTCTCCTCACAGACTCCCTTCTCCTCCCCCAGCTACCTTTGTCATCTCATGGTTCCTGAAGCCCCTTCTTCATTCCTGCTTCTTCCTGGCTCGAATCCAACTCGTAAACAGGTTCAGGAGAATCCTTTTCATCGACAGAGTTTGCATCACTTCACTGGCTCAGGAACCTGCAGCACTTCTGCTTGTCGATATCATAATCCCTTACCTTTATCGCATGATATATACTTTTCTGTGCATTTTTGCATGAGTATCATTTGATCCTCACAGTGACTGGCTGAGTTCTCTCAATTCTCAGCCTAGACCAAAAACTTCTCAATTATCAGCCTCTTACCCCCATTCCATCATGATTCTCATAAATTTATTACTCTTCTTTGCTCTTTCCTATACAGATGCTTGCATCTATGAAGGACTTTCTGACATATAGATAGATAGGTATGTTGTTGATAGTTACTGCTGAGTTGATTCCAACTCATGGCGACCCCATGTGTTCAGAGTAGAACCGTGTTCCATAGGGTTTTCAAGGCTGTGAACTTTTGGAAGCAGATTGACCGGCCTGTCCTCTGAGGCACCTCTGGGTGGGTTCGAACTGCCCACCTTTGGCTAGTAGTCAAGCACTTAACTGTTTGTGCTGCCCAGAGACTCCAGACAAATAGGTATAGATATATATTTATAAATATATAGCATTTAAGAACCCCTGAGGCCAATAATACAATTGATGAGTACTTAGAGGACAATAGGATGTAATTACACTCAGATCTACAGGTCGGCTCTGGGAGGTCTTAGAGTATATATTTGGCATGTTTCTGAGACTGCCTATTCTGTCTTTGAGCACCTTGAACTATTTAGAAACTTATTCCTGGGAGTGAATTTCAGTGTGTCTGCCTGTGGAATCCTGGTACTACACTTAGGTCCAGGGAGCACAGAATGGCAGAATGGCTAAGTGCAGCTGAACGTTGGCCCTGTTACTTATACTGCCAATTTTGGGATGCTGACACCTCACCTAGCTGTCTGTATTTCAGTTCCTCCTCTCAAAAATGGGGACTAATGATAATGCCTATCTCACTGGGTCGTTGTGAGTACTCAGTAAATGATAACAAAAAAACCCAAACCCATTGCCGTCGAGTTGATTCTGACTCATAGTGACAGGTTGCTATGAGTCAGAATTGACTTGACAGCAAGGGGTTCAGTAAATGATAGCAATTATTATTATTGTTATTACTATTATTATCATTATTATTACTTCTTGCGGCTGTAGTGAGCAAAAAGAAAGTGGGCTTACTGGGGTCTTAAAAGCTTGCAAATGGTCATCCAAAGTGCAACAATGGGTCTCTATTCTCCTGGAGCAAGAGAGGAAGAAGGAGAATCAAGAATAGGAGGAAAGGGAATGCATGGCAAGTTGCCTCCAAGAACAGCTGCATCCTTTGCCATGAGACCAGAAGAACTAGATGGTGCCCAGCTACCATTACTGAACGTTTTGATCAAAGATTCTATAGCAGAATCCTGATAAAAAGGGGGAAAATGCGGAACAGAATTACAAATTTTCATGCAATCTAGACTTTCTGGAGCCATTGAGGTTGTAGCAACCACCAAAATTATTGCCCTGAGATAATGTTTAAACGTTCAAATTTAAACTTAAATTAAATCAAAAACATCCCTTGAAGTCTTCTTTAAACCAAACAGTAGTTTAGCTTAATTAGTAAAGAATGTCTGCCTTGAGCATTATGATCGTTTAAAGAACTAGCTATGTGGGATCCAACTGACAACAGCAACTCGAAAGGGTAGATAGTAAGCTTAGGGGGCAGAGAGTTTATGTTAGTGGTGGAGAAACAATTCTGAAAAGGAGGGTGAGAATGGTTGCACAACTTGAAAAATGTAATCAATGTCACCGAATTGTACATGGGGAAATTGTTGGAGTATGTTCTGTGGTGTGTATTTTCAACAACAACAAAAATACATAAAATAAATAATTTTAAAAAAAGAAGGGACAAAAAAAAAAGAAAGAAAGAAGAGAGGGGCTTAGAATGTTCCTGTGTGGTACGACTTGAACTCACACTTTATAAAATGCTGCTTTAACTCATCTCCTGACAAAAGGGGAACATAGAACTTTAAGTCAAATGTACACTCCTCTAAGTTAATTCTCTTAAGCAATATATGAGCACCACTCTGATAGTAACACTTTTTAACACATGCAGTATATGTTCTTCAGGAAGCTCTGATCTTTCCCCACAGTATTAAAATGACATCACAGTTGTGTTGGGAGATATAAGAAATAGGTGGTGGTGCCTCGCTTTTTGCAGGGAGGAGGTTGCCGGCATGGGTGTCACTGAGTCCTGGCATAATTAGATGTGGTCCAGGCTTCTCTCTGGATGATGGCCCTGGCTGGGAACTTGCCTTTCACCTTTGAGTCATCATTGGCATCCAGCGGTGAGCTCTTAACCATGATGCCAAGCTACCTCCCAAATTTAATCCTCATAAATCAAAGATGAAACCAGTTGCCGTCAAGTTGATTCCCCCTCATGGTGACCCCATGTCTTGCAGAGTAGAACTGTGCTCCATAGCATTTTTATGGCTGTGACCTTTCAGAAGCAGATTGCCAGGACTTTCTTCCGAGGTGCCTCTGGATGGGTTTGAACTGCTAACCTTTGGGTTAGCAGCCAAATGCTTAACCATTTGTACTAACCAGCGACTCCTAACCAGTTGCCATTGACAAGATTCTGACTCATGGCAACCCCATGCATGTCAGAGCAGAACTGTGCTCCATAGGGGTTTTAAAAAAAAAATTTATTGTAGTTTAAGTGAAGGTTGACAGAACAAATAGTTTCTCATTAAACAGTCAGTACACATATTGTTTTATGACATTGGTTAACAACCCCATGACATGTCAACACTCTCCCTTCTCGACCTTGGAGGACCTTTTCTTTTTCTTTTTTTTGGTGAAAATATACATAGCCAAAGATACACCATTTAAAAAATTTCTACATGTACAATTCAGTGACATCGATTATGTTCTTCCAGTTGTGCTGCTATTCTCACTTTAGATGAAGGTTTACAGAACAAAATAGTTTCTCATTAAACAGTCAGTACACATATTGCTCTATGACAATGGTTAACAACCCCACTGCATGTCAACACTGTCCTTACTCAACCTTGGGTTCCCTATCACCAGCTTTCCTGTCCCCTTCGCCTTCTAGATCTTGTCCCTGGACTACTGTGCCTGATTAGTTCCATTTTGTTTTATGGGGCTGTCTAATATCCAGCTGAATAGTGAACCTCGGGAGTGACTTCACCACTGAGCTAAAAGGGTGTTTGGGGGCAATACTCTCCCTAGGGTTTTTAATGGCTAATTTTTTGGAAGTAGATCTCCAGGCCTTTCTTCTGAGGCACCTCTGGGTGGACTCGAACTTCCAACCTTTTTGTTAGTAGCTGAACACTTAACCATTTGCACCACCCAAGGATAGTATAGATGTTATTATTGTGATGTTTTGGATAAGGAAGTCAAGTCCAGGTGAACTCATGAACTCAATTATGGTTAATGTTCCAGGGCCGGCCAAAACCTGCGCAAGTTTCTCTTCTTTCCCTTAATTAGTTATTTGATTGCCATGAGACAGAGGCAGGGCAAAGGACTTCATGCATGCAATGCCAGGCAACAATCAGTTATTAACCCCTGCCTGGTGGGGAGGTGGTAAGTGATCTTGAGCCCCAGCATTATTCCTTGAGGTGCGATAGGTGGGGGATACATGAGCCGGATCTTGCTTGAAGCCTACAGTCAAGCCCTTTAAGGGACTACTGGCTGCATGGTGCTACAAGGAGAGGAGAATACAGCTCTGCCAGCATCCAAGGATTATTTTTTGGGACAACACAGTGGTAAGGCAGAAACGAATATTCCCCCAAGTACCACAATTGGAGACCTCTTGGAAAGAAAACTGGCAAACTGATGTATGGCAGTCAGAACTAGATCAATGCAGCTCATGCACAGCCACCACCTGTCTGTCAGTGGAGGCTTGTTTTGTTGCTATGGTGCTGAGCAGGTTTTAGCCGAGCTTCCAGACTAAGAATAGGAAGAAAGGCCTGGTGATCTATTTCTGAAAATCAGCTAGTGAAAACCCTCTGGATCACAATGGTCCATCTGCAACTGATCATGGGGATGGTGTGGGACTGGGCAGCATTTGGTTCTGTTGTACATGAGATCACCATGAGTTGAGGGCCGACTCAATGGCTGCTAACATCAACAACAACCTGGACAGAGCTTAGGTTTGGAGGAACTCAGGTACCTAAGTCACAGGGTCACACCGGTGTAGTGTGATAATTTCACAGAGATCTAAACCTATCACTGCTGTACCCTAGCCATTCTGGAATGCAAAGAAAAATGTACTCACAGGGAGGAAATGAATGAGGAAGAGAAAGGAATTTCCCTCCCTTTCTGAGCTGAGATCTCAACGTACCCAAATTGAAACAAATAAGTAAATTACATTTCCTTTAAACACATTTACCCTTGATGCGTCCAGAATATATCAATATACTCTGCCAAGAAGGAGACCTGGTAGCGCAATGGTTAAGCATGTGGCTGTTAACTGAGAAGTCTGTGGTCGGAATCCACAAACAGCTCCTCGAGAGAGAAAAGGCCTGCTGATCTGCTTCTGCAAAGATTACAGCCAAGAAAACACTAGGGGGCAGTTCTATTCTGTCACATAGGGTTGCCATGAGTAGGAATCAACTCGACAGCACACAACAACAGCCAGAGGAAGTTAAACTGGACAAACAAACCCAGATTCTATTTGTTAAGAAATT
>NW_004443970.1:19323400-19324405 GCF_000243295.1 Trichechus manatus latirostris
TCCCAGTTTCTTTCTTGCCTTCTCCTTCTTTCTTCCTTCCTTCTCTTTCCCTCTCTCTCTCTCTTTCTATTTTAACATTGCAGGAAGAAGAAATGGAACAAAAAGAGAAAATAAAAAATCAGGAGTTCTGGTCAGATTCTGAAATTTCAAAAATCTAGTAAGTGATGAGAGCTATAAGCTAGACTCTCAATACTAATTATTTTCCTTCCTGAAAAATATCAAATTCAAGAAAGAATAACCTTGATCTTCATTGTCTTTTCTTAATATTTCAATCCACTTTTAAAATTGTGGACTGGAGGGGCAAAGCAGGGAAGAGGGAGAAGGTCCAGTCATCTGTTTCTGATCAATATCAGTTATCAGTTGGAACAATTCTGACCCATTAAACCTCTTTTTCCTCTGAATTCATTTTGGCCGTTTGAGTTTTTCAGATAATAACTTCAAGTTTCTTCATTTTATAAAAAATAGGCTTATTTGAATATGAGCTCGTGTTTGGAAAGCACGGGTTTTACTGAGGTCTTTTTTTAAAAGGACATTTCTACCTAATGTTGAATCTCTGAACATGGCATGGTGCCATCGGAACCATCAGATTCCTTCACTTAACAACATGACTGCTCTTTAGAACATATTATCTGCTCACCTTTTGTCCTGGCTTTGCATGAAGAATATGGAGTATGCTTGCAAACAGAATTGTGTCAGTACACAGAATTTTCCACCTCCTCGCAGTGGCGTTACTAGGGCAGGTGTCACCCAGTGCAGAAACCCATGGTGTCACCACCATGCTGACTACCACAATACTGTAGTTAAAACACCAGAAAATTTGACAAAATCAGCGACCATAAAAACACTGGCAGCAATGAAAACAACAGTGCTGCTTGTAGCACGTGCAGATGAAACCACATGATTTGAGGCGTCATTGTAATTGGGAAACAATGACAGCTCTGACTGGAGCACATTGTTGTTGTTGTTTTAGGTGCCCTCCAGTCTGTTCCGACTCATAGCGACCCT
>NW_004443970.1:19326469-19327308 GCF_000243295.1 Trichechus manatus latirostris
CAGTATATTCAATCATGGGAGTGATCACATTAAAACACTAAGAATCATGGCCCAGCCAAGCTGACACACAATCTTAACCATCACAAGGACTGAATGAGATCTCATGGAAACATCTCTCAGCTCAATGTCTGACACAGAGTAGAACCTCAAAAATGTGCTTTTAATTTCCTCCTTGGTCATGTTTCCAAAATAATAGGATGTCTATGAAATTCCAGCACTCCTCTGTGAGTTTGTCATACTGTGGTGACTTGTGTGTTGCTGTGATGCTGGAAGCTATTTCAAATATTAGCAGTGTAACCAATGATGGACAGGTTTCAGTGGAGCTTCCAGACTAAGACAGACTAGGAAGAAAGGCCTGACAATCTACTTCTGAAAATTAGCCATTGAAAACTGTATGAATCACAACAGAATTTTGTCTGATACAGTGCTAGAAGATGAGTCCCTGAGGTTGGATGTACTACAATAGCTGCAACAATGGCTTCAAACACACCCATGATCATGAAGATGGTGATGGACTGGACAATGTTTCACTCTGCAGTACCTGGGGTCGCTATGAGTTGGAGCTAACTTGACGGCAACTGACAACAATATCTGCAATTTATCTCCCTCCTTCCTGTCTTGCTTCCTCCCTCTCTTTCCTTCATTACCCTCAGAAGATATTTTTTCTAAAATGCAAATCTGATTTTATCATTTCCCTGCTTAAAACCTTGCTGTGGCTTCTCCTTGCCATTAGAGTGAGGTTTAGAATTCTCAGCCTTGCTCAGGTCCCCTAGGATCTGTTCTCGGATGATCTTTCCAGCTTCATCTGTCTCCATCCTTTCTTTTGAACTTGATGCTTC
>NW_004443970.1:19338365-19340119 GCF_000243295.1 Trichechus manatus latirostris
TTGGGTCTGTATGAGTCAGAATTGACTTGATGGCAATGCATTTGGTTTTGTTTGGGCTTTTACAGGGCACCAATGCTTGACCTGCCTTTAGCACCTCAAACTCTATCCGTCCAAACCTGATTCTTCTTGATTAATGATGTCAATTTTCACCCAAGCATGTAAGATAAAAATCTTGACATCACCCATTTCTCCTCCCCTCCTTTATTCTCCTTATTTAATTGGCCAATATGTCCTACAACTCTAAATCAGAAATGTCTTCATGATTGACTCTTTCCTATTTATTCCTGGAAGGAGCCCTGGTAGCGCAATGGATAAGGGCTAAGCTGCTAACCAAAAGGTCAGCTGCAAGGGAGAAAGATGTGGCAGTCTGCTTCCATAAAGATTGCAGCCCTGGAAGCCCTATGCAGCAGTTCTACTCTGTCCTATAGGGCGGCTATGAGAAGAAATCGACTCGATGTCAATGAGTTTCGTTTATTCCGGCTGCTGCCACTTCAGGTCAGGCCAGCATCATCTTCTACCTAAACAATTACAACAGCTTTCATACATGTTTTTCTTCCCTTTCACTCCTTTTCCACGTAGTCCCCAGTGATCTCATCTCACTTTATTGCTCGCTTAACTTAGACTTTCCATTGGCTTCCAGCTTTACCCCAGATAAAGTCAAGTTCCGTAGCATGGTAAATACAATCTTCAGAAGCTGTCCTTCTCCCTTTCTGGTTCACCTTCTATTTGTACCCCATAGTGCTTACTATGCAGAGGTCAGCGGCATACTCTGCACGTGGATATCTCAATGCCCCTGCCCTGCTGTTTCTTCTTTTCAGAATGTCCTTCCCCTGCTTCTCCAACTGATCGGTTTCTACTTGTCCTTTATTGTTGTTGTTAGGTACCTTCAAGTCGGCTCCGATTCATAGTGACCTTATGTACAACAGAATGAAATGTTGCCCGGTCCTGCGTCACGTTCACAGTTGTTGCTATGTTTGAACCCATTGTTGCAGCCTCTGCGTTAACCCATCTCATTGAAGGTCTCCCTCTTTTTGCTGACCCTCTACTTTACCAAGCACGATATCTTTCTCCAGTGATTGATCCCTACTGATGGCAGTTCACAGTAAACCAGACAAAGGCTCTTCGTCCTTGCTTCTAAGGAGCATTCTGGCTGTACTTCCTCATTTATACCCACATCAGATATACTCATGGAGCCTTCCACAACTTCTGTATAGGGATTGTGGAATCCTTTTTCATACCACATACACTTTTTATTTATCTTGAGTTTGACACTTAACTCCTTATATATTTAACAATTTGCTTCCAGATCTTCCTTTTCCATTAAGCTATGTCAAGTCTTCTTATTCTTTTACCCATTGCCGTCGAGTCAATTCCAACTCATAGCAACCCTATAGGACAGGGTAGAACTGCCCCATAGGGTTTCCAAGGAGCGGCTGGTGGATTTGAACTGCTGATCTTTTGGTTAATAGGCGAGCTCTTAACCACTGCACTGCCAGGGCTCCTCTTATTCTTTTAGGAAGGCACTTTTCCCAGTGCCTTTATGTAGGTCCTAAAAATAACTCCTTATTGTCCTCTTTGGTGAGGAATTAAGCTATTCTTTTGGTTTGACCATATTGATAAGAAGAAAGCAAAGTATCCATTCCACAGATTTCCCTTAAGTCTTTCAGTCTTGGGGAACATTTCAGGGCCATGAACAAAGGGGGTTCAGTACTTGAATGCTTTGCTCAGCTATCAGTAGTAATATCAGACCTTGA
>NW_004443970.1:19340768-19353056 GCF_000243295.1 Trichechus manatus latirostris
GAAGGTAAATTAGACATGGGACAATACCTCAATTGAAAGACAAACTAAAACACACACAGACACACACACATACAAGGACATAGGCTAAACATTTCAGCTAGAGTTGTGGACTCTGGAACCGCCTTGGCTGTTGGGTAAATTCATTTCATCACGTGGACTAATGGCTGAGTTTCAGTGTTGCTTCATTATAATTTTCTTTCCAAATCAGTTTACACGTGCATATAATATGGAGGACCCAATCTGAACTTGTATCCAACTTCCATTGCCCCGATCAGCAGGGTTGAGATGGCCTGAGTTTTCCGCTGACATCCCCACTTGGGGTCTTACTGGGAAAAGTCACCTTTGCCTCTTTGTATGCATGACCTTCCCTTGCTTCACTAGTAGAATTGATTTTTCACCAGGATGAATCCTTTCCTTGTACTTCTCCAGAGGCCTGTTGATGGAATGTGGAATTCTGAGAAAAAAGTCATGCATATATTCTATGTGGAAAAAATATTCAGCGGTTATAATTTTTTTAACTACTTTTTTTTTTTTCCTCTCTGATGGACAACCACTTTTAACAGAATTTAGAGAGGGAATAGGTACTGTACTTGGTGACTGGGGCTCTGACAGGGTTCCATTTGCTCTGGTGACTATCTGACCTAGAGGAAACCAAGTTCTCTTTCGGCATTTCCCCTTTCTGCCACTTCATCCTTCTTCCTTACCCCAGCTTTTCAAGGGTTTGTGTCCTAGCTCATGTGGAAGCAAAGAAAATGGACTCTGGCTGAATTCAGATACTACAGTAAAACCTGGGAAAGCTGGAACTATGTAAGACAGAAACCTGTCAGAGAAGGAAAACTCAAATTGTTATACACTAATAGAGAGCCCTGGTGGCGTAGTGGTTAAGAGCTAAGACTGCTAACCAAAAGGTCGGAGGTTCGAATCAACCAACCGCTCTTTGAAAACCCTCTGGGTCAATTCTACTCTGTCCTGTAGGGTCGCTATGAGTCAGGCTCTACTCAACGGCAATGGGATTATTAATAGACAGTGATAGAAAAGTGGTAAGATTGGACACTCTTAAAGATGGAAAACTTGAGAGACCTGGAAAAACAAGGCAATCTCATCAAGTTCTGGCTCTCCCAGTTTTCACTGGACTAGCATTCATTCAAAAGAAAATGAGAAAAATAAGCTGAAGAGCTGTTGGAAAGCGAAGGGTTAGAACCCAAACTAGTTGCCCTACAGTCGACGCCAACTCATGGCCACCTCGTGTGCTTCAGGTAAAACTATGCTCCATAGGGTTTCTAATGGCTAGTTTTTTGGAAGTAGATTGCCAGATCTCTCTCCTGACACACCTCTGGATGGACCTGAACCACCAGCCTTTCAGTTAGCAGCTGAGCACCTTAACGATTTGCATCCCCTCAGTGACTCCAAAGTGTCAGAAAGATATACAAACATCCATCTTTTGAAATATACCACTAATGTGCTATATAAATAAATATTCTTTGTAGTTGTGTCTTTAGTAGAAAAGCAGAGATTTTCATTTAGCAAGAAGGTATTTTTACTAGTTCAGCTTATATCTATTTTTTTTTTTTAAGCAGCAGTGTATCTGAGAGAAATTTCATCATTTTACGTTAATGACTAGTCACTGGGTACTGTAAATAAGTCTTCAGATAAGTATAGACCCTTTTTATGAACTTTTGTGACATGACGTTATGATGTTACTGCAGAATAGATTAAAAACAGCACCCAATTTCTGCTCAGCAACAATTAGAGGTGAGGTTACAGCTTGGTTCATTAATCTTACAGATAAGAAATAAACTTGTTTTTACTAAACCGTTATGAAATTGAGACCTTCGCTTCATTTCCGTTTTGTTTATCCGGCGTGCACACTGTCTGGGCTTGTGGGCATGGCACTTGATTTGTCACCCCAGGGTAAGATAATTTGGGATCTTTCACATTGCCAAATTACCTCTCGCCTAAGGAGTTGAACCAGCTGACAAACGTGATGTGCCCGCGTCGCGGCTCCAAGGGGGGGACGCCGCAAGGCGGCTGCAGGCGTGAGCAGCGTCTCGGTTTATTAACAGACACATTTGATTCCAGAGGTTAATGTTTTTGTGCACAAGACGGAGTACACAGCACGTGATTTACATCCTAAAAGAAGACGCGGAGCTGTGGCCAGGTGGGCTGGGGTTTGCTTCCTCTGAGCTGCTGTAGCTGAGAGGCTGCTTTATGTGAAGTGGGGTGCTCACAGTACTTGGAGGCCATGCTCCTGGTTTTCTGGCACTGGACCAACAGTTGTGGTTTTTTTCATTTTCCCTTTCTCTGTCCCTGTAGGGTTGCTATGAGTCAGAACCGGCTCATAGCACATAACAACAACAACAACTTTGCTTGCGTAAATCTAACTTTGTTTTTTTTTAATTTGGGAGAAGTTGAGGACACTGCAGCACGTGCAACCTGTAATACTGTCGCCAATCCAGCATTGAGTAATGTCATTGCAAAAGAATGTCAAACTCACATTTGTTGAATGATGGTTGTCTGCCAAACACTGTTGCATGAATTCTCATGATTAACTTCTTTAATTAATACTATTTAATGTATTGAATACTATTAACTGAATATGGAACCATTATTCTCACCATCTCCTAGATGAGGAAACTGAGGTTCAAAGAAATCAGGTAACTTGTACAAGGTCATTCCTTGAGAAGAGATCCTCAACAGTTTTCAGTTCAATCAGAGTCCCTGGTACAAATGGTTAACGTGCATGCTAACCGAAAGGTTGGAGGTTCTAGTCGACCCAGAGGCATCTCAAAAGAAAGGCCTGGCAATCTGCTTCTGACAAATCAGTCATGAAAGCTCTACGGAGCATAATTCTACTCTGACACACATGGGGTTGTCATGAGTTGGAATTGACTCTAAGGCAACTGGTGTTGGTACCTTTCTAAAATGCAGGAAGTGATATAAAGGAGTGGAAAGGCCGCTACTCAGGTGACCTTTTTTTTTTTTTCCTCTCCCAATTGAAATAAAAGGTGGCTATTGAGCAGCGTGGGACATTGCCATCATTGTCTGAGTTATAATGTCACGTAGCTCACTCAGGTAGGGATAACCTCATTTGAGGGCCGTTCTGCTTTCGTCATCTGTCCCTCTTGGGCCCTAGTGTTTGGTGTTCAGTATGGTCACATGGTGAGACAGTTTCCTTTGACAGTGTATAAGGTGGTTCCGTGACCCATGTCAGTCCATTGCAGAAAGGTTTCTGCCCAGAATCAAGGCTTTTATACCAGTGGCAGAGAATTCCCAGTCTCTTCCTGGGCAATTGCTCCCTCACCCACCGTATTTCCATAGCTGTAGGTTACTCTAAAGAGCCCTGGTGGCGCAGTGGTTAAAAGCTCGGCTGTTAACCAAAAGGTGGCCGTTTTAATCCACCAGCTGCTCCTTAGAAACCGTATGGGGCGGCTCTACTCTGTCCTATAGGGTCGCTATGAGTCAGAATTCACTCAAAAGGTTTGTTTTTTTTGGTTTGGGGTTACCCTAATAGCTACTACACAGATTTGTGTAACTTGAGACAATAATGGACGTTTCTTCTTCTTGAGGGTGCTTCCTATTAAAGGGACATTAGTCTAGGAACAGTATCTCCCGAATTCTGCTGTTCATTTGGGTCTGGCCTTCTCACTGTAAGAGAAGCCCTGGTGGTGCAGTGGTTAAGTGCCAATGTAAAGGCAGGAGAAAAGATGGCTTCCAGCTTGACTAAAATCAAGAAAAAAAAACCTCACTTGCCCAAAAGTCAGTGAATCTATGATACATCCTGTGTTGTATGAAGAAACATCTCCCTGTCCTTATATTCCCCCACCTTATGGAGCCCTGGTGGCACAGTGGTTAAAAGCTATGGCTGCTAACCAAAAGGTCGGCAGTTCGAATACACCAGCAGCTCCTTGGAAACCCTATGGGGCAGTTCTATTCTGTCCTATAGGGTCGCTATTCGATGGCAACGGGTTTGGTTTTTTTTTTTTTTTTTTTTTTTTGTTACCAAACCCATTGTTATTAGATGCCGTTGAATCAATTTTGATGCATAGTGATCACATGCGACAGAGAAGAACTTCCGCATAGGGTTTTCTAGGCTGTAATCTTTACGGAGCAGATGGTCAAGTCTTTCTCCTGTGGAGCTGCTGGGTGGGTTTACACTGCCAACCTTTTGATTAGCTGTTGAGTGCTTAGCTGTTGTGCCACCACGGCTCCTTTACCAACCCTATTGTTTGCCATTTCATGTCTACTCTGGGTGGGTTACTCCACAACAGAGGGCACCTACTTCAGTTCATGAATTCTAAGAGGCACATTTTAACATCTCTGACATTGGGATGGGTCTTACCATCAATGGTGCAAAATATTTAAATGGCAGCATTTTTTTCTTTCTTAGTGCTACATAAAATAATAGAGCATCACATAATCGATGGTAACAGATTCACTGAAATGCTGTATTATGTACTTGAAGATTGGTGGAGGGAATCTCTTTTGAAACCAGTATTTCTTGAATGCCTGCTAGATGCTAGATCTCTGCCAAATGTTGGGCATACAAATATGAACAGGGTATGGTCCCTGCCCTCAAGGATTTCACAGCTTCCCACTTGATAAGAGCAATAACAGGTTTAAGAAGTGAGGAGTGGGATACATTAATGTGTGTGAAAGGGTTTGGTAAAGTTTAAAGCAGTTTATCAAGGTGAAGTATTATTACTACGTCCTGCGTTTTATCATATTAAAAATGGCTCCAGAATTATAGTCAGGACTGTCACTCTTCAAGGCTGTCCTGTGCTCCAGGGCCGCCACATCGTTCTGATGGGAATCTGACAGAAGTCAACGTGTCCTCAGAGCTTTTACACTTAGACTTTCTCTCAGCCTGAGAGGAATCCTTTATCTTAATTAGCGTTAAATATATCTTCTAATGACCCTAATCAACCTCTCCTCTAGAGCTGTGAATTTCTTAGACTTTTTTTTTTGTCTTCTTTTGACTGACTTTTATTAGCCACTTTTTCAGTTGACAGTGAGTACCCTTTAGAAAATAAAGAAGTGGTGGGGAGTAGGAGAAAGAGAAACAAGCTTTTGTGGAATCAGCTCTGGGTAGGCTAGGAGTCCCTGAGTGGTGCAAATGATTAAGCGCTTGGCTACTAACTGAAGGGTTGACAGTTCAAATCCACATGGAGATGCCACAGAGGAAAGGCCTTGCAATTTACTTCCAAAAGATCACAGCCATTGAAAACCCTATGGAATGCAGCTCTACTCTGAAATAAATGGGGTCGGCATGTGTTGGGGTAGACTCGGTGGCAACCTGTTGGAGGTTTTGGTTATGATAAGAGATTCTGCTCAGTGCCTTAAGCCCTTGCTGCTCTGAGTGTGTTGCATGGAAGCCCATCACCATCACCTGGGAGCTTTCTAGAAATGCAGGATCTCAGACCCCACCCCAGATCTTCAGAATCAGAACTGCATTTTAATAAAAATTCCAAGATAGTTTGCATGCACCTTTAATTTTGAAAAGTACAACCCTACATCATTACCTTTCTTAATTCTAACAACTCCCTGATGAGTTAGTTGATATTCCGATTTTCAGTTGAGGAAATGGATACTTAGAAAGGTTAAGTAACTTGTCTAACTTCACATAGTTGAAAAGTAGAGGAGCCAGGATTCAAATTCTTTTTTTTTTTTTTTTCTGGACCTAAGTAAGGGATACTTTCTACACTGATTCTTCTGTGTTCTTAAATGTCAATGAACAGTATGTGAAATATTATCGTTACATAATCAGGCTTGTCAGACAACCATACACATATCAAGGAGCTTATTAAGATCAAATAGTGAAATAAGCATTTGCATCATGATGATTTCTTTAAAACACTGCACTGTATGTGTCCAAAAGTCCAGCGAGCTCAGGATTACCTGAGGAACCGGCAAGAACGCCTGGGATCAAGAGTGTCTAGTCAAAGGGACAATACCTAATTATGACCAATGTTTTCCTCTGCTCAGAGGTTGCCAGAGCAGCCATGCTTAGAGGTTTGGATTTCATCTCCTACTTTACCAAAAGTCCCTGGATGGCCCAAATGGTCAACGTGCTCAGCTGCTAACAGAAAGGTTGGAGGTTCGAGTCCACCCAGAGGCACCTCAGAAGAAAGTCCTGGCTATCTACTGCTGAAAGGTCACAGCCTATGGAGCCCAGTTCTACTCTGACACACATGGGGACACCATGAATCAGAATTGACTCGATAACAGTTGGTACTGGTACCTTTCTAAAATGCGGAAAGTGATAATGAAGGATTAGAAAGGCCTCTACTCAGGAAGAAGGTGACAAGATAAAGAACCATTGCCTTAATTTTGGACAGCTGATGAATGCATTGGTGAGTGTGGTGATAAGTAGAGAGAAATGAAGGGCATTCTTCAGTCAGCTTCTCTGTATTCACTGCTATAGTTTCTTGAATAACTTTCCTCGGCCTAGTCAATACCTTTTGTAATCACCACAGACAATATTATGGACAACTAATCTTTTTAGCCCCATTTTACTGATAAGAGCAAGGAGACAGAGAGAAATTATGTGATTTTCTCATGCTATTAAATATGAAACCATGTCTAGACGCGCTTAGGGCTGCTGATTTTAGTTCTCTTTTCGATACACCCATGTTTCCCAACTTCAGGCATTCTTGTTCAATATTCACAATTTTTGCTGTATCTGCACAGCACCTGTAGTATTATTTACTAAATATTTTCCTTTAAATTGACTCGCTTAACTTAGACTCAACTAAATACTAATATACATGATGTTATGGGTTAGATGTGTTAGTTACTTATTTTTAAAAAATGTATTAAAATAAATACATAATTTTCTGAAAGTTTGTCTGCTTGAGTAAATCACTGTGCATACCTGAACAAATTGCATACTGTGGGAAGCATGCCTTAATGCCACATCATCGACTTTTTAATTTTATATTTGGAAATAAACTGGCAGAAATTTCCAGAATAGTGCAAATAATTCCTACATACCCTTCACCATATGTTACCATATTTGCTTTATCATTCTTTCTCTCAAAATCAGAAAATTTAATATTAGTACGATGCTATTATCTAATCTGGAGTCTCTAGGTGGGGCAAATGGCTAAGTGCTTGACTACTAACCTAAAGGTTGGCAGTTTCAACTCACCCAGAGGTACCTCAGAAGAAAGGCCTGGCGATCCGCTTCCAAAAGGTCACAGCCTTGAAAACACTATGGAGCACAGTTTTACTCTGCAACACCTGAGGTTGCTATGAGTCAGAATCGACTTGATGGAACTGAATTATCTGAAGTTCTTATTTAAGTTTTACCAGATGTCCCAAAATGTTCTCAATACAACATTTAAAAAAATTCTGGTCAAGGCCCAAATCAGTATCATGCATTACATCCCATGTCTCTTTAACGTCCTACAATCTGGAACAGTCCTCAGGACATTGATGTTTTTGAAGAGTACAGGCCACTTGTTTTGCAGAATACCCCTCAGTTTGGGTTTGTTTGATGTTTCTTTCTGATTAGATTTAGGTTATGCATTTTAGGAAGGAAGACCATGGAAATGATTTTGTGTCTCTCTCGGTGAAGGCGTTGATTTCTAAACACCATTCCCCACTAAAAGGAACCAGGGCTCCTAGAGAAATGTCTGATTCCAGGGCTGGGCAAGGAAAGTACAAGATGAGCCTGGAATGTCTTATTATCTAGGGAGTAAGGAAGTGCTGAAAAGGACACAGGGGCTGACTTGAAAGGGCTGTTGTTTTTGTTGCTAGGTTCTGCAGAGTCGATTCTGACTCACAGCAACTCCATGTGGCAGAGTAGAACTGCCCCATAGGGTTTCCTAGGCTGTAATCTTTACAGGAGCAGATTGTCATGTCTCTTCCTCTGCTGAGCTGCTGGGTGGATTCAAACTGCTAACCTTTAGGTTAGCAGCCAAGAGCTTAACCATTGTTCCACCAGGTACTATTGGTCAAAGTTGAGGTAATTTGAGCATCAAAAATCAATAGCAGTAATGGATCAATTACCCATTGAATAAAGTAAATATCCATACTCCGTCCATGGGAGAACTCTTCCTTATGGTAGAATCTCAGCTAAGAAATGTAGAAGAAAGACAGTAAATGCCAACTAATAAATGTAAGTGTTGGAAAATCATCATCTTTCAACAATGATAGTAATAATTGGTTCAGGTAAGGCTCATCCATGGATGCTAAACTAGGAGGTAGAAGTTTAGTGAAGAGTAGGAATTTTACATAATCTCAAAGTATTTCCCCACACTGTCTATTGCAACCAAATATATTTTGATTAAAAATAACTTTAACACAGAAACATGTTATCTAAAAATGAAGATTCCTGGTCTTCACCCCAGGCCCATAAAATCAGAATGTCTGGGATTGGATGCCAGGAATCAGCTTTTTAATAAGTGCCCCAAAGATGATTCTTAAGCATGTCCAACTGTAGTAACCACTGACTTGTTGTTATTAGGTGCTGTCGAGTCGCTTCAGACTCATAGTGACCCTATGTACAACAGAATGAAACACTACCTGGTCCTGTGCCATCCTCACAATCATTGCTATGTTTGGGCTCATTGTTGCAGCCACTCTGTCAATCAATCTCATTGAGAGTCTTCCTCTTTTTCACTGAACCTCTGCTTCACCAAGCTTGATGCCCTTCTCCATGGACTGGTTCTTCTGATAACGTGTCCAAAGTACTTGAAACTAAGTGTCGCCATTTTTGCTTCTAAGGATCATTCTGGCTGTACTTCTTCTGGGACAGATTTATTCATTCTTCTGGCAGTCCATAGCATATTCAATATTCTTTGCCAACACCATAATTCAAAGACATCAATTCTTCTTTGGTCTTCCTTACTCATTGCCTAGCTTTTGCATGCATATGAGGAGATTGAAAATACCATGGCGTAGGTCAGGTGCACCTTACTCCTTAAAGTGACATCTTTGCTTTTGAACACTTTAAAGAGGTCTTTCGCAGTTGATTTGCCCAATGCAATATGTCTTTTGATTTCTTGACTGCTACTTCCATGGGCGTTGATTGTGGATCCTAGTAAAATGAAATCCTTGACAAGTTCAATTTTTTCTCCGTTTATCATGATGTAGCTTATTGGTTAGTCGTGAGGATTTTTGTCTTTATGTTGAGTTGTAGTCCCTACTGAAGGCTGTAGTCTTTGATCTTCATCAGTAAGTGCTTCAAGTCCTCTCCCCTTTCAGCAAGCAAAGTTGTGTCATCTGCATATTTCAGGTTGTTAGTGAATCTTCCTCCAACCCTGGTGCTGTGTTTTTCTTCACATAGCCCAGTTTCTCGGGTTACTTGCTCAGCATACAGATTGAATAAGTATGGTGAAAGAATACAACCCTCACGCACACCTTTCCTGATTTTAAACCATGCAGTATACCATTGTTCTGTTCAAATAACTGCTTGTTGGTCTATGTACAGGTTCTGCACAAGCACTATGAAGTGTTCTGGAATTCCCATTCTTTGCAATGTTATCCATAATTTGTTATGATTCACATAGTCAAATGGCTTTGCATAGTTGATAAAAAAACAGGTAAACATCTTTCTGGTATTCTCTGCTTTCAGCCAAGATCCACCAGATGTCAGCAATGCTATCCCTTGTTGCCCGTCCTCTTCTGAATCCGGCTTGAATTTCTGGCAGTTCCCTGTCAATGTACTGCTGCAACCACTTTTGAATGATCTTCAGCAAAATTTTGCTTGCCTGTGATATTAATGATATTGTTCGATAATTTCCACATTCAGTTGGATGGCGTTTCTTTGGTATAGGCACATATATGGATCTCTTCTGGTCAGTTGGCCAGGTAGCTATCTTCTAAATTTCTTGGCATAGATGAGCGAATGCTTCCAGTGTTGCACTGTTTTGTTGAAACATCTCAATGGGTTTTCTGACAATACCTGGAGCCTTGTTTTTTGCCAGTGCCTTCAGTGGAGCTTAGAATTCTTCTTTCAGTACCATTAGCTTTTGATCATATGCTGCCTCCTGAAATGGTTGAACACTGATCAATTCTTTTTGGTACAGTGACTCTGTGGTTTCCTTACATGTTCTTTTAATGCTTCCTGTGTTGTTCATTATTTTGCCCATAGAATCCTTCAAAATTTCAACACGAGGCTTGAATTTTTTCTTCAGTTCTTTTAGCTTGAGAAATGTTGAGCATATTCTTCCCTTTTACTTTTCTAACTTCAGGTCTTTGCACATTTCATAATACTACTTTACTTTGTCTTCTCAAGTCGATCTTTGAAATCTTCTGTTCAGCTCTTTTACCTCATCGTTTCTTCCATTTGCTTTAACTACTCTATGTTCAAAAGCAAGTTTCAGAGTTTCTTCTGACATCCATTTTGGTCTTTTCTTTCTTTCCTGTCTTTTTAATGACCTCTTGCTTTCTTCACGTATAATGTCCTTGATGTCATCCCATAACTCGTCTGGTCATTAGTGTTCAATGTGTCAAATCTATTCTTGAGATGGTCTCTAAATTCAAGTGGGATATACTCAAGGTCGTACTTTGGTTCTCATGGACTTGTTTTTAATTTTCTTCAGCTTCAACCTCAACTTGCATATGAGCAATTGATGGTCTGTTCAGTAGTCTGCCTCTGGCCTTGTTCTGGTTGATGATACTGAGTTTCTCCATTATCTCTTTCTATTTTATTGTGCTTTAGGTGAAAGTTCACAGGGCAAAGTAATTTCTCATTCAAAAATTTATACACAAATTGTTTTTTGACATTGGTTGCAATTCCTGTAATGTGTCAGCACTCTCCCCCTTTCCCTTTACACCCTGGGTACCCTGTGTCAATTTGTCCAGGTTTCCTGTCCCTTCCTGCATTCTTGTCTTTGGTTTGGGGCAGGTGTTGCTCATTTGGTCTAGTACACTTGATTGAACTAAGAAGCACGATCCTCACACGTGTTATTGTCTGTTTTATAGGTCTGTCTAATCTTTGGCTGAAAGGTGGACTTTGGAATTGGCTTCAGTTCTGAGTTAGCAGGGTATCCAAAGGCCATAGTCTCGGTGGTTCCTCCAATCTCTGTCAGACCAGTAAGTCTGGTCTTTTTTTGTGAATTTGAATTTTATTCTACATTTTTCTCCCACTCTGTCTGGGACCCTCTACTGTGATCCCTGTCAGAGCGGTTGGTGGTGGTACCTGGGCACCATCTAGTTCTTCTGGGCTCAGGCTGGTGGAGGCTGTGGTTCATGTTGTCCATTAGTGCTTTGGACTAATATTTTCCTTGTGTCTTTAGTTTTCTTCATTCTCCTTTGCTCTAAACAGGATGGGTCCAATAGGTGTATGATGGCCACCCAAAAACTTTAAACATCCCAGACACTACTCACCAAAGTAGGGCGTAGAGTATTTTCTTCATGAACTATGGCATGCCAATTGACCTAGATGTCCCCTGAGACCATGCTCCCCAGCTCTCAGCCCCAGTAACTTGGTCCCTCCAGGTATTTGGATGTGTATAGAAAGCTTCTATGACTTTGCCTTGGACAAGCTGTGCTGACTTCCCCTATATTGTGTGTTGTCTTTCCTTTCACCAAAGTTAACACTTATCTACTATCTAATTAGTGATCTCCCCTCTTCACCCCTTCCCTGTCTTGTAACCATCAAAGATTGTTTTTTTCTGTGTGTAAGCCTTTTCTTGAGTTTTTATAATAATGGTCTCAGACAATGTTTGTCTGTGATTGACTTATTTCAGTCAGCATAATGCCCTCCACATTCATCCATGTTGTGAGACGTTTTTTGGACACATCATTGTTCTTCATTGTTATGCAATATCCCATTGTGTATATGTACCATAATTTATTCATTCATCTGTTGATGGGCACTTAGGTTGCTTCCATCTTTTTGCTATTGTGAATAATGCTGCAATGAACATGGGTGTGCATATGTCTATTTGTGTGAGGGCTCTTATTTCTCTAGGATATGCTCCTAGGGGTGGGATTGCCAGATCGTACGTATTTCTATTTCTAGCTTTTTAAGGAAGTGTCATGTCATTTTCCATAGTGGTTGGGCATTTTACATTCTCACCAGCAGGGCATAAGAGTTTCAATCTCCCTGCAACATCTCCAACATTTGTTATTTTCTGTGTTTTTGATTAGTGTCAGTAATGTTGGGGTGAGATTCCATCATCTCTTTCCACAGATTTAGTCAATTTGATTCCTGTGTATTCCATCCTGCACGGTCCATGTGTATAGTCTCTGTTTTTGTTGTTGAAAAAAGATATTTGCAATGAAGAAGTCATTGGTCTTGGAAAATTCTATTATGCTGTCTCTGGCATTTTTTTTTTT
>NW_004443970.1:19359074-19377625 GCF_000243295.1 Trichechus manatus latirostris
ACACCTTTGAAGCCTCTTGCTGTGCAGATTCTCAAGTTACTTTACAGGACAGGACTGCTAAGCTTCATTAAGTAAATCCTTTGGCTGGAAGATATTTTGACACTTAACAAGTGGCCAGCGTGTGCAGTTTTAAAATAGCCTACGTTTTTAAATAAAATTATTATTGATTAATCTTTATGTAAAACAATCATGTATTTTCAATCACCTCATATGCATATGAAAACTAGACAAGAAAGAGAAAAAAAGACCAAAGAAGAATTGATGCATTTTAATTATGGTGTTGGCAAAGGATATTGAGTATTCCACGGACTGCCAGAAGAAGGAACAAATCTACCTGGAGGAAGTACAGCCAGAATGCTCCTTAAAATTGAAGATGGGAAGACTTTGTTTCAATGTACTTTGGACATGTTATCAGGAGGGACCAGTCCCTGGAGAAGGACAGCATGCTGGGTAAAGTAGAGGGTCAGTGAAAAAGAGGGAGACCTTCAATGAGATGGACTGACACACTGGCTGCAACAATGGCTCAAACATACCTACCATTGTGAGGATGGTGCAGGACCAGGAAACATTTTATTTTGTTACACGTAAGGTCGCTATGAGTTGGAGCCGAACCGGCAGCATCTAACAACATCATTTATTAAGCACTTACAATGTGCATGCACCACACTATGTCCTATGTCCCGCGTTATCTAGTTTAATTTAAATAGCAAAACTAAAAGGTAATTATTAGTACTGTCTCTATATACAACGACTCCCTGCATGGTGCAAACAGTTAAAGTACTTAGCTGTTAACTGGAAAATTGGAAGTTTGAGTCCACCCAGAGGTACCTCAGAAGAAAGGCCTGGTGATCTACTTTAAGAAAATCAGCCACTGAAAACTCTGTGGAGCACAGTTCTACTCTGACACACAGGGAGTTGCCATGAGTAGGACTCAACTCGACAGCAACTAGAAAAATACATGATAAAGGCATTGAACTCACTGAAGTTAAGTAAGTTGCCCAAGGCGATATAGTTTTTAAGTGATAGATCAGGATTTGTACACAGATCTCTGACTTCCAAACCCACAGTGTCCAGCCCACTCTAATGCTCTTACAAGACTCTTGCAAAGGCAATGAGTCCCAGTCGTGCTGTCATCCGGTAGGTTATAGCTTTCAGGCCACCATACCTGTCTGCTATAACAGAAATACCACAAGTGAGTGGCTTTGATGAACAAAAATTTATTTTCTCTAACTTTAGGAGGCTAGAAGTCCAAATTCAGGGCACCAACTCTGGGGGAAGGGCCTTGTCTTTTTTCAGCTTCTGTGTCTCGATTCCTTGGTGACCTTCATGTGGCCTGGCATCTATCTTCCCCCATCTCTGCTTTCTTCTCTGTGCCTAATCTGCTCATTTTATATTTCAAAGGTGAATAACTTAAGACACACCCTACACTGATATGGCCTTATTAACATAACAAAGAAAACCCTATTCCCAAATACAATTACATTCACAGGTATAACCAAACCTATTGCCATTGAGTCGATTCCTACTCATAGCGACCCTGTAGGACAGAGTAGAATTGCTCCATAGGGTTTCCAAGGAGCGGCTAGCGGATTCCAACTGCCGATCTTTTGGTTAGCAACAAAGCTTAACTACTGTGCCACTAGGGCTCCGACCCCTAGACTAGGTCAGCCATAATCTCCTCCCCATTATGTTCCCTTGTCTCACTTATTTTATAACAAACATCAAATTTGATTATTACTACATGTTTAATGTTTCTATTCCCCACTAGATTGTAAGCTCCATGAGGGCAGGGGCTGTGTTTCTTGTTCACAATTATATCCTTAGCATCTAGTATATTTCATGGCACATAGTAGGTACCCAATGAATATTGAATAAGGAAGTGATTAAGAGCTGTACCAAAATCATTGCTGAGTTCTTGTCCTAATGAAGACCCCACTCTTGAAAGCTCTCCCAAAAATGTATTCATTCCTCTTTTTCTCTCTCTCTTTCTTTTTGTACCATGAGGAACAAGCAGCAAATAACAGAGCCAAGACTCAGGTGTAGACTTTCTGATTTCATTGTTTACATCCTTTCCTCTACCTTACAGCTGACTGCGCTCACGTGGAACCTGTACATAGACCAGGAGGCGGTCATCTGAACACAACAAGAGGATACTGTGTGGTTTAAAATCAGGAAAGGTGTGCATGAGGGTTGTTACCTTTCACCATACCTATTCAGTCTATATGCTGAGCAAATAATCAGTAAAACTGGATTAAATGAAGAAGAAAGCGGCATCAGAATTGGGGGAAGACTCATTAACAACCTGCGTTATGCAGATGACACAACCTTGCTTGCTGAAAGTGAAGAGGACTTGAAGCACTTACTGACGAAGATCAAAGACCACAGCCTTCAGTATGGATTACACCTCAACATAAAGAAAACAAAAATCCTCACAAATGGACTGATATGCAACATCATGATAAACGGAGGAAGTATTGAACTTGTCAAGGGTTTCATTTTACTTGGATCCACAATCAGCACTCATGGAAGTGGCAGTCAAGAAATCACATGATGTATTACATTTGGGCAAATCTGCCACAAAAGACTTCTTTAAAGTGTTGAAAAGCAAAGATGTCACTTTGAGGACTAAGGTATGCCAGACCCAAGCCATGGTATTTTCAGTCGCCTCATATGCATGTGAAAGCTGGACAATGAATAAGGAAGACCGAAAAAGAAATGATGCCTTTGAATTATGGTGTTGGCGAAGAATCTTGAACATACTGTGGACTGCCAGAAGAACGAACAAATCTGTCTCGGAAGAAGTACAGCCAGAATGCTCCTCGGAAGTGAGGATGGCGAGACTTCGTCTCACATATTTTGGATGTGTTATCAGGAAAGGACAGTCCCTGGAGAAGGACATCATGCTTGGTAAACTAGAGGGTCAGCAAAAAAGAGGAAGACCCTCGAAGAGGTGGATTGACACAGGAGCTGCAACAATGGGCTCAAACATAGCAATGACTGTGAGAATGGCACAGGACCAGGCAGTGTTTCCGTTCTGTTGTACATACGGTCGCTATGAGTCAGGACTGGCTTGACAGCACCTAACAACAACAAAAATACTGTATTTAAAAGTGTAAAGGAGGCTTTTTTTCTGGCTGAGACTCATATCAAGTCATCAGATGATCTTCCTCTTGTTTCTTATTTTCTATCCCTAACGCTAATTTTTTGACTGGCTGCACCACCACCTTAAGAAAGCACCACCCTTGAATGTCCTGCTTACTCAGCTGAAAGCTGCAGCTGTTCCAATAAGCAATTTGATGTTCAGCACCTGAGATTGGCTCCCTCCTTCCAGCAAGACTGCAAGCTCAACAGAATGTAGGAATGCATGAAAAAGTTTCCCAGCTTGCTCCTCTTGATGCAGCAAAGAGAGCGGCACAGGTTAAGAGGGGGATATTTGCATTTTAGGCAAGGAGAATTGGCTTCTCAATCTACAGTTTCAGCTGAACTCTTTTGATAGAGTCCTGGGAATTAAAAATTGTTGGTTTTTCAAGGGCTATGAGGAAAAGACTGTCTTAGAGATGGTTTTATTATTATCCCATTTTCTATCCCAAGTAGCACCCTGGTAAATGTGGCTTTCCCTACAAAAAAGCCCTGACTTATGGGGTATGCCAATTTCTGTGGTGTAAATACTCCCATCATGGTTCATTTCAAGCTACCAATGTGATTTTACTGATGGCAAAGTAGAGAGGCTATGTACACAGTAAGATCCTATAAGCTGATCCAGGACACCACTGACTGTCTTGGTCTCATTATCCCCTATATGGAAACAGAGTGGCTGGGGGAGGGCCTGAGCCAGGCCTAAGATTCCCACAGGAGATGATGATGGGTGTTGAGAGGCACAGACCAAGTCAAGCTAGTTCATGTGGCAGACAGAGAAAGCCAATGAGCTAGAGAGAACATAGACAAACATCCCATCTCGTGGGCTAGGGTGGGGATGGAGTAGAAATCAAGGTGAGGGTTCTAAACCTAGAGGTTTAACACCAAAGGCCGATAGATTTAGGGTGCAAACATTAATGACACCATTGACCATCTGGGTAACCTTGGCTAAGGTACCCAGCTCCCATGCTTCAGTTTCTTGAGCTAAAATAGAGATAATAATAGTTCCTACCTTAAAGAGTTTTTGGGATGATGGATATATGCAAATATGTTAAATATATGTAAAGTGCTTAGCATGTTTCCTGACACAGGACAAGTGCTCAATATATACCCCAAAACCAAACCAGTTGTTGTCTAGTCTATTCCGACTCATGAGGACACCATGGGTGTCAGAGTAAAACTGTGCTCCCTAAGGTTTTCCATGGCTGATTTTTTAGAAGTATGTCACCAGGCCTTTCTTTTGAGGCACTTCTTGGTTAATTCAAACAGCCAACCTTTTGGTTAGTAGCTGAGTGCTTAACCATTTGCACAACCCAGGGACTGCTGCTCAATATGTACCAAAACCAAACCAAAACCAAACCAAACCAAACCAAAACCAAACCAAAAAACCCAATCCCATTGTCCTTCAGTTGATTCAACTCATGGTAATCCCATGAGTTACAGAGTAGAGCCACTCCTCAGGGTTTTCTTGGCTGCAATCTCTATAGAGCAGATCACCAGCCCTTTCTGCCATGGTGCCACTGCGTGGGTTTGAACCACCAACCTTTAGGTTAGCAGCCTATTGCAAACCGCTTGCCCCACCCAGGGACCTTATATAGTAGCTATTAAACTAAAACTGGAATGTGTAAGAGTGGGTAGGGCTCCATGAGAAATTGTCTCAAGCACTAGGAGGAGTTTACATCTTCTCTCCATAGGCTGACAGGTAGGTCTGTGTGGGTGGGCTGTCCTAAAGGAGCCAGGCCAGAGTGGGACTGCTTAGTATTGCTAGTGGTGAGTAAAAGAATCCACATCTTTTTTGCTAACTGATAGATTTTGTGCCTATATTCTAAAATTCTTTTTTCTTTTTTATTATTGTGCTTTAAGTGAAAGTTTACAATTCAAGTTAGTCTCTTATACAAAAATTTATACATACATTGTTATGTGACCCTTGTTACTCTCCCTATACTGTGACAGCACATTCCTCCTTTCTAACCCGGATTTCCCATGTTCTTGCAACTAGCTCCGGACCCTCCCTGCCTTCTCATCTCACCTCTGGACAGGAGCTGCCCATTTAGCTTCATGTATCTACTTGAGCTAAGATGCACACTCCTCATGAATATCACTTTATGTCTCATAGTCCAGTCTAATCTTTGTCTGAAGAGTTGGCCTCGTAGATGGTTTTAGTTTTGGGCTAACAGAGAGTCCGGGGGCCATTTCTTCTGGGGTCCCTCCAGTCTCAGTCAAACCATTAAGCCTGATATTTTTGCTAGAATTTAAGTTCCGCACCCTACTTTTCTCCTGCTCTGTCAGGGACTCTCTGTTGTGTTCCCTGTCAGGGTGATCGTTGGTGGTAGCCGGGCACCATCTAGTTCTTCTGGTCTCAGGCTGATGAAGTCTCTGGTTTATGTGGCCCTTTCTGTCTCTTGGGCTAATACTTTCCTTGTGTCTTTGGTGTTCTTCATTGTTCTTTTTACTCCAGGTGGTTGGGACCAATTGATGCATTTTAGATGGCCACTTGCAAGCTTTTGAGACCCCAGACGCCACTCACCAAAGTAGGATGTGAACATTTTCTTAATAAACTTTGTTACGCCAATTGACCAAGAGGTCCCCTGAAACCCAAAATGTTTTTAAAAAAAATCTCATTCTTCTCTTTGAGGTGGGCTGTGCAAAAAATTCTCCTTTAAAATGGATTTTAGTGAAAGTGGCTCATGAACAATAAAAAAATGTACTCACATGTTCAAATTATGTTGAAGCAGACGTTGTTGTTGTATGCCTTCAAGTCCATTCTGACGAATAGCTGTGACAGAGTAGTACTGCCTTGTAAGGTTTCCTAGGCTGTAATTTTCACAGGAGCAGATTGCCAGGTCTTTTCTCTCGCGGAGCAGCCAGTGGGTTAGAACCAGCAACATTTTGGTTTGTAGCTGAGCTTAAGCATTGTGCCACCAGGACTCCTTAGAAACTATACAGAGAGAGGAAGAAGAGGTGAGAAAATTACCAGACTAGAACATAAAATTTAGCCCTGAGTTTCCTGGTGGTGAAGGGAGGAAATATATATATGTTATGTAGGTATATATATATTTATTTATGAAATATATACGTATATATATATGTGTTGTTATGGGTTGAATTATATTTCCCAAATCCCCTGCTATCTGTGAGTGCAACTGTATTTGGAAATAGAGTCTTTGAATACGTAATCAAGTTAAGATGAGATCACTAGGGTGAATCCTAATCCAATATGACTGGTGTCTCTATTAACAGAAGAAGAGACACAGACATGCAGGGAGAAGGCCATGTGATGACAGAGGCAGAGACTGGAGAGATGTGTTTACAAGACAAGGAATGCCAAGGATTGCAGTTAACACCAGCTCAGAGAAAGGCGTGGGGCCGATTCTCCCCTAGAGCCTTCAGAGAGAAGCATGGCCCTGCCAACACCGTGATTTTAGACTGCGAGAGAATACACTCCCGTTGTTTTAAGCCACCCAGGTTGTGACACTTTGTTACAGCCATCCTAGGAAGCTCATACCATTTTGTTAGCTAGCTCTCATCTTGCACACCAGTTGTCCATGTGAGAACCTCTTTTCTGTGGTTTTGTTAAATCCCAGCAGATTGCTTTACTCATCAGGAAACTGAAGGACCCGTGGCCACCAGTCCTTCTGGTTTTTCAGTCGGCAAACTTGAGAAAAGAAACACTGAAATTTTTTGTGCCCTATTTATAAGAAGTACATTTGTGTCTTTCTAGCTGATCTCCCCACTTTCAATTTCCCAATCCATTCTCCAAGACACAGCAACTGTGACGTTAGACATGTGAGTTAGCCCACATCATTCCACTGCTTAAACTCTGGCAAGCCTTGAGAATCAATCCAAATGCTTTACTGTGGACCATATGACCTTGTGCAATGTGGTTCCAGCATTGTCTCCCGTGCTCTGCTCTGCTCTTGAAGCTGTAGCCACATGGCTTTCTCTTTTTCACCTCAGAGCCTTTGCATATGCTGTTCCCTCAAGCTGGAATGATCTTTCCTCCTCTTCATTCACAGGGATGGCTCCTTCTTCCACTTCTGGTTCCCTCCTCAGCCTTCCCTGGTGGCAGTATTTAAAAAGTAGGTTTCGGCTCTGTTAGTCTCCCTCTCAGCTTCTTCTTCTTCTTCTTCTTCTTTTTTTTTTTTTTTGCTTCTATAACTGGCATTTTGAATAAGCTACATTTGGCAAGATAAGATCAGGAAATAATTTTATTTTTCTTCTACTACAGCTTCAAACATGCTTGGGGAGGATTTGCCAAGGATGATATTGCAAGTGAATCTCGTGGCTTTAATGATAACTTGAGTATTAAAATCATCTCATTTTTAGATAGTAAATAAACCAAAACCAAACCCATGGCCATTGAATTGATTCTGACTCACAGTGACCCTATAGGACAGAATAGAACTGCCGCATAGAGTTTCCAAGACTGTACACTTTACGGGAGCAGGCTGCCACATCTTTCTCCTGCAGAGTGGCTAGTGGGTTCAAACTGCCGACCTTTTACCAGGGCTCCAGAGATGTTAAATAGTCCAGTCCAGTTTAATGACAAAACTTGAGTTCATAATGACAAGAAGGCAGGAAAGGACAGGAAAACTAGATGAAGGGACACAGGGAACCCAGGGTGGAAAGGAAAAGGGGGAGAGTGCTGATATGTTGCAGGGATTGCAACCAATGTCACAAAACAATTTGTGTATAAACTTTTGAATGAAAAACTAATTTGTGTTGTAAACTTACACCTAAAACACAATAAAATTAAAAAAAAAATTAAGCACTCCATAGGTAAAGAGGTCCTTGAAAATGTAACATAGTTCCAAGTCATAGAGTCCTATTAATATGTTAATAAGATGACGCTTTGATGTGAGCAGAAAAATATTAGAATACAAACCAGCCTTGCCTGTAGGAAGGACAGACATCCAACTATGTGGTGAATTTTGAAGGATGCTAGAATGCCTTTCTGATCTAACAGATCTTGCAACTACCCTGACCATGAAATTTATTTAGTGACTGTTTCATTTACTTAGATAAAATGTCCCTGTTGTAGACCAATGTTATCAGGAAGATGTTAACATTGAAATAAGACTGTTCAATAAAAAACTTATTGTGTGTTAGTTAAAAAAACAAAAAACAAAAAGGAACTTGAGTTCCTCATCCAATTCAAGGTGTTTCTCCTCCGTGTTTAAGTTTGACTTAAGATCCTCTTGACCAGCAGTACAGAAGGGCATTGTGGTCTCAGCTTCCATTTTCCCCATTTTTTGCCTTCTTTTTCTACTCTCCTCCCTTGTCATCCCACTGGATTTCTACTGACATTTTCAGAGTAAGGTTGAAGAGGAGGAATGATGGAGAAATGAGAGATAAAGGGGCAATCTTTGTTGTTGTTGTTGGGTGCCGTACAGTGGATTCCAACTCATAGTGACCTCATGTGACAGAGTAGAACTGTTCCATAGGGTTTCCTAGGCTGTAATCCTTACTGGAAGGAGGCCTGGTTGCACAGCGGTTAAGCACTCGGCTGCTACCCAAAAGGCTGGTGGTTCGAACCCACCAGCCACTCCTCGGGAGAAAGGTATGGCAGTCTGCTTCCACGAAGATTACAACCTCAGAATCCCTGTGAAAGAAGTTCTACTCTGTCCTATAGGGTCGCTATGAGTTGAAATTGACTTGACGGCAATGGGTTAATCTTTAAGGGAACAGACCACCAGGTCTTTCTCCCATGGAGCCACTGGTGGTTTCAAACTGCTAACCTTTCGGTTAGTAGCCAAGTGCTTAACTCTTGAGCCAGCAGGGTTCCTAGTTTTCCTTTACACATAGGTTGGAGGTGAGAGATGGACTATGGGTTATAGGACCAAGGGCTGGTTTGGCTGTCTCTTAGGAAGTTTTGCATGGGTGGTCTACATTTTTTATTAGAATTTGTTGAGGAGGGATTGCTTATCACCTATTATTACCTATTATCTTAGCTCAGCTGCTACTGAAAGGTTGGAAGTTTGAGTCCACCTAGAAGTGCCTCAGAAGAAAGTCTTGGTGATTTATTTCAGAAAAATCAGGTGTTGAAAACCCTATGGCACACAGTTCTATGGGTCACCATGAGTCAGATTTGACAACTGATTTTTTCTTTTCCACTATTAGGCTTTGGCCAAAATTGTAGACAATATCAAAAATTCCATTTGATCTCTTATTATGTTCTACGTAGTTATTTTCTTTATTATTTATTTATGTACAGGTAGTCGCCAACTTACGATGGGGTTCCATTCCAACGACTCTGTCATAAGTTGGTTCTGACATAAGTCAAATACCTCATTTTTTTTTTTTTTTTTTTAGTTTTCATTATTATTGCCTGTTATTATCAGTATCTTTATAAATCCTATCTTTATTTGTATTTGGGGTTGGTATGAGAATGATAACATCAGCAAATTACCCACTACAAAATTGTATGTAGTACGTATTACTAATGATAAGACGTACATAAAAACACGGTCGTCAGTGCGGTTCGTCGTAACTTGAATACGTAAATTGGAGTCTACCTGTACTTATTATTGTCTGTCTTCTCTGGAAAGGAGCCCTGGTAGCACAGTAGTTAAAGAAATTTGCTGCTAACCAAAAGGTCAGCAGTTCGAATACACCAGTCACTCCTTGGAAACACTATGGGGCAGTTCTACTCTGTCCTATAGGCTCACTATGAGTAGTGATCAACTCAATGGCAACAGATTTTTTTCTCTGGAATGGAATTTCCAGAAGATTAAGAAGATAATGCTCTTCTTAGTTGGTTAGATGCTGATTTCCCTAATGCAAAGCACAGTACCTGGCACACAGTAGGGACTCAATAAATATGTGCTTAGCTAATGGAGGAATGCCAGGCTAGCTGGGTACGGAAAGAAGGATAAGACCCTGTTATGGCCTTCAAGGAGTTACTTGACAGATGAGGCATATGTCACAGAGTCTGACAGGGCAGAACATGCTTAACCACGAAGAACCATTTATTGATGTTAGAGGAGTGAAAGATTACTATGGTTGGAGGGGTCAGGAAAGGCTTCAACGAGGGGGCATGGTTGGAATTAGTGGGTCCTTTAGGGATGGGATTTGGAGAGGTGGAAGTAGGAAAATGCCATTTGGCTCATAAACTTGATTAAGACTCTTCTACACTTACTAGAGCCATCTGTCTTGATATCTTCTACTTCCCCAGCAGAACACTTAGAGAATGCAAATATCTGCTGGCAGGGCTTGCTGCTCCCCACCAGCACCAAACAAGGAGGGAAAAGGAGAGCGTGGTATTTTTGGGACTTGAATTCTGAATCTCATTTAGTCCCTTCATTCGTGTGGCGGGTGCATTTCATTCCCTTGGACTGTGGATCAATGCTTGTATTTTTTTTTCTTCCCTAAATCATTTTTACTCGTTTTTAAATCTTCTGTCACTGCTTCATGCTTTTACTGGATTTTAAGCTTCTGTTTATTGAATGGGGATGAGAGTATATGCGGATTTGTACAAATGCACAAAGAAAAGAGATTTGCAAATGTTCTGCCATCATCTCTATGTTCTAGGAGCTACTACCTTTGGTCCACGCAACCTGTGAACTTTGATCCTCACGTGTTTCATCATTGTTTCTTGAGCACTTAGTCATTTGAAGACAAAATGAAACCTCAGAATCATAGAATCCCAGTGTGAGAGAGAACCTTTAATTTCCACCTTATGTTGAAGGCAAAATTTATCTTTTGAGGGGATCAGGCTACAGTTTAGAAAATTCCATCATAGGAGTATGTTGGAAGGGTAAAGGTGGGATAAATAGAGACTGGAATACATTTGTGTGATAAAATAAGGCAGAAATTTGAATTTCCAATGGCAGACAAGAGAAGAAGTTATCAGGGGCCCAGGAACCAATGGCGGGGAGATCAAGGACACTGAGTGGCTTTGCAGGCTGCTGAGGTGAATGTGGAAGTGACACAACAGTAAGGCATTTTCTGTGGCAGGGGACAGAAAACATATTTCTAGGGGTTTGATATCTGTCTTGGTTATCTAGTGTTGCTATAACAGAAATACCACAAGTAGATGGCTTTAACAAACAGAGATTTATTCTCTCACAGTCTAGGAGGCTGGAAGTCCAAATTCAGGGTGCCAGCTCCAGGGGAAGGCTTTCTCCCTCTCTGTTGGCTCTGGGGAAAGGGCCTTGTCATCAATCTTCCCCTGATCTAGGAGCTTCTCAGTGCAGGAACCCCAGGTCTAAAGGACATGCTTACTCCTGGCTCTTGTTTCTTGGCAGTATGAGGTCCCCATGTCTCTGCTTGCTTCTCTATTATATCTCGAAAGAGACTGAGTTAAGACACAACCTAATCTTGTAGATTGAATCTTGCCTCATTAACATAACTGCTGCTAATCCCACCTCATTAACATAACAGAGGTAGGATTTACAACACATGGGAAAATCACATCAGATGACAAAATGGTGGACAATCACACAATACTGGGAATCATGGCCTAGCCAAGTTGACAGATATTTTGGGGGGGACACAATTCAATCTATGACAACATTCCATTTTTAATTTGAAGTTGTCTCCTGCTCTGTGCTCTCATTACCCTCTGCTACCCCAAAACTTTAGCACATATGTATCTGCTACACATAATTGTCTTGTGTTAGTGGAACTCTGGGGAATAAATGCAAAGGAATGTTTTTTATGAGGAAGTGACCAGGATAGAGAGGGCGGCAGCCTCAGGGGCCAGAGAGTCCACTTGGTATAGGAAACAAAGCAGGCATCAGGGTGAATTGACAAGTAGACAAGAAAGAAGAAAAAAACAAAACAAAACAAAAATTTACCTTAACACTTCATTGAGGAGTGGAAGGCGCCCCTTGAAGGAGATTAGGCTGGTACTTGATTTGGAGTCCACCGTATCTATGAATTCTATGTTATTCTCCTAGAACTGCCATAACAGACTGAGTGGCTTAAAACAACAGAATTTGTTCTCTCAGAGTTCTGGAGGCTAGAAGTCTGAAATTAAGGTGTCAGCAGTGCCATGCTCTCTCAGAAGGTTCTCAGGGAAAATCTTTTCTTACCTCTTCCTAACTTCTGGTGGTTCCTGGAAATCCTTGGCTTATAGATACATCACTCCAATCTCTGCCTCTGTCTTCACTTGGCTGTCTTCCCTCTGCCTCTATGTCTCTTCTCTTCTTTTTATAAGAACACTGGTCATATCGTTTTAGGACCCACTGTATGACCTCATGTTAACTGATGTCATCTTCAAAGACCCTATTTTCACACAAGGTCACATTCGCAGGTACCAGAGGTTAGGGCTTCAGCTTATCTTTGTTGGGGATACAGTTCAATCCATAACAAATCTTGCCTTTGAAAAACACATATATTTGATGAAATGATTTCTTGGTTGTCACCTAAATCATTGATACAGAGCATCAACGAGACTGGAAGAGGCTGACATTCTGCGGGGTATAACACCAGAGAATGCCTTTATAGATCTACATCTATCTGCTAATCAGAATTTTTCTGGGTCTTAGCATTCAACTAGTTACAAACTGTCAAAGCTGTGCATTCACCCAGCCCACAAGTCCCCAATTTCCCCAGAAGAACACTTTGATGCATCTTGTCAGATGTATCTCGAAATCAGATATACCATGTCTGATGGGTTTCCTTTAGTTTTTCTACTGGGAACATCACCCAAACATGGAATACGTCCATTAGATAGGACTGATTTTTTATAAACATGCTTCTTCCCCTTGGCTGGATTTGTTGTTCTAAATTATCACAAACTTGTTTTCTGATAGACTTCTCGTCTGTCAGAGCTGGAAGCAGCTGCAGTGATGGATCATCTCATCCCACAGCCTCATTTTCAGAAGACCTTGAGCCTCAAATTGGCCAAAATCACAAAATTGGTAAAAAAACAAAAAACAAAAAAAACCCAGGGAATTGAATTTAGCTTGTAGTAAGCATCTCCTTCCATAGTTTTCTCCTAAACACGTTTTTTTTTTGGAGATGTGCACCTAGGAGCACTGTTGGTGCAGTGGTTAAGTGCTTGGCCGCTAACCAAAATGTTGGCAGTTTGAACCCACCAGAGGCTCTGCGAGAGAAAAGACCTGGTAATTCTCTCCAGTAAAGATTTGCTCCAGTAAAGACTACAGCCATGGAAAACTCATGGGGAAGTTCTACTCTGTCCTACAGAGTAGCTATGAGTTGGAATTGACTTGATGGCAAGGGGTTTGTTTTTTTTTTTTTTAACCTACTTCGCAGCTGAAGTTTATTTTGTCTTTTAACACGTGCACACACTTTTATAGCAACTAGAGTGTAAACTCCTCAAAGGACAGGTACTTTGCCTATTATTATTTGCAATGGGTTTCCTCTTTGTACCCTGCACCAAAGAACTTTGCAGAGAACATTCAGTTCTCATGTATCTATAGTCAACTGATATTATTCAAGCATTTGCTTCTGAGTGAGTGTAATTTTTGGGTTCTATGATGATGAACTAGATTGCTGCAGCCCAGCATTTCTGTTGAGATCCGGAAAAGCAAACAAGCAAACGTCTGTGTGAAGGCACTGGCAGGCAAACCCGGAGGGGAGACTTTGTGAGACCTGTGAGAGTAGGGGAGCCAAGAGAGGTGAGCCACCTATGGGGAGCAGCTTTACCCTCATTTCCAAAGTGGCAACAAACAGGCTGAGAAGTGAATGGAGCTTTGGCAGTCTCAAGGGGCTGAGGCTTTTGGTTGGAATCCTGTAGGGCTACCCCTTAATATAATGGTTCTCACTGGGGCACTTTTGGCAGTGTTTGGAGACTAAAGGGGTGCAAATATCCTACAATGCACAGGACAGCCCTCCCCTCAATAAAGATTTATTGGGTCCCAAATATCAATAGTGTCACAATTTAGAAACCGAAGTAAGAAACCCTTACTAGGAGTAAGGAGAACTGGAAATAAACCAGCCCTCACAAAGACTAAAGCCAGCTTCAAATCACCTGAAGCTCTGAAATTCTCTGATTGGATTTTCAGCCAGGCTACCTGACAGAAGTAGAGGCAAATCTTCTGTGGAGCAGGATACTTTACCCAGAGCCTCAAATACATGCTAACAATCGCACATAAGGTCGGAGGGGGTAAATAAAATCAAAAGCCAATGGATTCTAAGTTCCTTGAACTATCCATTGGTATTAGACTTTGTATAAGATTTTATTTATATTAGGCTTGAGTAAGTTAAGGATGTGTATTGTAGTCTTTAATCACTGAAAAAATGGTGCGTATTATCTATCTCTATCTACTTACCTACCTACATACCTTTCTGTCTGTCCATCGGTCCATCCGTCTGTCTGTCTATCTATTTATCTATCACTTAATGTATCCAACAGAAGGCAAGAATCCAAAGGAAAAACAAACAAGATGGTGGAATTAACCCCATCTCTATCAGTAATTACATTAAATGAAACCTAGTATTCCCACTGGAAGATAAAGATTGCCAAACTGTGTAAAAGAAATGAAAACAACCAAAAAACTATGATTCTTTTCAAACTTCCTACACTGAAAAGCAAATTCTCACAGAAGAATAATATTTATAATGGCTATGATTATACTACCACTACACTTCTGTCAGTTTGTCTTACTGTGGTGACTTGAGTGTTGCTGTGATGCTGGAAGCTATGCCACTGGTATTTCAAATACTAGCGGGGTTACCCAGGTAGAAGAGTTTCAGCAGAGCTTCCAGACTAAGACAGACTAGGGAGAAGGACCTGGAAGTCTACTTCTGAAAAAATTGACTAGTGAAAACCTTATGAATAGCAGCAGAATATTGTCTGATATAGTGTCGAAAGATGAGCCCCTCAGGTTGGAAAGTACTCGAAATACAACTGGGAAAGAGCTGTCTCCTCAAAGTGGGTTGACCTTAATGTCATGGATGGATTCAAGCTTTTGAGAGCTACATTTGCTGATGATGCACAACTCAAAATGAGAAGAAACAGCTGCAAACATCCATTAATAATTGGAACGTGGAGTGTACGAAGTATGAATCTAGAAAAATATAAAATCATCAGAAATTAAATGGAACACATAAAGATCAGTATGCTAGGTGTTAGTGAGTTGAAATGGACTGGTATTGGCCATTTTGAATCAGACAATCATATGGTCTATTATGTTGGGAATGACAAATTGAAGAGGAATGGCATCACATTCATCATCAAAAAGAACATTTCAAGATCTATCCTGAAGTACAATGTTGTCAGTGATAGGATAATATCCAAATGCCTACAAGGAACCCCAGTTTATGCCAGTATTATTCAAATTTAGGCATCCACCACTAATGCCAAAGATGAGGCAACTGAATATTTTTACCAACTTCTGCAGTCAGAGCACTGGTGGCGCAGTGGTTAGGAGCTACGGCTGCTAACCAAAAGGCCGGAGGTTCAGATCTACCAGCTGCTTCTTGGAAACCCTATCGGGCCATTCTACTCTGTCCTTTAGGGCCGCTATGAGTTTGGAATCTACTCGAGGACAATGGGTTCTGTAGTCTGAAATTGATCAAACATACAATCAAGATGCATTGATAATTACTGGTGATTGGAACAGGAAAGTTGGAAACAAAAAAGAATGATCTCTAGTTGGAAAATTTGACCTTTGTGAAGAAACGATGCAGGAGATTTCATGATAGAATTTTTCAAGGCCAACAACTTCTTCATTGCAAACACATTTTTTCAATAACGTAAAACAGTGACCATACACATGGACCTCATCAGATGGAATACACAGGAATCAAATAGACTACATCTGTGGAAAGAGACGGTGGGGAAGCTCAATATCATCAGTCAGAAGAAGGCCAGGGGCTGACTGTGGAAAAGAATATCAACTGCTCATATGCAAGTTCAAGTTGAAGCTGAAGAAAATTAAAACAAGTCCATGAGAGCCAAAGTATGATCTTGAGTGTATCCCACCTGAATTTGGAGACCACTTCAAGAATAGATTTGATGCATTGAACACTAATGACTGAAGACAAGACAAGTTGTGGGATGACATCAAAGACATCATACATGAAGAAAGCAAGAGGTCATTAAAAAGACAGGAAAGGGAGGCGGGGCCAAGATGGCAGAGTAGTCAGATACTTCCAGTGGACCCTCTTACAACAAAGACCTGAAAAAACAAGTGAATTGATTATCTATGGCAATCTGGGAGCCCTGAACATCCAAGGCAGAGTTGAGGAACTGGACTGAGTGGCAGGGGGAGGGAAAGATGGTTTGGAAGCAGCGAGGAGTTGCCAGACCTGGCAACAGCTTGAGCCCTTCAGGCCTGATCAGCTCGGGAGTGAGCAGTGAGGCAGGCAAGCGGTGGTGCTAGGGAGGTGCGTTTTCTACACTGGGAGATAACCAGCTCCAGAAAGTCTACATGGCCACCCAGAACCAGTGAGAAGCAGCCCTGTATTGGCGAAAGATAGGTAATTCTGTACAGCCTACCACGTGGATCAAAAAATCCCCCTTAGGGAAAATCCTCTCTCCCATTTACTTCCCCCTCCCTGCTCTGCACTGGATCTTGGACTGGTTTCAGCAACTGCCGAGACCCCTGGGCCAAAAGTAGGATCTGTCACACACCCAGAGCCATTCTCCCTGCCTTGGAGAGTTAACAAATTAACAAACAGAGGAAAAAATAAACTCCTGGCTCCCCTAAGCCAGGTACACAGGGTAGGCACCGCTCCTTTGCCTAGGCACAGGCATAAGGGATCCATGGACTTTGAGTGCCTTTCCCCTTTCATAGGCTTGTGTGGGCCCATCTCAACTGCGTAGGCCCTCATACCACAGTACAACAGGGTATATACCTGAAGTCTAACTTCAACTGTTTCAGCTGTGAAGTGGAAGGTTCGTGACATTTGACACTGCTCTGCCCATTAATCAGGGTCTTCACCTACCCACATCAGGGGCCTAAAGACTGATGGCTCCACCCACGCCACCTAGCCACCTGCTATAGGGGCCCATGAATAAGAGGTGCCCCCCAGTCCTTACAGCCAACAGCATTAGGTGCTCATAGTCTGGCTGCAAAACCCACCCACTTACGCACTCTAGGGAACAGGGACACACCTTCCTCCTTGACACTCAGGGGCGGTCATCAGCCCCCTGCCTTGCTCACAGTGTGTCCCCCTGCTGCAGCCAGATGCCTGTGCCTACACCAATCACCCATGCCTGTCTAGGACTGTAAGTGAGAGGCTACACCACACACTTGGTGGCTATCTACCTGGGCACCTGAGCTGAATACATACAGGGAGACTGGGTGGACTCCTGAGCTCACATCCCTAGTAACAGATCTAACCACCTGGTGACAGGACATTAGCGCTTCAAAGGTGCCAATAATCAAACTCACTCATATGAGCAGCCTCTTTGGGCATATCAAAACAAAACAAGAAGCTAGGACACAGTAAGCAAACATAAAATAAATAAATATAATAACTTATTGATGGCTCGGAGACAACAGTCAATATCAAATCACATAAAGAGGCAATCCATGATGGCTTCAGCAAGCTCAGAAAATAAAGAATCTAGAAATTTTCCAGAGGAGGAAAATTTCTTGGTATTACCGGAGGCAGAATACAAAAGATTCATATACAGAACTCTTTAAGAAATTAGGAAGAAAATTAAGCAAAATGCAGAACATGCAATAGAGGAAATTAAAAGATTACAGAAGAGCATAATGACAAATTTAACAGGCTGCAAGAATCCATAGAGAGACAGCAGTCAGAAATCCAGAAGATTCACAATAAAATTTCAGAATTAGACAACACAATAGAAAGTCATAGGAGAAGAAATGAGGCAATGGAAGTCAGAATTAGTGAGATTCAAGATAAAGCACTTGACACCAACTTACTTTAGGAAAAATCTGATAAAAGAATTTAAAAAATGAAGAAACCCTAAGAATTATGTGGGACTCTATCAAGAGGAATAACCTATGAGTGATTGGAATACCAGAAAAGGGGGGGATAACAGAAAATACAGAGAGAAGTGTTGAAGATTTGTTGGAAGAAAACTTCCCTGATACCATGAAAGACTAGAAGATATCTATCCAAGATGCTTATCAAACCCCACATAAAGTAGATCCCAAAATAAAGTCACCAAGACATATTATAATCAAACTTGCCAAAACCAAAGATAAAGAGAGAATTTTAAGAGTGGCTGGGGATAAACTAAAAGTCATCTACAGAGGAAAGTCAATAAGAATAAGCTCGGACTACTCAGCAGAAACAATGCAGGCAAGAAGACAATGGGATGACATATATAAAGCCTTGAAGAAGAAAACCACCAGCCAAGAATTATATATCCAGCAAAATTGTCTCTCAAATATGATGACAAAATTAGGGCATTTCCAGATAAACAGAAGTTTTGGGAATTTGCAAAAACTAAACCAAAATTACAAGAAATACTAAAGGGAGTCCTCTGGTTAGAAAATCAGTAATATCAGATAACAACCCAAGAC
>NW_004443970.1:19379259-19435019 GCF_000243295.1 Trichechus manatus latirostris
CCAAGAGACAGAAAGAGCCACATAAACCAGAGACTTCATCAGCCTGAGACCATAAGAACTAGGTGATGCCTGGCTACCACCAATTACTGGCCTGACGGGGAACACAGCAGAGAGTCTCAGATGGAGCAGGAAAAAGGTGGGGTGCAGAACTCAAATTCTAGTAAGAAGACCAGACTTTATGGTCTGACTGAGAGTGGAGGAACCCCAGAAAGCATGGCCCCCGGATTCTCTATCAGCCCAGAACTAAAACAATTTCCGAGGCCAACTCTTCAGACAGGGATTAGATTGGACTTTGGGACTTAAAGTGATACTCATGAGGAGTGTGCCTGTTAGCTCAAGTAGATACAAGAGACTAAATGGGCAGCTTCTGTCTGGAGGTGAGATGGGAAGGCAGAGAGGGTTAGGAGCTGGTTGAATGGACATGGGGAATCAGGGGTGGAAAGAGGGAATGTGCTGTCACAGTATGGAGAGAGCAATTAGAGTCGCATAACAATGTATGTACACATTTTTGTATGAATAAAAAAGAAAATTTTCTTCATCCTACTCTGGTGAGTGGCATCTGGGGTCTTAAAAGCTTGCAAGTGGCCATTGGAGATGCATCAATTGGTCCCAACCACCTATAATAAAGGAGAATCAAGAACACCAAAGACACAGAGAAAGTATTAGTCAAAGAGACAGAAAGGGTCTCATAAAACAGAGGCTTCATCAGCCTGAGACCATATTAACTAAATGATGCCTGGCTACCACCAATGACCACCTTGACAGGAAACACAGCAGAGAGTCCCAGATGGAGCAGGAGAAAGGTGGGGTGTGGAACTCAAATTCTAGTAAAAAGATCAGACTTAATGGTCTGACTGAGAGTGGAGGAACACCAGAAAGCTTGGCCCCTGGATTCTCTATCAGCCCAGAGCTAAAACAATTTCCGAGGCTGACTCTTCAGATGGGGATTGGACAGGACTGTGGGACATAAAGTGATATTCATGAGGAGTGTGCCTCTTAGCTCAAGTGGATACAAGAGAGTAAATGGGCAGGTTCTGTCCAGAGGTGAGATGAGAAGGCAGAGAGGGTTGGGAGTTGGTTAAATGGACATGAGGAATCAGGGGTGGAAAGGAGGAGTGTGCTGTCACAGTATGGAGAGAGCAATTAGGGTCACATAATAACGTATGTACAAATTGTTGTATGCGGGGGAAAAAAAAGGAAAGAAGGAAAAGACCAAAATGGAGGTCAGAAGAGACTCTGAAACTTGCTCTTGAAACAAGGGATATCAGATGGGTCTTGGCTGAAAGCAGAGACTACCAGATAGACGTTTACCTGTGTTTTATTGACTATGCAAAGGCATTTGACTGTGTGGGTCATAACAAATTATGGATAATGTTGGGAAGTATGGGAATTCCAGAACACTTACTTGTTCTCTGGCGGAAGTTGTACAAAGACCAAGATGCGGTCATTTAAACAGAACAAGGGGATACTTTGTGGTTTAAGATCAGGAGAAGTGTGCGTCAGGGTAGTATCCTTTCACCATACTTATTCAATCTGCATGCTGAGCAAATAAGCCGAGAATCTGGACAATATGAAGAAGAACTTGTCATCAGGATTGGAGGAAGACTGATTAACAACCTGTGATATGCAGACGATACAAAACTTGTTTGCTGAAAGTGAAGAGGACTTGAAGCACTTACTAATGAAGATCAAAGACTACAGCCTTCAGTATGGATTATGTCTCCACATAAAGAAAACAAAAATTCTCACAAATGGACCAATAAACAACATCATGATAAACCGAGAAAAGATTGAAGTTGTCAAGGATTTCATTTTACTTGGATCCACAATCAACGCCCATGGAAGCAGCAGTCAAGACATCAAGCAATGTATTGCATTGGGCAAATCTGCTGCAAAAGACCTCTTTAAAGTGTTGATAAGCAAAGATGTCACTTTGAAGGCTGAGGTGCGCCTGACCCAAGCCATGGTATTTTCAAATATCTCATATACATACATGGCATACATGGCAATTTGAAATACCAGTGGCAAATGTTTCAGTATCACAGCAACACGGAAGCCACCACAGTGGGACAAACTGACAGACATGTGGTAGAGAATAGCATACATCCACTATATACCATTTTTTTCTTTTTATTTGCATATTTTGTTTCTTTTTTTTTTAAATTGTAGTAAATATATATTACCAAAACACTCAGCTTTTCAACATTCTTCACGTGTACAATTCAGTGACATTAGTTATGTTTATCACGTTGTTCAATCATTACTAGAATCTGTTTCCAAATTTTTGCATCACTCTTAGCAGAAGCTCAGTGTCCCCTAAGCGATGAGTCCTCCTTTTCTCCTCCCTCCCGTCCCTAATATCATTAATAAACTGTGGTCTCTATGCACTTGCTTATTCTAGAGATTTCATATAAGTGGTGTGATGGTTAAGGTTACGTGCCGTCTTGGCTAGGCCGTGATTCTCAGTAATTTGGCAGATATTATGTAATCATCCTCCATTTTGTGATTTGATGTGATCAGCCAATCAGTTGTAAAGAGAGTGTCCTTGGGTGTATAGCCTGCATCCAATATACATGGATGTTCCAGAAAAGCTCTTTTTCTCTCAATCCTGCATCCACCTTGTCATCCTCTGATCTCCAATTCTTGGGAAGTGAGTCTGCTGCCTGACCTGCAGATTTTGGGTTCATCATCTCCTGAAACTACATGAGTCAGGAAAAGCCTGCAGCCTGATGCCTGACCCACAGATTTGGGGACTTGCCATCCTCCACAACCTCATGAGCCATTTCCTTGAAATAAATCTCTACATATATTTGATTCCCAGTGGTGCAGTTGTTAAGAGATTGGCTGCTAACCAAGAGATCAGCAGTTCGAATCCACCAGCTGCTCCTTGGAACCCTATGGAGCAGTTCTACTCTGTCCTATAGGGTCACTGTGAGTCAGAATTGACTTGACGGCAATGTTTTTTTTCTGTATATATTTATATATGCTTCACTGGTTTTTCTCCTCCAGAGAACCCAGTCTAAGACAAGTGGGATCATACAATATTTGTCCATTTGTGACTGACTTATTTCACTCAGCATAATATTTTCAAAGGTTATCCATGTCATAGCATGTATCAGGACTTAATTTCTCTTTATGGCTGGGTAATATTCCATTGTATGTATGTACCACATTTTATTTATCTGTTCATCTATTGACGGACATTTAGGCTGTTTCTACCTTTTGGCTATTGTGAATAGTGCTGCAGTGAACATTGGTGTACAAGTATCTGTGTTACTGCTTTCAATTCTTTGAGGTGTACACCTTGGAGTGGAATTGCTGGATCATAAGGTCATTCTATGTTTAACTTTTTGAGGAAGCACCAAACTGTTTTCCACAGTGGTTGTACCATTTTGTAATCTTACCAGCAATTTCTCTCCATCCTCACCAACACCTGTTGTTTTCTTTTTGTTTTTTTAACCACAGCCGTTTTAGTGGGTGTGAAGTGATATCCCATTGTGGTTTCCATACGCATCTCCCTAATGACTGAAGGTGGCACAAATGGTTTGTGCACAACTAGTAACCTAAAAATTTGCAGTTTGAACCCACCCAGCAGTATCATGGAAGAAAGGCCTGGCTATCTGCTTCCGTTAAGATTACAGCCAAGAAAACCCTACAGAGAAGTTCTACTCTGTAACACATGGGGATGCCATGAGTCACAATCGACTTGATGGTAATAGGTTTGTTTTTTTTTAAACTGGACTGGGTTAATGACTAATGACGTTGAACATCTTTTCCTGTGCTTGTTGATCATTTGTATTTCTCCTTGGAGTGGCTCTAGTATGATTACTGACTTTTCAAGAAACAAATTTAATAATGGAAAAATGGGTATATAGGATAAAAAGACTGGGAAGAATTATAAGATAGGTGTAATTTTCTTTGCACTGTGGGACTAGGGATAGTTCCTTTTTTCTTCTATTCTTTTTTTAATACAGTATGCATTTATTACTTTTTTTAATTAAAAATAAACGGTATGTTTTAAGATGAGGGAAATGAGAGAGTCCCATTTGATAGTTTGAGGACATAATCATCAGTTACTCTGTATTAATAACAGGAACATATGTTACTCTTGAAATGCAACAACTCTCCATTATATTAAACTCTGAACAGGAATAGAAAAGACAAAAAAAAGAAAAGAAAAGCCTCAATTTGGAAGGGACTTTTGCTTGTGGGTTGGAGGCAGAAGGAAGCAATTTCCCCCCAGTTTCTGCCTGAGCAATCCTTTTGCACTTTGATATTTGTTTCACCATGAAGGTGTTTCATTATTTCCCCCACATAAAGAGCCGGTGCTATTATGAGATGCTGTAGAAGACTCTGGTCTGCCCAGATGTGTCTCAGGGAAATCAGCTTTTCCTTACACTGGATGAGTCTTGTGGGAACTATGGGATTATAGGGTGATGGGATCCTCTTGCAGAGTTTGCAAAAAGACAAAAAAATAAAGCGGTTTTCCCTGCACGGATTACAGAACACATTTCTTCTTGTTCACGTGGTCACTTCACACTGTGCTATGTTTGGGAGAATCATCATCTAATTCCACGCCTGAGGCTGACTCATCAGAGGCACTGTCTTCTCTTGACCTGTCTCCTAGCAGCTTCTTATACCAGTTTTCATGATCAAATTTCTCTGCTCCCTTGGACCAGCGGAAAAAGAAGTTATGAGATCTCTCTATCATTTGCCATCCTCCTAGGTCCTGTCTCCTTCGAAATTTTCGTGTTTTTGGTCTTTTTTTTTTTTCTCTTCCTCTCAATGTTTCTCCTTCTCTCCCTACAATCTTGGTTTCTCTGGGGGATTTCTGTCTGTGCCTCTGGATCTTTCTTTTTCTATTTAGTTCTCAAAAACAATTCTGGAATTTTGTTTCAGTCCATCCATCTATACAACCAAACCCTGCTGAAACCAGGACATTTAATCAGTCCCAGAGGCTGGATGCTTTGTCTTTGGTTCTGCCCCATGCTGTTTCATTTGTGGTCGTATTTCCTGTTTCTCATAATACTCCAGGAGAACTGCATGTTCAGAGCTTGGATTCGACTCTCTCTCCTCCAGCCAACAGGCTCTATTTCCAACACCCAGATTAGAAAAGATGCTGTTTTTGTTGTAAGGTGCCATCGAGTCGGTTCTGACTCATAGCGACTCTGTGGACAACAGAACGAAACACTGTCTAGTCCTGTGCCATCCCCCAAATCATTGCTATGTTTGGGCCCATTGTTGCAGCCACTGTCTCAATCCATCTCATTGAGGGTCTTCCTCATTTTTGCTGACCCTCTACTTTACCAAGCATGATTTCCTTCTCCAGGGACTGGTCTCTCCTGATAACGTGTCCAAAGTATGTGAGATGAAGTCTTGTCATCCTCGCTTATAAGAAATATGCTGGCTATGCTTCTGCCAAGACAGATTTATTCATTCTTCTTGCAGTCCGTGAAGTATATTCAATATTTTTCACCAACACAATAATTCAAAGGCATCAATTCTTCTTCGGTTTTCCTTATTCATGGTCCCGCTTTCCCATGTAGATAATGTGATTGAAATTACCATAGCTTGGGTCAGGCACACCTTAGTTCTCAAAGTGACATCTTTGCTTTTGAACACTTTTAAAGAGGTCTTTTGCAGCAGATTTTCCCAATGCATTGAATCGTTTGAATTCTTGACTGCTGCTTCCATGGACACTGATTGTGGATCAAAGTAAAATGAAATCCTTGATAACTTCAATCTTTCTTCAGTTTATCATGATGTTGCTTACTGGTCCAGCTGTGAGGATTTTTGTTTTCTTTATGTTGAGGTGTAATCCATACTGAGGGCTGTAATCTTTGATCTTCATCAGTAAGTGCTTCAAGTCCTCTTCGCTTTCAGCAAGTAAGGTTGCATCATCTGCATATCACAGGTTGTTAAAAGAGTCTTCCTCCAATCCTGATGCCAAGTTCTTCTTCATATTGTCCAGATTCTCGGATTATTTGCTCAGTGCACAGATTGAATAAGTATGGTGATACAACCCTGACGCATACCTTTCCTGACTTTAAACCAGTATTCCCTTGTTCTGTTTGAACAACTGCCCCTTGATCTATGTACAGGTTCCTCATGAGCACAATGAAGCATTCTGGAATTCCCATTTTTTGCAACATTATCCATAATTTGTTATGATCCACACAATGTAATGCCTTTGCATAGCCAATAAAACACAAGTAAACATCCTTCTGTTATTCTCTGCTTTCAGCCAAGATCCATCTGACATCATTCATGATACCCCTCATTCCACGTCCTATTCTGAATCCAGCTTGAATTTCTGGCAGTTCTCTGTTGATGTACTGCTCTAACCTTTTTTGAATGATCTTCAGCAAAATTTTACTTGTGTATGATGTGAGTGATATTGTTTGATAAATTTCACGTTCTGTTGGATCACCATTCTTTGGAATGGGCACAAATATGGATGTCTTACATTCATTTGGCCAGGTAGTTTTCTTCCAAATTTCTTTGTATAGATGAGTGAGTGCTTCCATTGTTGCATCTATTTGTTGAAACATCTCAGCTGGTAGTCTGTCAATTCCTGGAGCCATGTTTTTCACCAATGCCTTCAGTGGACTTTCTTCAGTACCATTGGTTCTTGATCATATGCTATCTCCTGAAATGGATGAATGTTGACCAATTCTTTTTGGTACAGTGACTTTGTGTATTCCTTCCACATTCTTTTAATGTTCCCTGTGTCATTCAATATTTTACCCATAGAATCCTTCAAAATTACAACTTGAGGCTTGAATTTTTTCTTCAGATCTTTCAGCTTGAGAAATGCCATGTGTGTTCTTCCCTTTTGGTTTTCTAACTCCAGGTCTTTGCAGATTTTATTATAATTATTTTGTTTTCTTGGGCTGCCCTTTGAAATCTTCTGTTCAACTCTTTTACGTGATCATTTTTCCACTCACTTTAACTACTCTATGTTCAAGTTACAGAGTCTCTTCTGACATCTATTCTGGTTTTTTCTTTCTTTCCTGTTTTTTTAATGACACTTTACTTTCTCCATGTATGATGTCCTTGATGTCATCCCACAACTTGTCTGGTCTTCAATCATTGGTGTTCAATGTGTCAAATCTATTCTTGAGATGGTCTCTAAATTCAGCTGGTATATACTCAAGTTGTACTTTGGCTCTCATGGACTTGTTTTAATTTTCTTCAGTTTCACCCTGAACTTGCCTATGATCAGCTGATGGTCTGTTCCACAGTTGGCCCCTAGCCTTGTTCTGACTGACGTTACTGAGCTTCTCCATCATCTCTTTCCACAGATGTAGTCGATTTGATTCCTGTATATACCATCTGGTGATAAGTGTATAGTCATTGCTTATATTGTCGTAAAAAGGTATTTGCAATGAAGAAGTTGTTGGTCTTGCAAAATTCTATCATGTGATCTCCAGTGTCATTTTTATCACCAAGGCCATATATTCCAACTACCAGTTCTCCTTTTTTGTTTCCAGCATTTGCATTCCAATCACCAGTAATTATCAATGCATCCTGATTGCATATTTGTTCAATTTCAGACAGCAGTTGGTAAAAATCTTCAATTTCTTCAACTTTGGTCTTAGTGGTTGGTGTGTAAATTTGAATAATAGTCATATTGACTGGTATTCCTTGTAGGTGTATGGATATTATTCTATCACTGATAGTGTTGTACTTCAGGATAGATCTTGAAATGTTCTTTTTGGGAATGAATGCGACACCATTCCTCTTCAATTTGTCAATCCTGGCATAGCAGACCATATGATGGTCCGAGTCAAAATGGCCCATCCTACTGCATGCATTTCAGCTCACTAATGCCTACTGTGTCAATCTTTATGTGTTCCATTTCATTTCTGACGACTTCCTATTTTCCTAGATTCACACTTTGTACATTTAACATTCTGATTATTAATGGCATTTTGAGTCATGCCACTTCAGCAAATGAATGTCCCAAAAGCTTATTCCAACCACTTTATTAATGCAGACTCTACTTTGAGGAGGCAGCTCCTCCCCAGTCATATTTTAAGTGCCTTCCAACCTGAGGGGCTCACTTCTGGCATTATATCAGATAATGTTCTGCTGCTATTCATAAAGTTTTCACTGGCCAATTTTTATTTTTTTTAGAAGTCACCAGGCCCTTCTTCCTAGTTTTTCTTAGTCTAGAAGCTCTGCTGAAACCTGTCCACCATGGATGACCATGCTGGTATTTGAACCATAGGTGGTATAGCTTCCAGCACCACAGCAACACATGAGCCACCACAGTATGATAAACTGACAGGCGAGTGGTGGTAGAAAAGATAGGATATTAAAAAAAAAAAAAATGAGTTGATGCTATCTTGGCATTTCTTTTTCCAGTAGCAGATTTCTTATGCTTTGATAATTCCAGCCTGAGAACAAAAATTGTTAAATGGATGGCTGGGTGAAGGGGTTTCTAGTCAGAGATAAAAGCTTTCTCCTTTGAGTCCCCCTGGAGTCACTGGGTGGTGCAAACTGTTAAGGAGCTCAGCTGCTAACCAAAAGACTAAAGATTTGTGTCCCCCCAGAGGTGCCTCAGAAGAAAGGTCTGGTAATCTACTTCCAAAAAAATCAGCCCTTGAAAACCCTCTAGCACAGTTCTACTCTGAATTCACAGGATGGCCATGAGTCCCAATTGACTTGATGGCAGCTGGTGTTGAGCCAACTTACTGCTGTCTGTACCGTCTCCTAGCTCTTCTCACTCTGTACTGCAATGCTCTGTTTACATGTCTGCACCTAACCCTCCAGACAGAGGCCGGGTACTCTGTTTCCCAGGCCTTAGTGCCCAGTAAGTGTTCAAAAAATATCGGTGTTAAATACATGAGTTCAAGATCTGTAATAATAATGTTAGCTAAGAGTTACAAAATATATACTACAAACCAAGCACTTCATATACATTATCTCATTTATTTCTCCTCCAAGTTCTAGGAGGTGGCTACTAGTATTGTCATAGTGGAGGCTGTGGTGATTTAGTGGTAGAATTCTCACCTTCCATGTGGGAGACTCAGGTTCATTTCCCAGCCACTGCATCCACCACCTTGTCTGTCAGAGGAGGCTTATGTATTGCTATGATGCTGAACAAGTTTTGTTGGAGCTTCCAGATTAAGACAAACTAGGAAGAAAGACCTAGTGATCTACTTCCAATAATCAGCCAGTGGAAACCCTATGAATCACAACAGTCCTATACGCAGCCAATAATGAGGATGGCACAGGACCAAGTTGCATTTTTTCTGCTGTGCATGGCTGACTGAACGGCAGCTAAACACAATCAAAGATCATTTTGTCCTCCTGAAGATTTGTTTTCAAGTCAAGCCACCCACCCTGTATGTTCTAAGATCTTACGTGATTCTAATTGATTCAAGCTGAGCAGAGCAATGATAAAGAGGAGGCAAACAGAGAAGGGGGCTGGAAGGAAGATTAGAATAGAAGGAGGGTGCAGCGTGTAATCCCTAGAAGTCAGGATCAGGATTAAAGGTGGTAGAGTAGAACCAGAGTGGAGGATCCCTTTAGACCTCCCATCTCAGAGGACTTGATCTGTTCTTTCACATTTCTCCACTCTCATCAATAATAAAACTAATTGTTTTTGTTGTTAGTTGCTGTCGAGTCACCTCCAACTCATGGTGACTGTAATGGTTAATGTTATGTGTCAACTTGGCTAGGCCAGGATTCTCTGTATTATGTAATTATCCTCCATTTTGTGTTCTGATGTAATTATCCTCCATCATGTGATCTCTCATAAGTAATATAATGTAATCACCTCAATGATGTGATCTGATGTGATCAGCCAATCAGTTGTAAGGGGAGTTTCCTTGGGGTATGGCCTGCACCCAATATATATGGACATTCTTGCGAAGTTTATTTGCTTACTATGGATCCTGTATCCAGATCGTCGTCATCTGACCTCTGGTTCTTGGGACTTGAGCCTGCGGCCTGCTGCCTAACTTGCCAGTCTTGGGTTATTAGCCCCTGCAGCTACATGAGTCAGGAGAAGCCTCTAGCTTGACGCCTGATCCAAGGACTTGGGACTTGCCAGCTCTACAACTGTGTGAGCCATTTACTTTAGATAAATCTCTCTGTCTCTCTCTCTGTGTATATATATGTATACAAATATATATACACACACACACACACATACATATATATGCATATGCACGTGTATATATGTGGGGTTGCTATGAGTCAGAATTGACTCAGATGTATACCCATTGTATACTCATTGCCATTGAGTATATTCCAACTCATAGCAACCCCACATATATATGCATATATGTATATATACCCATTGCCATTGAGTCAATTCCGGCTCATAGCAACCCCACATATATACATATATATGTATGTGTGTGTATATATATATATATATGCATATATATACACACTTTACTGGTTTGCTTCTCTAGAGAACCCACCCTGAGACAGTGACCTTATGTATAGCAGAATGAAATGTTGACCAGTTCTGCTCCATCTTCATGATCATTGTTATGTTTGAATCCATTATTGCAGCTACTGTGTGAATCCATTTCATTGAGAATTTTCCCCATTTTTGATGACCCTCTGCTTTACTAACCATGATATCCTTTTCTAGTGATTGGTCTTTCCTGACAACATGTCCAAAGTAAGCTAGCTGAAGTTTCACCATCTTTGCTTCTAAGGACCATTCTGATTTTATTTCTTCTAAGACTAATTTGTTCATTTTTCTGGCAGTCTACAGTATACTCAATGTTTTTCACTAATATCACAATTCAAAGACATCAATTCTTCTTCTGTCTTCCTTTTCCATTGTCCAGATGTTACATGCTCATATTTGAGACAGTTGAAAATGCTATGGCTTGTGTCAGGCGCATCTTAGTCAGAAAAATGATAGTATCTAATAACTGATAACAATACTGCATTTTAGGAAAGGTTCTAAGGGCTGCACATTTACTAACTCATTTAGTCCTCACAACAATCCTAGGAGGTATGTCCTACTATTCTCTCCATTTTACAGAAGAGGCTGAGCAACTTTAAAAGACCAGAAATTATGAACACAGACAAGCTGGCTACACAGCTTGATCTCTTAAGCTCCACTCTCTGGAGATTCCCAAATGTGTATCTGCAGCACAGGGTGGTCTTCTGAAGCTTGATTCAGTGCTGACTCCCTGGGATGACTAGACTCTCCAAACCAGTTGCCGTTGAGTTGATTCCGACTCATGGTGATCCCATGTGTGTCAGAGTAGAACTTTGCTCCATAGAGTTTTCAATGGCTGATTTTTCAGAAGTAGATTGCTAGACCTTTCTTTCAAGGTGCCTCTGGGGAGAATTGAACTCCCAACCTTTTGGTTAGAGACCAAACACGTTAACTGTTTGCACTATCCAGAGACTTCACCAGGGTCATCTGGAAATGTCCAGGGATGAAACAGAACTAGAGCCAGGGGAGCTGGAGGGAGGGAAGAAAGGAAAAAATAGGATTCTTATACAATCTTTTCCCCCAAAACTTGCTTCTCCTCCTCCTCCACCTCCCGTGTTCTCTTTCTCAGCAGCCCAGGGACCTATGCAATTTCCTGAGCCTCTCTTCTCTCACACTCCGTTCCACTAAGGTTCACTCCTATGACCTTCTAACTCTACTCACATTCCTTCATCGGGATCACCACTGCCACTGCCTGTATGTATGTGCTCTCAACACTCTCTAGGGCCATGGCAGCAGCATCCTAACTAGTGTCCAAACTGTTTAGACTAGTGTCTAACCCAGTGCTTCTCAAACTTTTTAAAATGCGGATAGCTGAGCCCCTGAGATTCTGATTCTGGGGTGAGGTCCAAGGCTTTGCATTTCTAGAAAATTCTTAAGTGTCACTGAGGCTGCTGGTCCAGGACTGACTACACACTGAGAATCATGGTGGTGACCTATTCTCTACACAGCCTCAGAAATATCACCTGAAGTGTAACCAGAGAACTCCCAGGCTGTGAAAGGTAATGGCTTCCCATTGCCCTCAGGATAAAGTTCAAACTAGTAGTTCAGTGGTAGACTTCTCTTCTTCCACGAAGGAGACCCAGGTTTAATTCCCGGCCAAAGTGCCTCATGTACAGCCACCACCTGTCTGCCAGTGGAGGCTTTCACATTGCTATGATACTGAACCGGTTTCAGTGGAGCTTCCAGACTAAGACGAGCTAGGAAGAAAGTCCTGGTGATGTATTTCTGAAAACCAGGCATTGAAAACCCCATGGATCATTATGGTCTAATCCACAACCAGTCATGGGGATACTGCAGGACTGGGTAGTGTTTTGTTCCGTTGTGCATGCGGTCACCACGATTGGGGGCTGACTTGATGGCAGCTAACAGCAACAGCGAGCATGGGAAACAGCTTAGCTCTCAGCCTCATCCTGTCTTATAGATTATACCCCTGTAGCACAGAGCTGCTCATAGCATCACCCTCCCACGCACCAACCCCATACTGTTCCTGACCTTTCCACAGTGCTGGGAACACAAAATAAGGTAGCTATCGTTATTGTGGGGTTGGAGCTGATGTTAACGCTATTGGTGGTGGGGTCAGAATGCTTCCTTTAAGTTACAACACTGAGTGTTCCCTTGGGTGGCCTGGCTGCTGTTCTGACTCCCACATGTGGAGTTTGCAGGTTGCTCCGTGGCCTCACTCGTCCTCTGGCCCAGGCTGAACTAGCTGCCTTCCTCTTTTCCTGGCCCTTCACCTTTGGATCTGACTTCTTTACACATGCACATGGGGCCATCTGAGATGGATTAAATGTCAGCTTTGTGGTCAGCAGCTTCCTTCAGGGGACTCCTGATAATGATGTTATTGATCCAATGAGTAATCTTGGCTGGATAGGATCAGCTTTTCTGCAGCTTGTGGCCTAGCCTCTTGGAGGGGGAATCTCTCTGCTAATTACCCAAGTGATTATTCTCAGTGTCCTGTGTGCTCTTTTGCTGTCAAAGTGGTGGGAGAATGGGAGATGAACCTGGGAGAGGGGAGATACATGGTGCGTTTGAAAACACTGCAGTTGGATTGTCTGCTCTTATCTTCAAACCCAGGTAAATACACACCGGAATAGAACTAAAATTCCCAAAGAAACCTGGATGCCCTTGCTGATTAGATTCTGCCCCCTCCCCCCAATCACCAGTCAAGTCCTTGTGTTCCTCGGGCTCCTGAACCTTCTTCAATGGAACAAGAGTTTTGGAATACATGAACTCTAGACAGTTGTCCTTAAAAGTCCTGAATCCGGTCATTATGGGAATTTTGGACTGTTCCTAATTTACCTTGACCTTGTTCTCTCTGCAACCTCAGGCTAAGCGTGAGCCTTGAGCTCAAAAATATAGGACGTGTTACACCTAGGTAAGAGGGAGAGGCGTGTGCTCTCATGAAAATTTGGATTCAGCAAATAGTTGTTGAGTCCTCCACCATATGCCATTTCCTGTGCTAGATTTAACTACAGATACCCAGATTCTGGCTTATAGCCTGCCTACACCAAGATGGCCATGTAAATCAGTAAATAAATAAAACATATAAATAACTGGATTCTATTTGTCCTCGTGACCCTCCATAACCAGTTGCTCTCTTTGTTATACTTTAATTGAATGTGTGTGTTTGACTTAGTTTCTTGGGTCTTGGACTTCCTCTGACCCCACAATTTAAAAATTTATGTTTAAATTGAAGACCTTTCACAAAATGGTCTCTTATCTAATAATCTTAATAAGATTAAGGGGCCCAAATAACTGAGATTCTACAGTCTACCTACAGAGGCTCAACTCAAGTCCATTGTGAAGTCCGCTGTATGTATAGGAGAATTGTATATATAGGAACCCTGGTGGCACAGTGGTTAAGTGCTTGGCTGCTAACTGAAAGGTCTGCGGTTTGAACCCGCCAGCCACTCTGTGGGAGAAAAGACCTGGAAATCTACTTCGATGAAGATTACAGTTTAGGAAACCCTATGGAGAAGCTCTACTCTGTCGTATAGAAAGACTTGACGGCACACAACAACAACAACCTCATAATTAGAGAAAGAGTTGTGTACTACTTTGCTGGCTCATTGCTGGGCAGAGAATCAGTGCTCAGTAAAGTCTTGTTAAATTTGGGAGTCTTTCTTCTCCACTCAAAGCATATGCTGGAGATTATAACAGCAACGTGATCAAATGCAAATTTAAATGAAACAAAAAGCAGTCCAGACAGAATATTTTTCCTAAGCCTTCCATCTGACTCCTTGTTCCCACTCACTTCCCAGGGTCTAAGGGCTCTAATAAAGAATTTTTGTTATCAGCCCTGACTCTGTTTGTATGCGGTGGCCATTCTGATGTCTCTACCTTTTAAATCATAGAGATTTAAGGTTTAAAGATGGTCCGTAAGCTTGGAATTCTTGTTTGCAACTTTTGGATTTCAGTGGTATCAGGAGTGAGTGGTTCAATAATATTTAACTTTACAAAAGGACAGCTGTTTAGTCTGTTTATTCCTTGCCTGCTAATTATTACCCAAATTCAACAGACTGACCTATTTTCCAAACCTCAATGTATTACAACTCAAGGTCTTCTACGTGAGGTATGAGGAATACGGCTCCTGTCTAAAAACCTATGTGTGATTTTTCAGGTCTGACCATAGACAATTACATAGGCTTTACCTGGCAGGCCTCAGAGGGATAACTCCTCAAGTAGATCTGATGCACAGCAGATGAATGAAATTCAGTCTCTGAATTGCAGTCAAGGACTCAGGCCTCCTCCCTGCAACCAGCCATGCTCTTTCGAACAGCTGCATTCCTAGCCCGGGTACCTCCATGCGGAACACTCTTTAGCAGGGGCCTTTAGAAGGGGTCTCTCTCAGGTGCCTGTGCTGAAGCCTGCTTGTCAGGGGGAAGGTGGGGAGACCTGGAAGATACTCTTTGCCGCTTTAACACAGTACTCAGTACTTTTCCACTACTAACCCTTCCCCCTTGCCCTTCTCCCAGCCCCTGGGTCCATAAAATGGTAGGAGCCTTTTGTTTGGGGCTCCCCTGGCAGTGAGACAAGTCCTCATCTCTGCGCTGACCTGCCTGACCCTCACCTGAGTGCTGTTCCTGGGGAAATATGGAATAGGGGGAGCCAGCGCCACCTTCTCTGGGTTTCTTTTATGTATACTATGGCCCCGTAAAAAAACCATTGCTGTTGAGTCGATTCCGGCTCATAGGGACCCTATAGGACAGAGTAGAACTGCCGAATAGGGTTTCCAAGGCTGTAATCTTTACAGAGGCTGACTGCCACATCTTTCTCCCAAGGATCCACTTGTGGGTTCAAACTGCCCATCTTCCGGTTAGCAGCCAAGCCCTTAACCACCGCACCACCAGGGCTCCTTTTATACTATGGCAGTAAATGATTAAAGACTGTTACTTTCTTTTGGCTCCTTGACGTAATTGGCTACTCCAACACTGAACGCTTAGCTATCTCAGCTCAGCTCAGCTCAGCTCCTTGACAGGGTAAAGACAAAAGTTGGACTGTACAATAAATATGATGTTTTGTATTATAGTATTTAGTAGGTACTTAACAAATGTTAGTTCTCCTATCTAGATAAAAAGGTATTATCCTAAAGTGTGTCTTTTTATAGTTTCTGAAGTAGAGGTTTTGAATTCAATCCATGAGCGTGGATGAATAAAGCAACGAATCACAGTAGTATTAGCAACATCTCCGACTTTGTCGTTAGAAATACTTTCCCAATTCTATTACAATTGTTGCAGATATCCTGAGATATCATCTATACTCATTTACTACTTCAATTAGACTCATCACTTATGATTTAAGGCATCAACAAGAAAGCATGTATATTGCTTAATCACAAGGTTTTGTTTTTTAATATCTTGGTAACTGCATTTTAATATTCTTTTTGTAAATTCTTCAGTTATTTTATTTTATGTATTTAAAAATATTATTCTGAGAAGGGCATCATAAGATTCACCAGATTCCCAAAGAATCCTTGGCGCAAAGATGATTAAGAACCTGTCTAGGCTGGGCTCTCTAGAGAAGCAAAACCAGTAAAGCATATAAATATATATATAGAGAGAGACTTATATCAAGGAAATGGCTCACGAGGTTGTAGAGGCTGTAATGTCCCAAGTCCATGGCTCAGGATAGAGGTTCTCCTGCTTCACATAGCTGCAGGTGCTGGGGAACCCAGGGTTGGGAGGGTGGAGAGCAGGCCTGCTGTTCACGGGCTGTGAAAATTGATGAATCCCAAGATCTGCAGGCAAGACTGCAGGTAGGCTGCTAGCTCAAGTTCCAAGAACTGGAGGTCAGATAACAGGAGCCAGCTGCAGGATCCAGAACAAGCAAAAACCCCTGAGGCCTGCCAGAACATTTGCCCACACTTGATGCAGGCCACATGCCTGAGGAAACTCCCCTTTAACCAATTGGCTACTCACAGCAGATTCCATTATGAGGATGATCACATATCAGACCTCAACAAGGAAGTGACCACAGCATCAAACGACTGCCAAAACACTGAAAATCATGGCCCAGACAAGCTGGCACACAATCTTAACCATCACAGAACCTTTTCTTTTATGATGTTCTTCTGCCTTTTATATTGCTTAAATATTTCTTGTTCTGTCCCTCCTTTTTGAATGTTGTTTAGGATATTAAATACCTTTCTCTCTGTTTCTCTCTCATTAAAAACAATATATACTCATAAGCAGTTTCAGTAGGGAATAGAGAAAAATGCTTACCATCTAACTATAAAAAACCAAAATCAAACCCATTGCCGTCCAGTTGATTCTGACTCATATGAACTCTGCTGTTGATATTTTGGTGAACTTCTGAGTAATAATTATTTTTATACATAATTTTTCTATAAACATAGTTGTATTTGAATGATAAATTCTAGCTTTGCATTATGCCTCATTACATTTTTTTTTAAAACTAGGGAAGTATCATGTATCAGCTTGAGTTTGCCGCCCCCCACCCCTCTGCCTTTAACAAGATTATGGATAATATGGTTCCATTTTGGTTCGGAATTATAGCCTACTCTTCCTCCTAGGAGTCAAGTAAGGGCACTGTCCTTGGAATGTACTTGGCCACCTTTAGGCCCATGCATTGCTAGTTTATGTGTAGTTCTATTTCTTGTGTATTTAATGCTACTTTAAATAATGCCTTCATTATTCTAATAGGATAGTCTCTTGGAAGAATTGTACTGGGAAATTGTAATCTATAACAGTTAAATTAGAGAGCCCCTTGGTTTTTCAAACACATCATCTGATCTCCTCTTTCAGATAACCAGTTTCCAAGGATCCAGACCAGCTGTTCACTGATATCAAGGATTGTTGTGTTCTGTTAAGCGACAACACATGTTTTGGAAGCTCTTTGTTATTTCACAAATCCAATAATTGAAAACCCAGCTCTATACCTCTTGACATAGAAAAAACCTATGTTAACTAGGGTAAGGGTTAAGCTGCTATAACAAAGAGACCCCCAAAATACCATGGCTTAAGAAAGATAGCCACTACCTCTCTGTCAGTTTGTCATACTGTGGTGGCTTACGTGTTGCTATGATGCTGGAAGCTATGCCACTGGTGTTTCAAATCCAAGCAGGGTCACCCGTGGTGGACAGGTTTCATCAGAGCTTCCAGACTAAGACAGACTGGAAAGAAAGGCCTGGCAACCTACTTCTGAAAATTAGCCAATGAAAATCCTGTGGATCACAACAGAATATTGTCTGATATAATGCTGAAGATGAACCCCCTAGGTCGAAGTAAAAAATGGACTCAAACACGGCAATGATTATGAGGATCGTGCGGGACTAGGCAGCATTTTGTTTTGTTGTACATAAGGTTGCCTTGAGTCAGAACCAACTTGAAGGCAACTAACAATAGGGAAGATAGAAGTTTACTGCACTCTCATGGAACTATCCTGAACTGAGCAATCCAAGCTAGTATACTGGCTCAGCTTCATGTGGTCACTCACGGACCCACGTCTCTTTCTTTCATCTTGTTTCTCCTCCATTCCTTAGGGCTTTTTCCTGTCCGCATGGTCCCTCTGTGACACAGCTCATCACAGAAAGGAAAATAGAGGAACTCCAGGGCAAGTGGCGTGGAGATGATGCAGAAGTTTCACACATCATTGACATTCACATCCCATTGGTCTAAAATTAATCTCACACTTACTATGCATAGCTGATTATGCCCTAGTTTAAACTCTGTTCTTATGGAAGACGGGAGACACAGAGTTTGGTGGATACCTATCAGTGTTTGTTGAAGGAGGAGTGGGTACAAAGTGATCAGACATTTACTGTAGATGACAAGCATACACAAGGAATTTTGGCAAATGTTTGATCAGTCTCTTACTTCAGGCTTAAGCAATAAGTATGTTCCAAACCATCTGGAGTCCATGGGGTGATTGAGGTTCATAAGGGCTTATCTAGTTCAACTACCTAGGAAGAAATTCCTGTCAATCTATTTCCAAAAAATTAGCCAGTGAAAACCCTATGGATCACAATGGTCTGATCCCATTGTGCACGGGGGCATCAGGAGTTGGATACCAATTTGATGGCAAACAACAAGAAGTCCACTTACAGTTGTGGTGGTTGAATCTTGATTTCCCTGGGCATATCCTGGAACTGTTTTCATTTTCTGTCTTCTCCCACACAATCCCTTGGCCCTTTTTATCTTGTTGCTCTTTTCTTCAAGCTTCTGCTTTCTCCCTGTGTCTTAGCTCAAATTTGAGTTGTTAGGCCTTCTCTGCTCCATCTGGATCCACTGCTGGGAAGGGATATGGGATGGAATGAGAGGCTTCACATACTGTGATTAGAGGAGAGGAATGAGAAGAAGTTCTCATGAAGGTCTGGCTTCAAGAAAGAGGACCTAGAAAATATCTAACCTCTTGCTCTGTGAAGATCAACTCCTGCCATGTACTCTGCTCAAAGAGTTTGTGACTCCTTCTCCTCTCTGAGCCACAATGCATGATCCTTCTTAACAGACTTAGTCACTGGAGGTAGCAGAGGAATGGTGACAGAAAGGGGAGAGGAATGTCCACCCATCACAATGGAAATAATTGATGAATGAATGAATGAGTGAGTGAACAAAGGCATGACACTTTTGGTTTGCCTCTGTGCTGGGAAATAAAGCAGGAATATGGTAGGATGCAAGTCAGATGTGGTCTCTGCTCCCATGGGGCTTATATTTTGGTGGTCAAGAGAGTCAGTCACTCCCAGGTGGCTGAATTTTACAAGAGTTGAAGTACAAGATGCCTTGACACTTATAATTGGTTGACCTATATTTGCATGTCCACCACCTGTCTTGTCAAGTTTACTATACTGTGGTGGCTTGCGTGTTGTTATGATCCTGGAAGCTCTGACACTGGTATTTCAAATACAGGCAGGGTCACCCATGGTGGACTGGTTTCAGTAGTGCTACCAGACTAATACCAACTAGGGTGAAAGACCTGGTGATCTACTTTTGAAAACTAACCAATAAAAACCCAATGGATCAAAATAGAATATTGCTCATTAGAGTGCTGAATGATGAGCCCTTAGGTTGGAAGACAATTAAAATATGCAGTGGTCACAATAGTGGACTCGAGATTACCAATGATCATGAAGATGGTGCAGCGCTGGGCAGCATTTTATTCTGTTGTACAGGGGTCACCATGAGTTGGAGTTGACTTGACAGCAACTAAAACAGCAACAGGTTTGCCTGTGGGTTGAGAAAAAGCTGTCTTTTTTTATTTAATAATTTATGTTATTTTTTTTTTGGTTCGTGTTGTTGATGATATACACAGCAGAACATACACCTATTTAACAATTTCCACATGTACAATTCAGTGACATTGATTACATTCTCCAAGTTGTGTAACCATTTTCACCCTCTTTTTCCAAAGTGTTCTTCCCCCATTAACATAAACTCACTGCCCCCTAAGTTTCTTATCTAACCTTTTGAGTTGTTGTTGTCAATTTGATAACATATAGATAGTTCTTTAAAAGAGCACAATGCTTAAGTCAGACATTCTTTACTAACTAAGCTAAATTATTGCTTAGTTTAAAGAAAACTTCAGGTGATATTTTTGGCTTAAGGTTTAAAGATTATTTCAGGACAATAGTTTTAGGGATTCATCCAGGCTCAGTGGCTGAAAAAGTCTAGATTCTATGGAAATTTTAAGTTCTGTTCTGCATCTTCCCCTTTTTGCTCAGGATTCTTCTATAGAATCTTTGATCAAAATGTTCAATAGTGGTGCTGGACATCATCCAGTTCTGGTCTTGTGGCAAGTCGTTCATGGTGGCAATTAACCACTCCTATTCCTGACTCTTCTTCTTCTGTTGCTCAGGTGAATAGAAACCAATTGTTGTACCTCAGACGACTACTTGCAAGATTTTAAAACCTCAGACACTGCACAATGAGCAAGGAGGTAGAACAGAAGCACTAAAAACAATGTTAGGCCAATTAACTGGGATGTCCCATGAAACCATGATCCTAAACCTCCAAAACAAGAAATCAAATCCCATGAGGTATTTGGTTATACATAAGTAGCCTCAGTATCTACTCTTTTATGCTGTTATTGTAAAAATATGTATCACACAACATTTGCCAATTTGACTTTTTGCAGGTGTACAACTTATTGACATGGATTACATTAATTGGTTGTGCAACCATTACCCTTAATCAATGTGAATTTTCTATCACCTTACATAGAAACTCAGTGCTCCATAAAATTTTACCTTTTAAAATGAGGTTTAAGCTAAGATTTAAAGGACAAGTAAGAGTTTACTAGATGAAGATTGTGTGAGTGGGGAGGGGATGAAGAACGTTCTAGCAATAGAGAAGACCATCATGAGATCCCTGAGGCAAGAGAGAAGGTGGTCACTTAATGGAACCAGAAGTTGTTCACTGTGGCTGAAGAGCTGGAAATGGTGGGCGAGGACAGGACTGTGCTGGAACCATGCAATTCTTTCCAAGGAGTTTGAACTTTATTCTGAGAGCAAGAGGAAATGATTGGAGAATTTTAAGTAGGCAAGTGATATGAATAGATTTGCACTTTAAATTAAATCCATCTGGAATCATAGTGCAGAATAAATTGGTAGAAGGAAGGGAAAGGGGCAAAACAGGAGGCAATTGCTGGGAACTCAAGAGTGAGAAAATGGAGGTGGGTAACGGGTGTGGCCAGAACTAAGGTGTAGATTTGAGGATCCTCAGGTTCCATCTAGATAATGCAACAGAGGCTTAAAAAAATGAAGGGAAGATTTCCCCCAAAGAATCTAGTTCACAGAGGAGTGGAGTCTGCATCTGGACACTAAAGACTCCAAGCTCCAATCTGCACTGTCCCTCTCACCAGCAGCTGCTGAGGTCACGACTTCTTTGACAACCACCGGCAATGGGTTGTCACGGACTATGAAACTGAAGTTTGAGGAGTTAAATAATTGGTCCAACAGCAAACAGTTTGAGGTAGTTGAGCAGGACTCAAACCCAGACAGGCTGCCTCAAAAAGTCCATGTTCAGATTGTTCTATTTCTAGTTAGTGTAATTCTGATATGGCCACTGGTAAACATCTGGTAAAGGAATTGACAGAATACCCATTGACATGTTTCAAAAAATGGATGCAACACTGGAAGTGCTCACTCGTCTATGCTAAGAAATTTGGAAGAGAGTTACCTGGCCAACCAACTGGAAGAGATTCATATTTGTGCCCATTCCAAAGAAAAGTGATTCAACAGAATGTGGAAATTATTGAACAATATCATTAATATCACACGGCAGTAAAATTTTGCTGAAGATAATTCAAAAACAGTTGCAGCAGTATGTCGACAGGGAACTGCCAGAAATTCAAGCTGGATTCAGAAGAGGACATGGAACGAAGGATATCACTGGTGATGTCAGATGGATCCTGGCTGAAAGCAGAGAAAACCAGAAAGATATTTACCTATGTTTTATTGACTATGCAAAGGCATTTGACTGTGTGGATCATAACAAATTATGGATAACATTGTGAAGAATGGGAATTCCAGAACACTTAATTGTACGCATGTGGAACCTCTACATAGACCAAGAGGCAGTTGTTTGAACAGAACAAGGATATACTGCATGGTTTAAAATCAGGAAAGTTGTGCATTAGGGTTGTATCCTTTCACTACACTTATTCAGTCTGAATGCTAAGAAGCTGGACTATATCAAGAAGAACACAGCATCAGAATTAACAATCTGCAATACGCAGATGACACAACCTTGCTTGCTGAAAGTCAAGAGGACTTGAAGCACTTACTGATGAAGATCAAAGACCACAGCCTCCAGTTTGGATTATACCTCAACATAAAGAAAACAAGAATCTTCACAACTGGACCAATAAACAACATCACTATAAACAGAGAAACTATTGAAGTTGTTGAGGATTTCATTTTACACGGATCCACAGTCAACACCCATGGAAGCAGCAGTCAAGAAATCAAATGTTGCATTGGGCAAATCTGCTGCAAAAAACCTCTTTCAAGTGTTAAAAAGCAAAGATGTCACTTTGAGGACTAAGGTGCACCTGACCCAAACCATGGTATTTTCACTTGCCTCATATGCACATGAAAGCTGGACAGTGAATAAGAAAGACCAAAGAAGAATTGATGCCTTGAAGTACGGTGTTGGAGAAGAATATTGAATGAACAAATCTGTCTTAGAAGAAGTACAGCCAGAATGCTCCTTAGAAGGGAAGATGGCAAGACTTTCTCTTTTGTAATTTGGACATGTTATCAGGGGGGACCAATCTCTGGAGAAGGACATCATGCTTGGTAAACGGGAGAGTCAACGAAAAAGAGAAAGACCCTCAATGAGATGGATTGGCACAAAACCTGCAACAATGGGCTCAAACATATCAACAATTGTGAGAATAGTTCAGGATCAGGCAGTGTTTCATTCTGTTGTACACAGGTTTGCTATGAATCAGAACCGACTTGATGATACCTAACAACAACAAAGATCTGGACCACCACTCTTCTGGTAGTTTGTCACGCTGTTGTGGCTCATGTGTTGTTGTAATGCTGGAAGCTATGCCACTGGTATTTCAAATACCAGCAAGTCACTTTTGAGCGACAGGTTTTAGTACAGCTTCTAGACTAAGACAGACTAGGAAGGAAGGGCTGAAGGTCTACTTTTGAAAATCAGTCAATGAAAACCCTACGTACCACAACAGAACATTATATGAAATAGTGCTGGAAGATGATTCTCCTAGGTTGGAAAGCACTAAACAACAGCCACAATGATGGACTTAAACATACCAACAATCATGAAGATGGTGCAGGACTGGGCAACCTGTCTTTCTGATAAACACAAGGTCATCATGAGTCAGAGCTGACTGGACAGCAACTACAACAACAAAGATCTAGAAGCCATCTTTGAGTTATGGAAATTTATTCCTAAACTGGAAGTTAGTGATTACTGTGAGTTAAGCCTTTCCTTCTCTCTCTCCTCTTCTTCTCCAGTGCTTTTTCTCCCCAACTTTCTTTTGTATCTAAAGATCCACTTTCCTTTCTCCTTTTTACTTCTGTATTGACTCACACTTTCCAACCACCATTCAGCTCTACATCTGATAAATAATTTCTATTTCTCCCTCCAATTTCCTACTTATTACTCAGCGGTCCCATTAAGTTTCCATGTGCAAACCACTTAGCCCCTCATTCAAAACCATCCTCAATGTGGAGTTCATGCAAGATGACTTCCCAATTCTAAATTGAATGAGTTTACTTATTTTTTTCAATGTTTTCACCAAGGAATTGTCTGTTTTGAGGGCTCCACACACAAAAAGTCAAAAAAAAAAAAAAAAAAAAAAGAATTAAGGATATTAAGTTGAATAAAGCAAATAAAAACATTACTTTTTCAGGATCAGACAAAAAACAAAACAAACCAGGTTCTCCTCCATTACACCTTGGCAACAAACTCTGGGGTCTTAAAAGCTTGTGAGCAGCCATTAAGATACTCCGCTGGTCTCACTCCATTGGGAGCAAGGGAGAATAAAGAAAACTGAAAACATGAGGGAAAGATTAGTCCAAAGGACTAGTGGGCCACAACTACCACAGCCTCCACCAGACTGAGTCCAGCATAACTAGATGGTGCCTGGCTACCATCACCACTGCTCTGACAGGGATCACAATAGAGGGTCCCAGACAGAGTTGGAGAAAAATGTAGACAAAATTCTAACTCACAAAAAAAGACCAGACTAACTGGCCTGACAGAGACTGGAGAAACCCCGAGATATGGCCCCTGGACATGCTTTTAGCTTAGTAATGAAGTCACTCCTGAGGTTCACCCTTCAGCCAAAGATTAGACAGCCCCATAGAACAAAATGAGACTAAAGGGGCACAGCAGCCCAGGGAGAAGGACTAGAAGGCAGGAGGGGACAGGAAAGCTGGTAATAGGGAACTCAAAGTCGAGAAGGGAGAGTGTTGACATGTTGTGGGGTAGTTAACCAATGTCATAAAACAATACGTGTACTGTTTAATGAGAAGCTAGTTTGTTCTGTAAAGCTTCATTTAAACTACAATAATAAAAAAATATTAATTTTTCAGAAACAGACAAAAAAAAAAAAAAACCATGTTCTTCACACGTTGGCAGCAGACTTTGGGGGGAAGTCAGAACGTGTGGGCTGCCTCTGACTCTGCTGTGCATGCTCTCTCCCTTACCTGAAACTGTGTCTGCCTTTAGGTTTGGAGAGTGGGCAGGACCTAGCAAAGAATAATTAGGTAGGAGTTAAGAGAATCTTAAAAGAGAGATAAGAGTGAGAGAAATCCAACACTGAGGCCAGAGAACCATGACCTGTCACCCAACCCATCCTCAAGGCCAACCACACGGCACAGTAGAAAGAGCAAACTTTGGGATCTAGGCAGTCTTGGATATTCATGTTGTCATTAGCTGCCATAGAGTCTGCCTCCAGCTCATGGTGACCCCATGCACAACCTAGCTAAATGCTGTCTGGTCCTGTGCCATCCCCTGATTGGTTGCAGATATTACCATTGTGATCCATAGGGTTTTCATTGGCTGATTTTTAGAAGTAGATTGCAAGGCCTTTCTTCCTAATCCATCTCAGTTGGGAACCTTTCCAGTATCATAGCAACATACATGCCTCCACTGACAGATGGATGGTGGCTGCTCATGAAGTGCATTGGCAAGGAGTCGAACTGAGGTCTCCAGCATGGAAGGTGAGAATTCTACTACTGGACCGTGACTGCCCCTGGGTATGAATCTAGCCTTTACTTATGAACAGCTGTGTGGTTTTCAGCTATTTACATATATATTCTGAGCCTTAATTTTTTGATCTGAAAAATTGGGATCATAATACCTACCTCAAGGATTTGGGGCAGATAAATGAAGATCATGTATCAGGACATCTCACATAGGGTTGATACTCAGAGCACTTGGTTCTAGTCCCAGGGTGACTGCTTAATTTATCATCCGAAGGGGACACTTGTGAGAGGAAAGGAGGACACTATAATAATTTCTCAGGGACAACAGGTAAAAACTGTAACTGTTCCAGGCAAACTGGAACATATAGGCAGTTAGCTCATTTTCCATTCTGTCATCAGAAGCCACTAGAATTACTATTATACCAACTCTGTCTGGGCCCTGATGCCTACTCAGGGGTTTTCAGAACTTTCCATTCCTTCAGGCTGTTCATTCATTCATTCATTCAGCAAAATAATGCCAGGCCTGGTACTAAGTTCTAGAGAGGCAGTAGCTAATGAGACCAAGTGCAAGATACCTGTCCTGGAGAAGCTCAGAGTTTGATGCAGGAGACAGGCCGTGACACCACAGTGTAATCATGTGGTAAGGTATCGGGGGTAGGGCACAGAATTTGGTATTGGAAGAGTTCCTTGAGATTTAGTACATTTCCTTCATTTTGCAAACAAGGATACTGAAGTTCTGAAAGGTAAACAAACTTAATTAAAGTCACTCAGCTAATTCAGGTCTGCTATGGAGGTGGTTCAGTAGTAGAATTCTTGCCTTCCATGCGAGAGACCTGGGTTTGATTCGTAGCCAATACACCTCATGTACAACCATCACCCTTCTGTTAGTGGAGGCTTGTGTTTTGCTATGGTACTGAACAGGTTTCAGTGAAACTTCCAGACAATGATGGGCTAGGAAGAAAGATGGGCTGGAAGATGATCTACTTCTGAACACCAGCCAACTAAAAACTCTGAATCTTAACACTCTGATCTGCAGCTGAACATGATTATGGCACAGAACTAGACAATGTTTTATTCTGTTGTGCACGGGGTCACTATGAGTCAGGGATGGCTCAGTGACAGCTAACCAGAGCCCAAAAGTTTCATTCTGATACATGATGGCCCAGGGTCATGGTGCTATAACAGCTCTGGCCAAACAGAGCCCCTCCTTGGCCTCTGCTGAGCTTCTCTCACATCTTGTCCTCCATTGCTCCTTAGCTCTAGACTGTCCTTTCTTCTCTTCTCATCACTCCTCCATTTTCTCTCCTCCTTTTCCTAGTAAGTTGGGTATATAGACTTTAAAAGAAAAGAAACATAATTAACTCCAGGTACCTAGAGTTATTTTATATTTTTTAAAAGAGTAGTCGTATTAACCCAGAGAAGATCGGAAGACAGTGAGCAGCAAGTAGGTGACAGCTGGAGCAGAGGCATTTGGGAAGCTCACAAAGTGACTTGATTTCCTTGTAACCAACTTTGATTGGGAAAATGTTAAGTGTCACACGTTTGGTTAGATGCCATGGAGGACGCAGATGTGAATCAAAGAGGATCTAGTCCTTAAGGGAGATGGATAAGTAACCAACTAATGAAAATAAAAAAAAAAAAAAGAAATTGTTCATTAGAAATAAAAGCAACATGGCGAGGTGATGATGATCACATCTCGGGGAGGGGTTGGAGAAAGCCTCTTTTGGAAAGTGGCATTGAAGCTGAGCCAAGATACTTAACAGAAACTTTTGCGTAGGTGGAGAAATGGGAAAGGCAGGCCAGGAAGAGGACCAGTATAAGCAAAGACATGGAGAATGGAAACCCATTTCATATTTATGTGATTATTGGTGCGGCAGACAGGTGAATACTTGAGGTTTGAGGAGCAATGAGGCAATTGGGTTGTGGAAAGTCTTAACTGTCTTTTGGAGGGGGTTTTCCTTTCAAATGATAATAACTTATTAACTCATAACGACCCTATAGGACAGAATAGAACTGCCCCATAGGATTTCCAAGGAGTGCCTGGTGGATTCGAACTACTGACCTTTTGGGTAGCAGCCGTAGCTCTTAACCACTGTGCCACAAAGGTTTCCATAATACTATTAATACTTATTAATAATACTAATAATTTTACTGTTATTAACAGCCACAGTGATGGTAATGTTGTTGTTGTTAGTTGCCACTGAGAGACTTCATGTGTGCAAAGTAGAAGTGCTCCATAGGGTTTTCAATGTGTGACCTCTTGGAAGCGGATCACCAGGCCTTACTCTCAGGAGCTCTGCATGGGTTTGAACGACCAGCCTTTTGGTTAGTAGTCCAGCACTTAACCATTTGTGCCACCCAAGGACTCCTAACAAAGGACCATTTATTTAGTGCCTGCTATAAGCCAAGCAAAAGGAGCCCTGGTGGAGCAACGGTTAAGCACTTGGTTGGTAAATGAAAGGTCCAAGATTTGAACCCACCAGAAGATCCATGGGAGAAAAGACCTAGCAATCTGCTCCTATAATAATTACAGCCTAAGAAAACCCTAGTGGCCAGTTCTACTCTGTCCTATTGGGTTGCTCTGAGTCAGAATTGACTTGATGCCCACAACAACATAAGCCAAGCATACTGGTGGCCATAGTTGTTTAGATTTAGACCTCATAACAAATATTTGTGTTAGGCGTTCTAGCCTCTTTTTACAGATGAAGTTAACTTTTTTTAAAATTAAAACAAAAATTTTATTGAAAGAATACTTTTACGCTACAGAATGAAACACATGACATTCAGTACAGATTGCAGCGCATGTTCTGCTTTGCAGGCAGAACAGCGGGGTATTTAACTGGCAGAATAAATAAATGCAAATGATTTCACATCAAAGAGGTTGCAGGGGAAAGAAGGAGAAATTTACAAGGGGTTGTTAAACTACAAACTTTCTTAACATCAATTTCTAGCCTAACACCAATGTCTTATTCCTGATAAAATTTGAGGAAGACAATATTCTTAAAGTGAAATGCATATTCTTTTTTTAAAAAAAAAAAAAATTTATTGTGCTTTAGGTGAAAGTTTACAGAGCAAATTAGTTTCTCATTCAAAATTTATACACAAATTGTTTCATGACATTGGTTGCAATCCCCACAATGTGTCAGCACTCTCCCCTTTTCAGTCCCAGGTTCCCTGTTTCCATTCATACAGTTTTTCTGTCCCTTTCTGCCTCCTTGTGTTTGCTGTTGGGTAGGTGTTGCCAGTAGATTTCACTGCTTTAAGAAGCACTTTCCTCACATGCGTTAATGTTTGGTTTATAGGCCTGTCTAGGGTTGTTATGAGTCAGAATCGACTGGACGGTAAAGGGTTTGGTTTTTTGGTTAATCTTTGGCTGAAAGGTGAACTTTGGGAGTGGCTGCAGTTCTGAGTTAGAACAGTGTCCAGGGGCCACAGTCTTGGGATTCCTCCAGTCTCTGTCAGATCAGTAAGTCTGGTCTTTTTTGTGAATTTGAACTTTGTCCTACATTTTCTCCTGCTCTGTCCAGGACCCTCTGTTGTGATCCCTGTCAGAGCGGTGAATGGTTGTAGCTGTACACCATCTAGTTCTTCCGGGTTCAGGCTGGTGGAGGCTGTGGTTCACGTGGTCCATTAGTCCTTTGGACTAACATTTTCCTTGTGTCTTTGGTTTTCTTCATTCTCATTTGCTCCAGATGGGATGGGACCAATAAATGTATTTTAGATGAATACTTGCAAGCTTTTAAGACCCCAGATGCTACTCACCATAGTAGGATGTAGAACATTTTCTTTATGAACTATGTTCTGCCAATAGACCTGGATGTCCCCCGACCAGGGTCCCCAGCCCTTGGTCTCAGTAACTTGGTCCCTCAAGGTGTTTAGATTTGTCTATGAAGCTTCTATGGCTTTGCCTTGGTCAAGTTGTGTTGACTTCCCCTATATCGTGTGCTGTCTTTACTCCTTCACCAAAGTTAGCACTTGTCTTCTATCTAGTTAGTGATTCCCCCCGCCCCATCCCTCTCCTCCCTTGTAACCACCAAAGATTGTTTTCTTCTGTGTCTAAAGCATTTTTTTTGAGTTTTTGTGATAGTGGTCTCATACAATATTTGTCCTTTTGTTATTGACTAATTTTACTCACCATAATGCCCTCCAGATTCATCCATCTTGTGAGATGTTTCTCGGATTTGTCATTGTCCTTTATCATTGCGTAGTATTCCATTGTGTGTATGCACCATAATATGTTTATCCATTCATTTGTTGATGGGCACTTAGATTATTTTCATCTTTCTGCTATTGTGAATAATGCTGCAATGAACGTGAGTGTGCATATGTCTATTCATGTGATGGCTCTTATTTCTCTAGGATTTATTCCTAGGAGTAGGATTGCTGGATCATATGGTATTTCTGTTCCTAACTTTTTAAGGAGGTGCCATTTCATTTTCCATAGTGGTTGTACCATTTTACATTCCCACCAGCAATGCATAAGAGTTACAATCTCCCTGCAACCTCTCTAACATTTGTTATTTTCTGTTTTTGTTTTTTGATTCATGCCAGTAATGTCGGGGTGAGATGGTATCTCATCGTTTTGATTTGCATTTCTCTAATGGTTAATGATTGTGAGCATTTCCTCATGTGTCTGTTAGCCACCTGTATATCTTCTTTGGTGAAATATCTGTTTATATCCTTTGCCCATTTTTTAATTGGATTATTTGTCTTTTTATTGTTGAGCTGTTGAAATATTTTATAGATTTTTAGAAATTGGACCCTTGTCAGATATGTTGTAACCAAAAATTTTCTCCCAGTCTGTAGGTTCTCTTTTTACTCTTTTGGTGAAGTCTTTTGATGAGCATAAGTTAATTTTTAGGCACTTCCAGTTATCTAGTTTATCTTTCTGGTGTTTGTGCATTGTTAGCTATGGTTTGTATTGTATTTATGCCATGTATTAGGGCCCCTCGTGTTGTCCTCACTCTTTCTCCCATGATCTTTATTGTTTTGAGTTTTATATTCAGGTCTTTGATCCATTTTGAGTTGATTTTTGTGTATGGTGTAAGGTATGGGTCCTGTTTCATTTTTTTAATAGGTGGACATCCAGTTTTGCTAGAACCATTTGCTAAAAAGACTGTCTGTTCTCCATTTAATGGACTTTGATCCTTAGTCAAAGATTAGCTGAACATTGTTGTTACTGTTAGGTGTCGTCCAGTCAGTTCTTACTCAAAGCGACCCCATGTACAACAGAATGAAACACTGCCTTGTCCTGCGCCATCCTCACAATCATTATGCTTGAGCCCATTGTTGCAGCCACTGTGTCAGTCTATCTCCTTGAGGGTTTTCATCTTTTTTGCTTACCCTCTTCTTTAACAAACATGATGTCCTTCTCCAGGGACTTGTCCCTCCTGATAACATGCCCAAACTACATGAGACAAAGTCTTACCATTCTTGCTTCTAAGGAGCATTCTGGCTGTACATCTTCCAAGACAAATTTGTTTGTTCTTTTGGCAGTCCATGGTATATTCAATATTCTTCACCAACACCATAATTCAAAAGCATCTATTCTTCTTCTGTCTACCTTATTCATTGTCCAGCTTTCTCATGCATATGAGGTGACTGAAATACCATGGCTTGGATTAGGCTCACCTTTGTCCTTAAAGTGACATCTCTGCTTTTTAACATTTTAAAGAGATCTTTTGCAGCAGATTTGCCCAATGCAACGCATCCTTTGATTTCTTGACCACTGCTTCAGTGGGCTTTGATTGTGGATCCAAGTAAAATGAAATACTTGACAACTTCAATCTTTTCTCTGTTTATCATGATGTTGCTTATTGGTCCAGTTGTGAGGATTTTTGTTTTCTTTATGTTGAGTTGCAGTCCATACTGAAGGCTGTAGTCCTCGATCTTCATCAGTAAGTGCTTCAAGTCCTCTTCACTTTCAGCAAGCAAAGTTGTGTCATCTGTACATAGAAGGTTGTTAATGAGTCTTCCTCCAATCCTGATGCTAAGTTCTTCATGTAGTACAGCTTCTTGGACTATTTGCTAAGCATACAGATTGAATAAGTATGGTGAAAGGATAAACCCTAACACACACCTCTCCTGACTTTAAACCACGCAGCATCTCCCTGTTTTATTCGAGCCACTGACTCTTGATCTTTGTGCAGGTTCCTCATGAGCACAATTAAATCTTCTGGAATTCCCATTCTTCTTAAAGTTATCCATAATTTGTTATGATCCACACAGTCGAATGCCTTTGCATAGTCAATGAAACACAGGTAAACATCTTTCTGGTATTCTGTGCTTTAAGCCACAATCCATCTGACATCAGCAGTGATATCCCTCATTCTATACTCTCATCTGAATCTGGCTTGAGCTTCTGGAAGTTTCCTGTCAATGTAATGCTGCAACCGTTTGTAATGATCTTCAGCAAAATTTTATTCACATGTGATATTAATGATATTGTTCAATAATTTCTGTATTTTGTTGTATCGCCTTTCTTTGGAATGGGTACAAATATAGATCTCTTCCAGTTGATCAGCCAGGTATCAGTCTTCCAAATTTCTTGGCATAAACAGCTGACTATAGGTAGATGGATTTACATCTGGGTTCTCGACTCTGTTTCATTGGTCTGTGTATCTACTACTGTAGAGGTTAACCATTAATCTAAGTTTACTTGGTTGGTAAATGGCCGGCAGACAAGCTATTTGATCCAGGACACTTTCCAGTAGACAGAGGCCTCTGAGAAATGTGGAGTGAGGTTGAGGGAATAGGCTTTGTCATCCAGCTGACTTGGGTTTGAATCTTGCTCATGCTGCTTCCCAACCATGTGACCTAGGTGTGTCACTTTTCCTCTCTAAGCTTCAGTTTCCTCATCTCTTAGACAGGCATAATCATTGTGTATATTCTGAGGGTGATATTAGAAATATTTAACAACTGGTTGGTGTGGCACTGACCCATCAGGATGATGGCATTGACAAATAATCAGGATGGCCATTCTAAGTACCTGCTCTGCCCACTTCATCAGGCTGTTATGAGAATTAAGTGAGATTATGCTTGTAAATCACTAAGAACAGTGCATAGCAGATTATAAGTACTCAATAAATGTTAGAGATATTGGAGAGTTTAGGGTTTGGAGAGAGAGGTAGAGAGCTTGGGAAGATATTGAGGGCTTGAAAGAGGGTGGAGTTTAGAAAGGAAGGGTCAGGTGGGAGATACAGTATGGAGTATATTCTAAAGGGACTGATGCTTGAGATGTAGCTTCATATAGGGACAAGATGTGGCCTTAGGCAAATTATTCAACCAAGCTCTTTGAGCTAAGAGTCCTCATACGTAAACAAGATTAATAAAACCTTCCTTGCAGGACACTTGTGAAGACCATGTTAATGATGTCTATGAAAGGTCAAAGGGCAGTGGTGGTTCAGTGGTAGAATTCTTGCCTTCCATGCTGGAGAGTCCTATTTGATTCCAGGCCACTGCACCACATGTGTAGCCACCACCCATCTGTTAGTGGAGGCTTGTGTGTTGCTATGATGCTGAATAAGTTTCAGTGGAGCTTCCAGACTAAGATGGACTAAGTTCCTGTCATGGTTGAGAAGATATTTCCCAAGTACAGCTTGAAAATCTCTTCACGTGTCAAGTAAAGTAGATCATTATGATGTAAAATATCTTTCTTTAGTTTTATGTGCCCAAGATCTTGGGCACTGAGTTGGCATTTTCCATGTGTTCTTATAAACTGACACATATGATAGCACAGACCTAGGCAATGCATATGGTGGCAACTAATTTGTCACCTAAACGGGGCTGAGAAGTAGTAAGAACTAAGGTCAATTTTGTGAAATTAAGCTTGTGCTTTTTCTTTTTAGCCAGTACTTCTGGTTGCCTAGCAAGGAGTGGGTGGGGTACATGGATGCTGGGCTCCCAGGATGATTAAAACTAGAGAAGACAGATTCCAGTGGAGGAGGTGAGTAAATGTAGGCAGCTGAGCTTGGCAGAATGGGGGCTTTGAAATGAGAGAGAATTAGTTTTAATCCAGGCTCTGAAACATATGTGGCCTTGGGCTTAAAGTATTTTAGTAACTGAGTGTAAACATAGCATGAGAGGTGGTAGAGGGGAAAGAAGAATGGGGAAAGTGTGCTGCCTCAATGTACCAAAGTAATGTCTACATCTCAACATCATGCTTCAACATCCCAGAAAAAGGAGCATGTGGGGACTGCCAAGAAGATGGTTGAATTGGCTCAGTCAGATAGGATTCAAAAAGGAGTCCTTCAGTTTCCAAAGTCCAAGTTCTAGGCTTTATTTTATGAGTCATTTTAAGCTTTCTCATCTTGGCATGTTTATTCACAAGTTCCCTTTAAGAAGGCTGCCTTCGTTTCTACATGTCTAAATCTTACCAATCCTTCAAGACCAACCCAAATGCCACCTTACCCCCAAAACCTTATCTTTTTCTCACTCTAGACACTTTACTTATTTTATGTTTTTTATTAGAATGCATGAATTAGCTCACCTGCTAAGCTATTAACTCACCAAAAAACAAACAAACAAACAAAACCCTAAAAACAGAAAACAAACTTGTTGCCACTGAGTCAATTCCAACTCATGGCAACCTCATGTGTTACAGAGTAGAACACAGACTTGTCTCGGCTTTAATCTCTATGGAAGCTGAACACCAGGCCTTTCTTCTGCAGCATGGCTGAATGGGTTTGAACTGCCAACCTTTAGGTTAGTAATTGAGCACAAACCATTTGTGCCACCCAGGGACCATTAACTCACAGGTAAGCTCAGTGATGTATCTCCCATAACACTTAGGACAGTGAACTGCTCATGATGCGTGTTTGTTGAATTCCTGAATAGTCTCAGAGAGAAAGGTTATCTGCCAAAAAGATTAGGAAAGAAAAGACAGTAGCCAGAAAGGCAGTGATAATCTGGAAAAGTAGATTTACAATGCAGCCCATCAAGGTATTTACAACTGCTTCTGAAATTCCTCATCCTTGCAGTGTTTGAAGGGGCAAATCATCCCTCAGCATGGGATTTTATTTGCTTTAATATTAGTTTTCTTTTCATCACCAAGGCAAAGTGGTTCTCCATTGCTTTTATTTTCTAATAATAAGGCCCTATCAGTTGAATATACCATGGACTTGCAGAACAACAAATTTATCTGGGAAGAAGTATGGCCAGAATGCTCGTTGGAAGCCAGGATGGCGAGACTTTGTCTCACATACTTTGGACATATTATCAGGAGGGGCCAGTCTCTGAAGAAGGACATCATGCTTAGTAGAGTAGAGGTTCAGCGAAAAATAGGAAGACCCACAACAAGATGGATTGACACAGTGGCTGCAACAACGGGCTCAAGTATAACAACCATCATGAGGATGGCACAGGACGGGGCAGTGTTTCACTCTGCTGTACATAGGATTGCTGGGTCAGAACCGACCCCACAGCACCTAAAAACAACACCACCAGTTGGTTTGCTATTGTGGCAATAGGAAACTCTCCACACTTCGAATGATCTGAAATGAACAAAGGAGGTGGGAAAAAAAAAACAAGCTCAAGGAGTATTTGCGTTGATTTTCATTTTTTTATAAACAGTCTTCCAAGAATTTTATTAGATACTAAAAACACAAAAATAAATAAGACATACTCCCTTCCCAGGAAATGCACACAGTTAAACGTTTTTAAAAAAGTAAGCCCTACCTTTGAGCCAAACATTTTAGTCCAATGGAGATTATCAGTGTAAAAACTTATCTTTGTGGGACAAGGACATCTTCATGTACAGAGTTTTTTATTTCTTCACTTAAGATGGGTTTATTTTATTTTTATTTTTTAAATGTCTTATGATGTTTTAGATGAAGGTTTACAGAGCAAACTAGTTTCTCATTAAACAATTAATACACATATTGTTTTGTGGCATTGGTTGCCAACCCCACGACATGTCAACACTCTCCCCTTCCCGATCTTGGGTTCCCTGTTACCAGCTTTCCTGTCCCCTCCCACCTTCTAGTCCTTGCCCCTGGGCTGGTGTACCCATTAAGTCTCTTGCCTTAATTTTATTAAGGTTTTTTCTTGATTAGTTAGAACATGAGCAAAATGATTAGAATTTTTAGTGAAAGCAAAGGCCAGAATTAGGAATAAAAGAAAACAGATATGGGTATAAACTAAACCAAGGTGAGATGGATATTGAAAATAAAAGTAAAACCAAACGAAAGAATATATTGTATGCTGTGTATGCTTCCTGAGAATAAAATATTTAAAATGGACTACTCGGGGGACAATCATTAACTCATGGTACATTTAATGAAAACATTTGTTTCTGTAGGTATTTTCCTGTTTTTGTACATAACAGTTAAGAGTTGCCTTTGAGTCAATTCCGGCTCATGGAGACCCCATGCGTATCAGAGTAGAAATGTGCTCCGTAGCGTTTTCAATGGCTGACTTTTTGGAAGTAGATCGCCAGGGCTTTCTTTCAAGGCACCTCTGGGTGGCCTGGAACCACTAACCTTTCAGTTAGCAGCTAAACACATGAACCATTTACACCACCTAGAGACTCTATTTTTGTATGTGCATATTCCTAAAAACACTAAGTGCTAATATCAAATGTGTAAAAGATATAATTTGTGTTATTGTGTTATCTCTACTCCAGAGAACTTAAAATACTATAAAATCCATAATATATCTTCACTTTAGTCACAATTCTCAACAATATATTAATGATATTTGCATACGTTTATCTTTTATTTCTTTTCCTTCACAATTAATCAAGTGGCTGGTTGACCAATGTCAAGTTCAATAAACACAGAACTTAGGCTAAGCTCTGCTGTTTTGGGCATGCCTAAAGATTTTCATCTTAATCTGATTGCATTACGTTTATGAGGCTTATGCTTCCTGTCACTTGTGTCAACACTTTTATTTTTTCCATGTCTCCTCATTTGTATAGAATAATAAGGGCAAAATATAGTAAATCAATCATTTTTGAAAAAAAAGTTAATAAACGGAACACTTTTCAAGTCTTCCCCGGGATCCTAGTCTGTAAAACGTACAGACATGGAACAACCTCCATTCAAGTGGAGAGTGGGCAAAGGGGTATGAGAGACACCTGTATGGGCTCTCCAGAACCCAGTTTAAAGACCTCTGCAATATTGTGTTCATATTTATGCATTAAGCACTACCATACATTGTCAGGGGAGAAAGATGTGGCAGTTTGCTTCCATAAAGATTTACAGCCTTGGAAACCCTATGGGACAGTTCTACTCTGTCCTATAGGATCGCTGTGAGTCGGAATTGGCTCAGTGGCCATGGGTTTGGTTACATCGTCAGAAAGGAACTTGGCAGCTACTATTCTAAGTAGTGAGGCATTGATGGTTCAGTGGTAGAATTCTCATCTTCCATGAGGGACACCCAGGTTCATTTCTGGCCAATGCACCTCATACACAGTCATCACTCATCTGTCAGTGGAGGGTAGCGTGTTGCTATAATACTGAACAGATTATAGCAGAGTTTCTAGACTAAGATGGACTAGGAAGAAAGGCCTGATGATCTACTTCTGAAAATCAGCCAGTGAAAACCCTATAGATCACAACAGTCTGTTACGCAGCCAATCATGGGGATGGCACAGAACCAGGTAGCATTTCATTCTGTTGAGCATGGGGTCAGCATGAGTTGGGGGCCGACTCAATGGCAGCTAACAACAGGAACAACAACAACTGTTAAGTAGTTCAAAGTGTCACTTGCCAGCAGAGGAAAATCTTCTCTGAGTGTATGGAAGGCAGTTGATGGTGTCTGTGTATGGTATATGAAAATACAGGTTGTCTCAGAGTGAACAGTTTGGAACTGGATGACTGCTTGCTAGTCCAGAACTGCCCAAGTGTTAACTCCCAGGACATCACTATCCTCTGTCCTCTTCCCTATTCCTGACAAGTGTTCCTCTAGATCTTTCCCAAAGCTCCCATCCGCCCATTCAATTGTTCTTAGCTCTGATACGGAGTTCCTGTGCCCTGTCCTCTCTGGTCAGCTAAGCTGCTTCTTAGGTATGGAATAAAGAGACTGATTTTTTTTTTTTTTAAGTGTACTTTAGATGAAGGTTTACAGAACAAACTAGTTTCTCATTAAACAGTTAGTACACATATTCTTTTATGACACTGGTTAACAACTCCATGACATGTCAACACTCTCCCTTCTCGACCCTGGGTTCCCTATTATCAGCTTTCCTGTTCCCTCCTGCCTTCTAGTCCTTGCCCCTGGGCTGTTGTGCCCTTTTAGTTTTGTTCTGTTTTATGCGCCTGTCTAATACTTGGCTGAAGGGTGAACCTCAGGAGTGACTTCATTACTGAGCTAAAACGGTGTCCAGGGGCCGTACTCGAGGGGTTTCTCCAGTCAAAGATTGATTTTTGAAGCGTTTTAAGTTAAGAACTTTGCAATATGTGTCTAATTAGATCTTCAACACCAGCCCTGCACCAATTTTCGTTCTGGAATTGTTGTGGCGTCAGAAGTTTCCTTATATTTTTACTCTGCTCATTGGGAATATCAGTTCTTTGTTCACATTCATTATCTTTTTGATCCAGCATACATTTGCCAAATGCCTGATACGAGTAAAATGTTGTGACCCTCCTCCTCCTCCTTTTTCAAAAGCTTATGCAAATGTCACCTCCTCCATTATATGATGGCCTTGATCAAAAAAATTAGGAATCCTGGCTCTGCTTTGTATATAAGTAATTATATGCTGGTACTTACTATGCACTACAACTTAGCGATCTACAGGACTGTCTTTTCCACTAGCGCATGAGCTTCTTGAGGGCAGGGGTTTGTTTTAATCATTTTTGTCTCACTTAACAAAGTGTGATTTGTACTTATCAGACTATCTAAAATTGGAAAGAAGAAGGGAAGAAAGGCAGAGCCTGTGTGTGACCGAAACATGCTAAGGAGACTCTTCCCCAGTGAGTTGTACCCTTTTAGATTCCCATCCCTTCAACGTTACTTCCAGCCAATAGTTTATGGCAATGGTGATGGGGTAGTCATCCCCATCATTGTGTTACATTACATAAAACTCCGTCTTAGCAGACTGGAGTGAGAGATAGTCCTTCTGGCTTTGAAGAAGCAGTCTGCCAACTGATGAGACAGCCTTTGGAGGAGACCATGTGGCAAAGAACTGAGGGTGGCCTCAAGGAGGTAAGAGTAGTCCTGGCTGAGAGCAAGCAAAAAAATAGGGATCTATATCACACACCTGCAAGGAAATAAATTCTGCCAAGGACCTGAGTGGGCTTGGAAGCAGATTGTTCTCCAGTCAAGCCTCCAGATAAGAATGCAGACCAGCTGGCACCTTGATTGCAGCCTTGTGAGACCCTGAGCAGAACACAAAGCTAAGCCATGCTTGGACTCCCGACCCATAGAAACCATGAAACAATAAATGTGTTGTTTTAAGCTGCTAAATTTGTGATAATTTGTTAGGCATTGATAGAAAACTAGTGGAAGAGGATGTTGAGTGGGACTTTTTCCTGTGGCTGCAGAATTGGCAACTAGAGTTCAGAGCAGAGGGCAAAGAGGCAATGAGTACCCCTAAAGGGGGCAGAAGCAGCCCTCGTCATAATCACTCCTTGCCTCCTACCCCAGTGTATAAAGGAGAGGACTGGTGAGGAAGAAGGGAGACAGCCTTTGGGATTATGTTGCTGATGAGACTGTTCAGGTGAGAGGGACTACCAGAGAATTCCTTGTAAGATTGAGGCCGACCACAAGAATGTGTGTTGATCATCTTAGTCCTTAATTATACATGTAATTTGGTGGTGGATCTGCCTCTTAAGTAGAATAAAAGGAATTGAGGAGAGTTGACAGAGCTTAGAAAGGTTAACAATGGGGTAATTGACATGCTCATCATTCGGCTTGACAAAAATCGTGATTTTACCAGGAGGTTAAAAGGGTGTCACAGAATATACTGGGGTTGATCAATTCATACCACCAACTGGTTAGGGGAGACTAAAACACCAGCATGACCCGAGTAGGAGACCGAAGGGGTCAATTCAGATTTCCTGTGGAACAGATCTGTGCTTTGGGGAGATCACAAAGGACCCTGGAAGAAACCACTCAAGAGAGTCAATATTTAGATGTACACCAGACAGGTGCATCAGAGGTCCTAAGCAGTGACTACAAAGAGAGGACTCAACCATGTCTTGTTGAGTAAGGTGACCGTTATCCACTCTCTGCTACCTGTCATCCCCCATCTCTGTTCCCAACTATTGCATAACCAGGAGCCTGTATTGAGGGAGAAAAGGGAGAAAGTGAAAAATCAAGTGAAACACCCCGCTCACCTGCCCACTCAAATTCTCTCAATCTGTACATCCAACCCGCAAATTGGAGTAAGTTAACTTTGTATTAGAGATGAAATTGAAGTTTTAAGATAGAAATGAACTTTTAATAGCTGAAGAGAACCATGAATTTATATATTCTGCCAAGTGTCATCAAGGTATAGAAAAGAAGGATTCCACAGAATGTGGTTGAAAGCAGAGATGGGAAGACAAAATGATCGTTTCATGTTTATGACCCCAATGCATTAAGACTCCCTTAGGTTTTGCCTTCAGTGAGATCACAAGTGAGTAGAGGAGATCTAGTAAAGTCAGAAATAACACATGCTAGACGGGATGAGAATAAATGTACCATATAAAGTACTCTGGATATTCAGAGGAGAGGTGGGACTTTTCCGATTGGGGTTAAAGGAAAGCGTCGTATATTGTCTATCAATTTCTTTTAACATCGTCTCAACAATTATGACATGCATTGAAAGCAAAAAGTTCTCCATGGCTAAATCCCAGAGTCATAAAAGATGCTGAACTATCTTTGTTTCATTTATTTTTATATATTGATGGATTTTTTACAAGATTGGGCTCTGCACAAATGGCTGAGTACCAAGCTAAAAACCCTTCTTCTACTCTTGAAAAAGTGTCATTTAAAGCAACAGGTTAAACTCTCTTCTTCTCTTACCTCTCAAATGTAACCTTATTGAGGAAGGAAAAAGCAGAGATGAAATACTTCTTGATATGATGGTAATACAAAAGAATATGAACTCAATCCTTTTCTGATAGCTGTGTTATTACGCTGGGTTCTGGAAAAAAATATAAGTCACTGTATCAGAATATTGGAGTTGTCACAGAAGAATATTAGAATTTATTTAACACAACCTAACTAAGATAGTGACATTGAGAATTGAGAGGAGGGGATGGATTTGCAAGCTCTTCAGGACTTGACTGTTGGGTATGGGGAGTCGGTAAGGAACCACTAGCAGTTGGGAAGGCATCCTACCAGGGGTTCTGTCTTAGGCAGTTGTTTAGGTAGTGGTATCATTCATGGAGTCAGAAAACTCTTGAGAAAGAGCAAATTTGGAAGAAAAGTGTTGCATTCCATTGTAAGTTCCCAGTAAATGTTTGCAAATCATGCAAGCAGTGTTCTGTGAGTTCAGTGGAAATCCCCCAAGGTTATAGTCACTGAGATGGTGATGGTTTAGTCTTGGTGGATTTTCCTGCTTATCAGGTTGAATATTAGACTACCACGAAGAGTGCAGAGGCAGAATGGACACGCATATTGGCATATTTCTGCATACTTTCATTCACAAAGTTTCACTGAGTGCCTGTTATGTGCCAGACACTGTCCTGATGCTGGGGAATACACTGATGAAGCAACAGACAAGGTCCCTGCCCTCATGGAGATTATATTTGAGTGGATGGTACAAATGGTTAAGTGCTCAACTACTAGCCAAAAGGTTGGTGGTTCGAACCCACCTAGGAGCACCTTGGAAGACAGACCTGGTGATCTGCTTCCGAAAGGTCACAGCCTTGAAAACCCTGTAGAGAAGTTCTACTCTGCATATGTGGGGCCGCCAGGAATCAGAATCGACTTGAAGACAATGAACAACAACAATAAGCAAACAAACAAACAAAAATATGAGACTCTAGTTGGTTTTATGAAGAAATGAAAAGGTTAATAGATAATGACTATTCTGGATTTATGTTATGGTTCTGCTTCTTCTGTTTGTCTATTAATAGCTGTTCCTTCCCCAACCTTTGCCCTTCCCTCACACTTTCTAGCAGAGCCTCAGTTTTCTTTGAGTGTTTACCCTCTAGTCAGTTTAGGCAATCTTCTTCCAACTTTTGACCCTTTCCCAAACCCTTCCCTGGTAACAATCATGGTGGTCTCTTCTTGCCAATGATCAGTGTAGGTACAGCAGGTGACCCAGTCCTGGCCAATGCAGCCAGAGGGCTGCCAGTTGGGAAAATTCTGGGAAAGGTTTATTTTTCTAATGAAAAGAGCTGCATGGAAGGAAATGTTTTAGTCTTCTTCACTGACCATTGTTGTGTCCGTATGTGATGGCTGGAACAATTGCAGTTGCTTTGTGACCATGAAGGGAATATTGCTGATCTGCTGAGGATGGCGAAGTGGAAAGCTAGAAAGGACCTGGGTCTTTGATGAAGTCCTAACGTTGCTAAATTATCCAACCTCAAAACTATACTTCTACATTGCATGTTGTTAAGAGTTACTAAAGTCTTGTTTAAGCTACTTCTGTTTGGGTCATCTTTTTTACTTGTTGCTGAAAGCATCCTAACTGTTATGTGTGGGTCAAGGAAGGATTTATTGGGAAGGTGACTTTCAAGCTGGTATATGAATGTAAGACAGAGCAAAGCAATGTAGAGAGATGGGGGGTGGGATAGCATTCCAGGAAGTGGGAACAGCAAATACAGAGGTACTGAGGTGGTAGCAAATGTGATGGGTTTGAGGAAAAGACAGGATCTTACTATGGGGGTGAATGATGGGAACATAAATGGAGATGAAGTCAGAGAGTTAGGACAATGCTAAGCCAGCTAAGGAGTTTGGATTTTAATCTAAATGCACTAGAAGCCACTAGAGGGGGCAGGACCATTTCATTTTCTGATGCCCTACACCCAGCATATTCCAGTTGCTGTCTAGTCGAGTCAGACTCATAGCAACCCCATGTGTGTTAGAGCAGAACTGTGCTCCATGAGGTTTTCAGTGGCTGATCTTTTGGAAGTAGATTGTCAGGCCTTTCTTCTGAGGTGCCTCTAGGTGGGCTTAAAGTTCTAAAGTTTTAGTTAGCAGGTGAGCTCATAAACTGTTTGCACCACCACGGACTCCACACCTAGAACATAGTTGAACTAAATTCTAGGTCAGATGTTTTTAGTTTGATTAAAGTAATTCCAATAATAGAAAGACCATTTAAAGTTAATATTTTTAACCAATGCTTTAGTATAAAAAGATAAGACCTTCTCCTTGACAACAGTCAAGGAGGTTTCCCACAATTCTTTTATCAGACACAAATTCAGAACCTAAGTTTACAGGTAAAGGAAGTCAATAAAAAGTGCAAAACTGCTAAGATGATGTCTCTTGATTAGCTGCATAAAATGACTCTTGGCATTCCTGATTTTCACCGTTTTTGTAACAATTCAATTCTCAAGGTTTTACCAGAGTAGACAGGCATGAAACGAATTCTGCACTACCAATGGCAGAGAAATTGCGAGCTTTGAAATGGCTGGAAGAAGTCACATGAGCTCTGGCTCTTGCTTTTCCCCAGACTCTCTGAATTCTGTCAACATTAATGCTATGAAATACGTAGGCTGCATTATTTGGGAGAAATGAACAGCTGTAGTTTCTCTAAGCTTTATCTGTTTTTCATCTTCTGTAAGCCCTGATCTCATGAGAAGAACATTCTCTAGTGGGCAGTGTTGTGTAGTGGACGAGAACTAAGAATCAGGATACCTGGGTCCTAGTCTGGTCTGGAAAAATAAGATAAGGTGGTTGTTGTTAGGTGCTGTCGAGTTGGCTCTAACTCATGGTGATCTTATGTATCACAGAACGAAACATTGCCCAGTCCCGCACCATCTTCATGAACTCAGATATGTTTGAGCCCATTGTCGGAACTATTGTGTCAATCCATCTCATTGAAGGATTCCCTCATTTTCATTGGCCTTCTACTTTGTTGTTGATGTCGTTAGGTGCAGTCAAGTCGGTTCTGATTCGTAGTGACCCTATGTATAACAAAATGAAATGTTACCTTGTCCTGGGCCATCCTCATAATAGTAGGTATGTAGCCACCATGGCAGCCACTGGGTCAGTTCAGCTAGTTGAAGGTCTTCCTCTTTTTTGCTGACCCTCTACTTTACCAAGAATTATGTGTCCTTCTCCAGGGATTGGTCCCTCCTGATAACAAGCCCAAAGTAAGCAGGATGAAGTCTCACCATCATCATTTCTAAGGAACATTCTGGTTTTATGTGTTTTAGAACAGATTTGTTCATTCTTCTGGAAGTCCATGGTATATTCAATATTGTTCACCAACAGCACAATTCAAATGCAGCAATTCTTCAGTCTTCTTTTTTCATTGTCCAGCTTGCACATGGATATGAGGCAGTTGAAAAGACCATGACTTTAGTCGGGCTATCTTAGTTATCAAAGTGACACCTTTGCTTTGTAGGACTTTAAAGCAGTCTTTTTTTTTAACGTTTACATTTTCTTTATTTTCAAAATTTATACGATAAATAGTTGTTACTACTTATTTTATTTTTTTATTGTACTTTAGATGAAGGTTTACAGAACAAACTAGCTTCTCATTAAATGGTTAGTATATGTATTGTTTTATGACATTGGTTAACAACCCCACGACATGGCAGCACTCTCCCTTCTCGACCTTGGGTACCCTATTATCAGCTTTCCTGTCTCCTCCTGCCTTCTAGTCCTTGCCCCTGGGCTGGTGTGCCCCTTTAGTCTCGTTTTGTTTTATGGGCCTGTCTAATCTTTGACTGAAGTGTGAACCTCAGAAGTGAGTTCATTGCTGAGCTAAAAGGGGGTCTGGGCTAAAGCAGTCTTTTGCAGCTGATTTGTTTAATACAATACTACGTTTGATTTCTTGACTGCTACTTCCATGGGCATTGATTGTTGATCCAAGTAGAATGAAATCCTTGGCAATTTCAATTTTTTCTCCATTTATCATAATATTAACTATAAGCTTTTTATAAATCAGTAGTGTGGTGGGGCTTCCAACATAATTAAATGTGGTAAGTTTCCTTCCCTGTCAACATTAATTCTATGAAATGTGTAGGCTACATTATTTGGGGAAAAGAACAGTTTAAGTTTCTGTATTATGTTTAATGAGACTTGGTGGTGCAGTGGTTAAGCATTCAGCTTCTAACCAAATGGAACCCTATGGGGCAGTTCTACTCTGTCCTAGAGGGTCACTATGAGTGGGAATCGTCTTGATGGCAATGGATTTATTTTAAGTTTCTCTATTATTCTCACATGCCAGCCACGAGTTACTGCTGGCAATCTGCTGAAAATCCACACTACTTCCTCACTTGAGTTTTTATAAATGCACCATTCCTTCTTCTTGGAATGTTCTTACTCCACTTGTGTGTCTTGGTATATGCTTCTCCTTTAAGACCAAAAACTTCCTCTGGTAAGTTTTCTGTGTTGGACTTAAACCTTGTGTGCCGTCTCAGATTCGCTCAACCACCTCGTTCTTTCTAATGCTGCTGCTTGCCTTCTGGACCACACCATTGTCTCTTTTGCCGATACCTTTTGAGTTCTCTGAGCTGGTTGGAGTTCAGACTGAAGGCATGAACCTGCATGATTAGCATGCCTCACATGCTGAGCCCCTGCTCTTCCAGACTTATAAGACTGGGACCTAAAGGTCTCATTGTGGGACAAGGGATATGGTTCTTGATTGGATGTTGAGGGGCTGGAAGATACAACATTAAATGTAGGGGGATCAACTCACTGTAGGTGACCCTTGATCATTGGGAATCAGAAGACGGGAGGGAGACATGTCCTTAAATCCCAACTCCTTTCACCCTTTCTTGGATTGGTTGAAGTTTCCCCTTACAAACTTTCCAGAGAAGGTTTATGTGCTGTGGAAACATGCCTCCTGAGCAACCAGTTATGTGTCTTTGTTGCTCATTGTGAAGGAGTAACTGTTGCATTGCATTGTGCTGCTTAGTATTTTTCCTTACCTCACTTCCCTTAACCTCACCACCCTGGGCTTGTACCTCATAAATAAAGTGGCAACAATTTAATTCTTTCTTTGAACTCTACTTTCTAGAGATCCTAGGCTATGACACTTTCTTGAGTGCCTTCCACTGGGCTTTGTCCATAACCTCTACTGTGTAACAGCAGAAGATCTCTTAACCTTTTCCTCTTAACCTACTCCTGGGACTATCCAGTGCTCTCCATTTCTTCTGTAAACCACACTATGAACGCTTATAGCCAGTAGACTCCTGGATGTAGTCTCATGTTCACTTATGCTTACACCTGAGCTATATGCTTATCAAGAGTTGTTAATATTTTTTTACCATTTCGTTTACTCAATTTGCATTTGTCATTATAATTATATAATGTAATTGTTACATAAACCAATACTATATGGATGCTAAAATAAATAAGACTGTTTCTATGAAAACTTCTATTTGATTTAAGGGGATACTGATAAAAAAGAATTAAAGTCAAATTAGGTGTGGTGAGATAGCTGTAAAAGTTTGGGGGGGAAATGAATCATCTAAAAGGGTTCTGTAATCACATGGCTTTCCAAATTGTCTTTAAATTATTGCTCTACTTTAAAGAAACTGAAACTAATAATCAGAGTTGATGTATTATTGATGTGGTTTATGCAAGAAAGACTGCATAGAATGCCAATCAGTGGACCAACAGTTACAAAAAGACCTTGACCCTACATTAAAAGATTGGCAGCACTGAAAGGTTTGCAGCAATTGATGGATGGCTTAAAGTTAGGAAAAAGTCGTGGTACTCAGGTAGTCGGCTACCTGCTGATCAGTCTGCTGCTTACAAAATTTATAGAGGAGTTAAAGCCACTTATCAATAGGGAAAATTTGATTAGAGAACAACTCTTCAAAGGAGATAAAACAGTTCTAAATTATAAGAAGTTACCCAGAAAACCATGCCACAAAAGACAAAACAAGTGTCCCCTCGCAAGGCCCAGGAAGAGATTCTGAGCAGTGCCTGTAGCAAGGCAGGTGGAATGCCAAATTTTCACTTTTTATTATTGGCAAAAGAAAAAGTCTTCAAGATTTAAGAGATATAAATTGTTTGTTCTTACAAGATAAGTACTCTTCACAAAACCAAGCGTGGACCGACTGAATTATTCTAGAAATTGATTTTTTCCCATGAATTTACACATATGCTGAAGAAACCCTTGAAGAAAATAGACATCTGAAGAGACTGTGCTTTCTTTATCAATGTTTTTCAGATTGTGGGTTGTAACTCTTGGTGGGTCAAGAAATAAACATACTGAGTCGGGAAAAAGGATTTTAAGAAATAAAATAGAATAAAACAGAATAGAAAATATCAACGTGTATTGCATGTTGGAAGGGTATTTCATGAGAATTTGTTTTATTATATGTGTGTGTGTGTGTGTGTGGCATGTGTGTATATGTGAAGTAAAATTTCCCTTGCCTTATATTTCTGGCAAAATGTTGAAGGCCTTTGATCTAAAATAACGTTCCTTCATAATCCTGTTATGAAGAATTTAAATAAAGTGATTTAAATAAATGCCAGGTTTTATAACATAATGCAACTTCCTTGTTCCAAGCTATGGAGCAAAGGCTCTAGAATGTTTAAAAAAATAGTACAGGCAAATGTTTTGGGGTATAATTTTAGGAAAAATACAAGACAAGGACATATAGATCCCCTACAATCATTAAAAGTCATCAACATAAATAATTTTTTTCCTATGATGTAGCATTTAGTGGGAAGTGAAATTCCTAGGTTGACGTTTACTAAATCTGAGAGAGAAAAGAAATGTTGCTTGAAGCTGACAACATTGGAAAAATTCTCAATTACAAGAAAATAATTAAATAACATAGTTTAGTAACTGACCCAACGGACAAGTTCGAAGTTTCGATAATTTCGAGGAAGATGATATATAGCAATGAACTAATGATTTCTATTTATGGACTGTATATTTAGAGTCAAGGAAGAAATCATACGTACAGTGACAGAAACAGACAAACCATAAAATAAAGAAGAGGGGGCAGAGGAAGGATGGTATCAAGTCTAGAGTTCAAATCTTCTCATCCAGAAGCCAAAGTTGCCCAGGGAAGGGTTTTATTCTATTGAATCAATAGCCAGTTATGTTATGATACATGTATTAAAAAGGACTTGCTTCAAAAGTATGCTTCAAAAACTATTATTGCCTTCTGTTGGCTTTATTTATCTTTCAGTCTTCCACTCTAGAGCCTAATGTCGGTGAAGCAGGCAGCTTCTGGATTCAGACTACCTGGGTTGGATTCTTGCTCTTCTACCATCCACTGATGAGACCTTGGATATGAAATTCAGCCTTTTTGAGCCTAAGTTGGAGTCCTGGGTGGCACAAACGATAAAGCATTTGACCACTAACCAAAAGGCTGGCATTTCTAACCCATCCAGAGATGCCTTGGAAGAGAGTCCTGGTGATCTGCATCTGAAAGGTAAGTCCTATGGAGCATAGCTCTCTGCATCACACGGGGTTACCATGAGTTGGAAATGATTTGACAGCAACTGGTTTGGGTTTTGTTTGAGCCTGAGTTACCCCATTGGCAGAATGGGACTGTGGTAACACCCAATTTCACTGGAACAAAACTCACGTCATGTATGTAAAGCCCTAGAACAGGGTCGGGCACACAGTAAACACTCAATCAGTCATAGTTTCTTCCTCCCACCCTGGTGTCTGAAATTTACCATAAGTGCAATTTGTATGGCCTTTTATAACTTCATAATATTTTTCCAGCACAAATTTCAGATTGCCTAGCATGAGCTAAAAATTGTTTTTAATGATCCACATGGGCCACTCTTAGAATCTTCAGGAGTTTTCTCAGGATAGCAATAGTAAAAACAATGACTTTAACTTATATTTTGACAGTGAACTAGTTTTCAAATTTGATAAGCATGGCAGAAGAGGCCTCATTCCCCCAGATTCTCAGTTCAGGACTATGAGGCTCAGAAAGAGTAAATTTACTTGCTCAAGATCATCCAGTTCATAATGGCGAGAGGTGACTGACCCAGATCTCCTGACACCAAGCCCAGTCTCCCCCACCCAGGCACTGTTGTCATGTGCACAGGGGCCAGTGTGATCCAATATCACATCGCCTAGAAACGCAGCCATCCGTGAGAACTTGGAAACTGGTCCAACTTGGAGGAATCTCATTATCACTTCTCAAAGCTTTACCCTGACTGCATTTTAAATTGTATAATTTTTCTGGATGTGGATCTCAGATTGATGTTGGTTATTGGCAAGCGCTGTATTTCATTCAAGTGGAATTTTCTTCGTAACATGATTCAACCTGTAATAAAAGACGAGCGAGAGAGAGAGCTATTTAAATAAAAAGCATTTAGGGACTCTCTTGCTATTTGACTTATAAAAATAATGGCAATGACTCAGTAAGTTCATTATCTAATTCCTTTATGAACCAAGAATTTATGCCATCTGGACCTCCTGATTGGTCTCTGTTCCATTTCTCCATGAAGCCCCTTGCCTCCTTTCAGCCACAGCTGAAATAAATTACTAGGCTTCTCTTGTTGTCCATATTATTAGCTTGGACCAGTTATAATTAGCAGGGAATTTGAAACTTTCGTAATGCTTGGCACTTTTGGTTTGATATATATATTTTAATTCCATCTAATTCATTCTACACTGTTGGCTGGGGTCAAATCATTCTACATTTTGCTGTATTATTTGCTTTCCTCAGCCTTCCTAGATCTAAAAAGCTTAACTTTCTCCATTTTATTTTGCTCATATTCATCCTGTAAAGAATCAAGATTTCACCCAGAAACAATTTGCTGACTTCTTCCTAGAATTTATGGTTTTAGGAGAGTAGCAAACTAATTTAATGAACCAGAGTTCCCTTTTAAAAGTGTTTTTTTTCATTTTTGATTTCTGCTTCCATTGTCCTAGATGGAAACAGGTTATTTCTTTCACAAGGCATAGCACGAAGCCATTTAGACTGGATTTGAACCCCAGATCCTCTTTTAAATCTTGTGCATTTTTGGCTTCTAGAAGGACAAATCTTTCTAGAAAGAAATTTCCCATCCCTTTCACATGATTTAGAGTGACCTACATTCCTTACTCATGTACTAGAGTAATTCCTCACACGTGGGTATGTTAGGGAGTGGTGAGGGGGAGTCAGGGTCAAGATAAACATAAGGAGGAAGGAGTGGGTGGATTATTTCTCACAACAGCACTAATCATGTTATTTAAAGAAGGAAATGAGCAGGCTTTGAGTATGCCTCAAATCTAGAAGAGAGGTAGTGAGAGCTTAAAGATAAAAACCTTAAATTTCTAAAATAAAACTCCCCCAAATCTTAATGACTTCAGCAGCTCAGAAAGCCTAAACTATTCAAAGTTCACCTATCTTCAGCTGTAACTAAGGAAATGACACCTGTCTTGAAAACACAAAGCAGTCTTTTCTGGAAAATGAGCTATTTAGGATTTTTTTTGAATGGTAGACATTAACTATTTTTTTCTTGGACATATACTACCTGTCTTAGTTATCTAGTGCGCTATAACAGAAATACCACAAGTGGATGGTTTTAACAAAGAGAAGTTTATTTCCTCACAGTCAAAGTAGGCTAAAAGTCCAAATTCAGGGTGTCAGCTCCAGGGGAAGTCTTTCTCTCTCTGTTGGCCTTCTCATCAATGTTCCCCCGGACTAGGAGCTTCTCTGCGCAGGGACCCCGGGTCCAAAGGATGTGCTCTGCTCCTGGCACTGCTTTCTTGATGGTTTGAGGTCCCCAACTCTCTGCTTGCTTCCCTTTGCTTTTATCTCTTGAGGGATAAAAGGCGGTGCAGGCCACACCCCAGGGAAACTCCCTTTACATTGGATGTGACCTGGGTAAACGTGGTGTTACAATCCCATCCTAATCCTCTTTAACATAAAATTACAATCACGAAATGGAGGCCAACCACACTATTCTGGGAATCATGGCCCAGCCAAATTGATACACACTTTTTTTGAAGGACATAATTCAATCCATGACACCACTTTTGAACACTTTCCTTATATCTAGGAGATTCCTTTCCATAGAGTCTATTCCTTCTAAAGTAGGTAGATAGATTTCTGTGGTTGAGTCGACTCTGACTCACATGACCTTACGTATAACAGAATGAAACGTTGCCTGGTCCTGCGTCATCCTGCATCACTGGCAGGTTTGAGTCCATCATTGCAGCTATTGTGCCAATCCATCTCACCGAGGGTCTCCCTTGCCCTGACTAGCCCTCTACTTTACCAAACATGATACCCTTCTCCAGCAATTGATCCCTCCTGATGATGTGTCTAAAGCAAATGAGTCAGACAATGTTCTGTTGTGACCCATGAGGTTTTCACTGGCTAATTTTTGGATATAGATTGCCAGGCCTTTCTTCCTAGTCTGTTTTAGTCTGAAAGCTCCACTGAAACATCCACTGAAACCTATTTACCATGGGTGATAGTAGAATCCACAAACTCACTTTTCCTGCCTCCCTTGCAGCTTGGGTATGTAAGAGTCTATCAATAGGGCTTTCCAGAGCCACACTATCCATGAGAAGCCAGTGATACCAAGAAGGTAGGTTCACAATGAATCCATGCTGTGAGGGTGACATGAATATACCGAGGATCTGCGGATGCACAAGTCCTCAGGTGGTGTCCAGGGCAGGAGTCCACCTTATACATTAGTGTTCTTTCTCTCAGTGGCGGCAGCAACAGTGTCTTCACTGAATCAATTTTACAAGATGATTTAAGGTTGTTTCTGGCTGTGTTGCCTTTACACCTGATTCCACATTCCTAAAAACAGGGCTGCTAAGACCGAGATCATAGAACTGCTGTGGAGATTAAATGATGACGACGTGAAAACACTAGGACTTGGTCTGTCCTATTACAGTGAACGTCGGTTTCCTTCCTTCCTTTCCCCACAGTCTCAGCTTCATTTCTGTCTCTAGGGTCATGTACTAGTCATCCCAAGAAATCTAGGGTGCTGAATTAACTGGACGAGATTCTACCAGATCTAAGTCCCCAGCTCTATGGTAACACAAAACCAAACCAAACCCATTGCCGTCGAGTCGATTCCAACTCATAGCGACCCTATGGGACAGAGTAGAACTGCTCCATAGGGTTTCCAAGGAGCGGCTGGTGGATTTAAACTGCTGACCTTTTTGGTTAGCGATTGAGCTCTTAACCACTGTGCCACCAGGACCCCGTGGTAACACAAGGGGAAGGTATTTTATCTAGCCTAAGGAATGAGGGTGAAAGGGCAGGGGAAGGAGCTTCTGGACAGAGGGAACTGCAAGAGCAAAGAATAGGGCTTTAAACCGTTTGGCTGGGAGAAGGGGGAATGTATTCAGTTGGCCTAGAAAGCTTGGACATATGTATGTGGAGTCCCTGGGTAGGGCGAATGACTAATGAGCTCGGCTACTAACTGAAAGGTTGGAGGTTCTAGTCCACCCAGAGGCCCCTTGGAAAAAAGGCCTGGCAATCTACTTCCAAAAAATTAGCCATTGAAAACTCTATAGAGTGTATTTCTACTCTGTCACACATGGGATCGCCATGAGTTGGAGTTGATTTGATGGCTACTGGTTTCTGGTTTTATATATATATATATATATATATATATACACACACACACATATACACATATATGTCTCATACATAAAATATACATACACACACATAGAAATCTGGAAGAGGGTGCGTCAGTTTTAACAATGCTTAATTCTGGGTTGTAAGATAACAAGTAATACAGTTTTAAAAAATCTTTTTAATTACCTCCATTTGCTGATTTTCCTTAAATGGACAAGTATTATTTATGTAAGAAAAATAAAAATTGAAAAGAGAAAAATGTTATGTTACTAGTCTTCAAACATGGGACAATTTATTTCATCAACTATCCATTGTTAAATATTAGGTGGTTTTCTAGTCTTTCCCTATTATAAAAAACACTGCATTAATCAAGTAGAGTTTTGTTGGTTTGTTTTCTTAGAAAGATAGCTTTGATTGCTAGAGTGGTTTAGTTTAGCTGCTTTTTAATTTTGTGTTTTTTTTCTTTTAAATATGTTTTCAAGGAAGGAATTTTTTTCATTCCCTTCTCTCTACCTCCTTATCAAATGTCCTTGAATTTCCAGAATAGAGTGAGTTCCGAGGTAATCCAGAACTGTGATGTTCTGGATATTCATAAAACCAGATAATACACCCAGATGGCAAATGGAATGCAAATTAGGGGAAAAGACACAACCCCAAAACTGCAGGTGAAATGCCCAAACTGAAAAGGCCCCATAGAATAGCAGACATTTTACATTTCATCACTTGATCTTCAAAACCAAACCCAGCCAGAAAGAATATTGCTTAACTGCATGTTCATTTTTGCCAACACATTCCTTTATATTAAAAATGAAAAGACCTTAAAATACCCTAACAGATAGCAAAGCCTCGGAGTGCAAGTTTACATGCAGGGCTGGAGATATTCATTAAAATTATAATTAGACTCACGATTAAAGTCATTCACAGTAGAAACTTCGCTTGTAAGTGTTGCTACGGGAAGAAGCCTCCAGTCTGAAAATTAGTTCAGCAGTCTGAGCGATTTTAATTATGCGGGGTTGATTATCACTAGCGAAGGAAATCTTTATTGCAGCAACAGAATGAAGGTCTTTCCTTTTTCCCTTTTTTGTGGTTTCCGAAGTTAATATGAGGTACATATTTTGATAACCAAATGTTTCTCTAGGTGAAGACAATGTGAGATAATCTGCACAAACCCTCACAGCAGCAGAACAGACGTTATTAACGGATCACCCCTTAGACAATGCAGTGCTCCGCTCTTTTTGCATTGTTAAGTTGATCATTGGCATTTGAGTAAGCAGAGACAGAAATGGCATTTATTTAACATCTACGATGAGCCCTGGTTGCTCAGTGGTTAAGCGTCTGGCTGCTAACCAAACAGTCGGCAGTTCAAATCTACCAGCTGCTCCTTGGAAAACTTATTCGGCAGCTCTTTTTCTGTCCTGTAGGTTCGCTGTGAGTCAGAAACGGCTTGATGGCAATGGGTTTGCTTTTTTTTTTTTTTTTTTTTGATGTACCATCCTTTGTATGGGCAGTTTCTTTTTCACAGGTCCTTTCTTGTATTGCTATTTCCATTTTCTTGTTAGTTGCCGTGGAGTCGATTTCGACTCATGGTGACCTCATGTATGCGGAGCAGAACTGATCCATAGGGTTTGCAAGGCTGTTGCTTTTCGGAAGCAGGTCACCGGGCCTGTCTCCCGGGGTGCCACTGGGTGCATTGGACCGTGAATTTTTTGGCTAGTAGTCAAGAGCTTAACAGTTTGCACCACCCAGGGACTCCTATTTACAGATGAAAAAACTGGGAATCAAGTAAGATAGGTGACTCTCAGCTTGTAAGTCATAGAACAGGGACTGAATGTTCTATCTGAACCCCCAAAGCCTGTCCCTTTCCGCTCTTTAATTAGGAAGAAGAAATTCAATGGGGGCTTTCAGAGTGGTTTCTCCTCCTCCAAGTGTATATTCTAACCTGTTGTGTGTTTCCTTTTGTGCTGTTATTCACTGTCTTGGCAAATGCTTGAGCCCCAGCCCGACATTGAACCAGCAAGTCTGAGTGAGGCCGAGGGATAAACATTTCCTGGCCACTGACCTTGGATCCCTGGTAGCAATGAAAGCTTCTAGACCTAGCTCCATCCTCTCCTTTGGCCCAAAACTCCAAGGCTACAGGGCTGCAAAGGACAGGGGAAAGGGGGTTGGACATGCAGTCAGCAAAACAAATCTCTGCTCCTAGGTCATCTACTTGCTAGCTGTGTGATTTGGGGACAGTCACCACGACTCTCTAGTGTCCCAGCTGTCCTCTGTGAAATGAAGGAGAGTGGGCTTCATGACGTCAGAGGCTTCTTATGTCACCAATCTTTCAGGGCTCCCTGATGATGCTGTTTGGCTATTCAAGCCTGCCAAACAGGAGGGGAGCCTCCTTGAAACCCTCTCGCCCACTCCCATGTCCAAAGCCTTCTAAGTGCTCATATCTTTAAAAAATAATCGTTAAGTTGTGCCTGACCCAAGCCATGATCTTTTCAGTTGCCTCATGTGCATGTGAAAGCTGGACAATGAAAAAGGAAGAGAAGAAATTGTGCTTTGGAATTGTGGTGTTGGTGAAGAATACTGAATATACCTGGACTGCCAGAAGAAGGAACAAATTAGTCTTAGACGAAATACAACCAGATTGCTCCTTAGAAGCAAGGATGGCAGGACTTTGGCTTGCTGACTTTGGAGAAGTTATCAGGAAAGATCAATTGTTTAGTAAAGTGGAGGGCCAGCAAAAATGAGGCAAACACTTCAATGAGATGTATTGACACAATAGACTCAACAACGGGCTCAAACATATCAAAAGTTCCAGAGATGGTACAGAACCAGGCAACGTTTTGTTTCATTATACACAAGTTGCCATGAGTTGGAGGGGACTCTTCGGCAACTAACAACAACAGCAACATCGGTTATGAGAGGTTATAAAAACTTTGCTTTTTATAAATTAAAAATGGAAAATTTTTTAGTTTACTGAAAACTGAAACTCGTTATTCTACTATGAAGTCTCGGCACTAAATTGGAAGCTTTTTCAGTGAAAGAACTTATGTAAATAATTGAAATTCCTGCCATTTGGAAGAAGCAACTTTCATCATCAGTGGGGTATCAGTACTGTCATATGAGTTGGTTGTGGATTTCAGTTGCTGCTATGATTGTCTGTTATAATGATAAATTATTGTAAGGTTGTTGCTATCGTTACATGCCATCAAGTGGGTTCTGACCCAAAGCCACATATATACAACAGAACAAAACACTGCCTGGCCCTGTTACCATCCTCACAATTGTTGCTATGTTTGAGCCCATTGTTGCAGTCTTCATCTTTTTCGCTGACCCTCTACTTTACCAAGCATGATGTCCTTCTCCAGGGACTGGTCCCTCCTCATCACATGTCTAAACTACGTGAGACTCAGTCTGGCTATCTTCGCTTCAAAGGACCATCCTACTTTACTTCTTCCAAGACGTATTTGTTCGTTCTTTTGGCAGACCATGGTATTTTCAATATTCTTTCCCAACACCAAAATTTAAGTACATCACTACTTCCTGAGTCTTCCTTATTACTGTCCAACTTTCACATGCATATGATGTGATTGAAAATACCATGCTTGAGTCCTCAAAGTGCTATCTTTGCTTTTGAACTCTTTAAAGAGGTCTTTTGCAGCAGATTTGCCCAATGCAATACATTGTTTGATTTCTTGACTGCTGTTTCCATGAGTCAGAATCCACTTGATGGCAACAGGTTTTGGGAGCCCTGGTTGCACAGTGGTTAAAGTGATTGATTGCTAACTGAAAGGTCGGTGGTTTGAAACCATCAGTGGCTCCTCGGGAGAAAGATGTGGCAGTCTGTGTCCATAGAGATTTGCAGTCTAGAAAACCCTGTGGGCCCACTGTGAGTCAGGGTTGGCTTCCATGGATGTTGATTGTGGATCCAGGTAAAATGAAATCCCTGACAACTTCAATCTTTTCTCCATTTATCATAATGTTGCTTACTGGTCCAGTTGTGAGGATTTTTGTTTTCTTTATGTTGAGGTGTAATCCATACTGAAGGCTGTGGTCTTTGATCTTCATCAGTAAGTGCTTCAAGTCCTCT
>NW_004443970.1:19435119-19462156 GCF_000243295.1 Trichechus manatus latirostris
CTTTGCAATGTTATCCATAATTTGTTATGATCCACACAGTTGAATGCCTTTGCATAGTCAATAAAACACAGGTAAACATCTTTCTGGTATTCTCTGTTTTCAGCCAACATCCGTCTGATATCAGCAATGATATCCCTAGTTCCAGGTCTGTTTCTGAATCTGGTTTGAATTTCTGGCAGTTCTGTCGATGTACTGCTGCAACCGTTTTTGCATTATCTTCAGCAAAATTTTACTTGTGTCTGATATTAATGATATTGTTGGATAATTTCTGCATTAGGTTGGATCACCTTTCTTTTGAATGGACACAAATAAGGATCTCTTCCAGTCAGTGGGCCAGGTAAGGGAGCCCTTCCAGTGTTGCATCGCTTTGTTGAAACATCTCAATTGATATTCCATCAATTCCTTGAGACTTGTTTTTTGCCAGTGCCTTCTGTGTAACTTGGACTTCTTCCTTCAGTACCATTGATTTTTGACTATATGCCACCTCCTGAAATGGTTGAACATTGACCAATTCTTTTGGTGCAATGACTCTGTATTCTTTCCACCTTCTTTTGATTTTTCCTATATCATTCAATCTTCTGCACATAGAATTTTTCAATATGGCAACTCAAGGCTTGAATTTCTTCTTCTGTTCTTTCAGGTCTTTGCACATTTCATTATAATACTTCACTTTGTCTTCTCAATCCGGCCTTTGAAATCTTTGTTCAGCTCTTTTACTTCATCATTTTTACATTTGCTTAAGCTACTCTATGTTCAAGAGCAAATTTTGGAGTCTCTTCTGACATCCATTTTGGTCTTTTCTTTCTTTCCTATCTTTTTAATGACCTTTTGATTTCTTCATGTATGATGTCCTTGATGTCATACCACCACTCCTCTTGTCTTCCGTCATTAGTGTTCAAAGTGTCAAATCAATTCTTGAGATGATGTCTTAGTTATCTAGTGCTGCTATAACAGAAATACTACAGATGGATGGCTTTAACAAACAGATTTATTCTCTCACAGTCTAGGAGGCTAGAAGTCCGAATTCAGGGTGCCAGCTCCAGGGGAAAGTTTTCTGTCTCTGTTGTCTCTGGGAGAAGGTCCTTATCATCAATCTTCCCCAGTCAAGGAGCTTCTCAGTGTGGGGACCCCGGGTCCAAAGGATGTACTATTTTCCTGGCTCTTGTTTCTTGGTGGTATGAGGTTCCTCTGTCTCTCTGCTCACTTCTCTTTTACATCTGGAAAGAGATTGACTTAAAACACAACCTAATCTTGTAGATTGAGTCCTGCCTCATTAATGTAAGTGCTGATAATCCCACCTCATTAATATCGTAGAGGTAGGATTTACAACACATAGGAAAACCCCATCAGATGACAAAATGGTGGACAATCACACAGTACTGGGAATCATGGACTAGCCAAGTTGACACACATTTTTTTGGGGGGGAGGCACAATTCAATCCATAACAGATGATCTCCAAACTCAGGTGAGGTATACTCAAGCTCATAGTTTGGCTCTCGTAGACTTGTTTTAATTTCATTTAACTCCACCTTAAACTTGCATATAAGCAATTGATGGTCTGTTCCACAGTTGGCCCTTGGCATGGTTCTGACTGATGATATAGAGTTTTTCCATTGTCTCTTTCCACAGATGTAGTCAATTTGATTCCTGTGTATTCCATCTGGCAAGGTCCATGTGTATATTCGCCGTTTATGTTGTTGAAAAAAGATGTTTCCAACGAATAAGTCAATGGTTGTGCAGAATTCTATCATGGGAACTCTGGCATCGTTTCTGTCACCAAGGCCATATTTTCCAACCACTGATCCATTTTTTTGTTTCCAACTTTCTCATTCCAATCACCAGTAATTATCAATGCATCTTGATTGCATGTTTGATCAATTTCAGAGTGCAGAAGTTTGTAAAAATATTCAATTTCTTCAACTTTGGCCTTAGTGATTGGTTTGTAAATTTGAATAATAGTCATACTAACTGGTCTTCCTTGTAGGTGTATAGATATTATCCTATCACTGACAGAGTTGTACTTCAGGATAGATCTTGAAATATTCTTTTTGATGATGAATGTGATGCCATTCCTCTTCAATTTGTCAATACTCATGTAGTACTCTGTATGATTGTCTGATTCAAAATGGCTAATATCAGTTCATTTCAGCTCACTAATGCCTAGGATATCCACCTTTATGTGTTGTATTTCTTTTTTACAACTTCAAATTTTCCTAGACTCATACTTTGTACATTCCACATTCAAATTATTAATGGATGTTTGCAGCTGTTTCTTCTCATTTTAAGTCATGCCATATCAGCAAATGAAGGTCTCAAAAGCTTTACTTCATCCATGTCATTAAAGCTGACTCTACTTTGAAGAGGCAGATCTTTCCCAGTCATATTTTGAGTGTATTCCAACCTGAGGGGCTTATCTTCCAGCACTATATCAGACAATGTTCTGTTGCTATCCGTAAGATTTTATTGGCCAGTCTTTTTCGAAAGTAAACCACTAGTTCCTTCTGCCTAGTCTTTCTTAGTCTGGAAGCTTCTCTGAAACCTGTCCACCATGGGTGACCCTGCTGGTATTTGATATACTGGTGGCATAGCTTCCAACATCATAGCAACACAGAAGCCACCACAGTATGACAAACTATAGACAGCTGTGGATTATGAGGTTAGAGATTCTAATTTAGTTTGTATAGATTCTTTGGTAAACTCCAGATTGTATAATGATATGCATTTCTATTGAGAATATTCTTGGGTTCTAACTTTCCAGGGACTATGTATCACCAAAATAGTCAATGCTCAAATATTCGTTGCTTTGCTGAATAAACGTGCCAAGTGCTTTATGAATCGTGTGTCATTTAATCAAATACCATTTATAAATGAGCAAGCTAAGGTTTAGAGGGGTTGAGTTATTTTCTCACAGTTACCTATCTACTGAGCCTCAGATCTAGGATTGGAGTTCATGAATCTCTGATGCCAGAGTGCCTACTCTTCACCATTATACCACATGGCCTAGGATTTATGAGATCAAATGCTAAAGGCAATGGCTGTAATACAACTCATCCTTCTGCTTGAATTTATTCCTAGTGTGAAATCTCACTGTTATTATAGATTCATTTTTTTTGTATTAAGAAGTAAGATTAGATGTGGTCAGAGAATTTCTTAGCCTCACATACACATGAAGGCTGGACAATGAATAAGGAGACCAAAGAAGAACTGATGCATTTGAATTACAGTGTTGGCAAAGAATGTTGAATATACCATGTGCTGCAAGAAGAATAAACAAATCTGTCTTGGAAGAAGTACAGCCAGAATGCTCCTTAGAAGCTAGGATGGTGAGACTTCTCATGTACTTTGGACATATTATCAAGAGGGACCAGTTGCTGGAGAGAACATCATGCTTGGTAAGGTAGAGCATCAGCAAAAAGAGGAAGACCCTCAAAGAGATGGATTGACCCAGTGGCTACAACAACGGGCTCAAATATAGCAACGATTGTGAGGATAATGCAAGACTGGGCAACATTTTGTTCTCTCGTACATGGGGTTACTGTAAGTTGGAACTGACTCGATAGCACTTAACAATAACAACAATTAGACTACCCACCAACTGTCAGTTTGTCCTACTTTGGTGGGTTCCATGTGGCTGTGATGGTGGAAGCTATGCTACTAATAATGCCAGCAGGGTCATCCATGGTGGACAGGTTTCAGAGGAGCTTCCAGGCAAAGCAGAGTAGGAAGAAAGGCCTTGCAATCTACTTCTGAAAATTAGCCAAGGAAAACCCTATGGATCACAACAGATTATTATACGATATAATGCTAGAAGATGAGCCCCTAGGTTGGAAAGCAGTGAAAATACACAGTGATCACCACAATGGACTCCAACATACCAATGATTGTGAAGATGGTGCAGGAACAGGCAATGTTTCATTCAGTTGTACATATGGTCGCCAGGAGTAGGCACTGACTCGATAATAACTAACAACAACAATCAGCCTATGATGAAAAATGCTTGAAAGCCACAGATTACCCAAATACCTTTGTGTGTTCTGGAATCATTTAGCCATTCCATAAGCAGGTATATATTAAATACTTGCTGTATGTTGCGATTGTGCTAGTGGCTGAGGAACACACCCAGAAATATGACCTTAGACTGGGATGACCATGCATCTAGGTTTGCCAGGGACATTCTCTTTTATACTTATTACCCCAGTATAGTTACATATAGCACTCCCCATTTCATTATATCAAAAGTGTTCTGGTTTGGATGATATATTTCGTAGCCACCTTACCCGTGGTAGACCTTTAAGAGGCTTGCAAACTGATCGGTGAGACAAGAAATATAAACGTTAAAAAAATTCACTTGTCCTTTTTTGTCCGTAATAAGCAGCTTCTAAAACATTCCCAATGATCCCTGCCTCCTGGTATTCATGTCCTTGTGTAACTTCTGCCTTAGAGTATGGGCTGGACTAATGACTTGCTTCTAATGAACGGAAGTCAGCAAAGTGATGAAATTTTGGTTCTGCGATTAGGTTATAAGTAGGGATGCCAGACAAAATACAGGATTCCCAATTAAATTTGAATTTCAGGTAAACAACGCATACTTTTTAGTATAAATATGTTCCATGCAATATTCGGAACATGCATATACTAGAAAATAGTTCATTGTTTATCAGAAATTCAAATTTGACTGCGCGACCTGCATTTTTATTTGCAAATATGGTAACTCTACCATAAAGATTACAGCCAAGAAAACCCTACAGGGCAGTTCTGCACTGTCACATGGGGTTGCTATGTGTTGGAGTCAGTAACAACAACAACAACAACAAAGCTTTTAAAGACTATGACACCTATGTTTTTACATTTTCTCTCTTGCCTTCTCACTTCTTCACTCCACTGAAGCCAAATGCCATGTTGTAAGCTGACCTCTGGAGAAATCCAACAAGAACAAGGGAGATCTCAGTCTGACAACTCATGGGGAACTGACTCTTGTCAACAACTACCTGTGTGAGTTTAAATTGGATTAACCCCCAGTTGAGCTTGAAGGAGTCCCTGAGTGGCACACACAGTTAAGCACTTGATTGCTTAACCAAAAGTTTGAAGATTTGAGTGCACCTTGAGGCACCTCAGAACAAAGGCCTGGCACTCTACTTCCAAAAAGTCAGCCACTGAAACCCGTATGGGGCACAGTTCTACTCTGACAGAGTCGGAATTGACTTGATGACAACTGGTTTGGGTTTTTTTTTGGTTTGTTTTTTAATCTTTAAAGTGACTGCAGACCTGGCCAAGATCTTGGTTGTAATGTTGTAAGAAGATCAGAGCTAGAAGACCCAGCTGAGCCATGGCAGGAATCCTGACCCACAGAAACTGTGAAATAATAAATGTTTGTTACTTTAAACCACTAAATGTTGGGTAATTTGTTACACAGCAAAAGATAACTGACACATTTAATTCTCCTTAGATGCAATTCTAGTATACTCTACACAGCCTTAGTTCTGTATCCAATTTCCACAAATGAAAATAGTACCTTCAGCATATATTTCACATGTGGGTTACTTAGGGACATGAACTAGACAGTCTGGCAAAATGAGGTTACTTAGATGGCAGACTAGATACAATCAAAATGCCCTGCGAGTAGGCATTTTATTGGTGATAAAACAAATACATTCATAAAAATCTTGTTGAAACTGTTCTAGAGGATGCTCCTGAGTAGTTCCTAGCAAGGAACAAATAAAAATGAACTGCACAATATTTATGGTGTCTACTTAGTGTCCTTTTCTCAGTTTAGTGAACACAATAAAGGGCTTATGTAATATAATTCTTAAATCCTTGTAATGCCATGTGTCAACTTGGCTAGACTACGATTCTCAGTGGTTTGGCAGACACTATGTAATTTCCTTCCATTTTGTAATCTGATGTGAGCAACCAATCAGTTGAAAGGGGAATTACCCTGGGGGTGTGGTCTGCCTGTAGTATATAAATAGATGTTCTGGCCAAGCTACCTCTCTCTCAACCCTGCCATCGTCCCAGCTGCAATCTTCTCAGTGTCTGACCTCCAGTTCTTGAGATGTAAACCAGCAGAGGCCTCCAGCCTGTTGCCTGACCTGCAGTTTTGGGTTTGTCAGACCCTGCAATGCCATGAGTCAGCAGAGTCTTCCAGACTGTCACCTGACCCACGGATTTGGGACTTCCCAGCACCTACAACTGCGTGAGCCATTTCCTCACAATTGCATGAGCCATTTCTATGAAGTAAATTTCTCTATATATACATCTATATATGCTTCACTGATTTTGTGCCTCTACAGAACCCAGATTAAGACATAATTCAGTGGAATACTCTGTGGTCTATTCAATATGAGGGTCTACAAAATATACCTATAGGCATGAAGATTTATTCACGGTAAAATATTAGGTGGAGAAGGCAGGTCAATTGTGAATTTTTGCCAGTATCAACAATGCTTTATGAACATCTTTGCAGGACTCTTTATAATCATCCATGATTATTTACTTAAAATGAATTCTTAGAAGTGAAATTACCAGGGTAACTTTTTATACCTTGGTTTAATTGCCATTTCTGACTATTCCAAGTGACCACGACAATGGATTTTATCTTTGTCTCAAGTGTCTGCTCAGGCCTTTGCACATTGCTAATGGAGGCCTCATGGGAGATTCATCCAACCTCCTGCTTCCAATCTCCCTACTTGCTTTGCTAAGGAAAATGGAGTAGTTTATTGGCTAAATCACCATCGTTCTACTTCTCTGCTGAACTGACTGCTAGGCAGTACTTCAAGAAAAAAAAATATTATTGACAAGTCTTGCATCAAACGTATGTTTACCAGACATTGTTCTTTAAACAAATTGGTTAAAAATCTACCAGTTTTTCCTTGAGTATGTGTAATACAGAACATTGTTGTTGTTGTTAGGTGCTGTCAAGTTGATTTAGACTCATGGCAACCCCATGTGATAGAGAAGAACTTCCCCATAGAGTTTTCTCGGCTATAATCTTTACAGGAGCTGATTGCCAGGTCTTTCTCCTGTGTTGCCGCTGGGTGGGTTTGAACCAACAACCTTTAGATCAGCAGCCTCATGCTTATCCATCGCATCACCAGAGCTCCCTATATAGAACATTAGTGTTTCTATTCAAAGGGAAACTAGCCTGGATTTATCTGTAACTTACCTCCCATGTAGTTCCACGTGGGGTCTACTGTGCTGTATAAATTAATAATGCTGTAATTGTGGAGTTCACATACATGGAATAGTTATCATCCTTCTCCAGAGAACCAGGCTTCAAGCAGGTTCTGAGTAGAAGCATTTTCACCTCCTTTCCAGTTTTTTTTTTTTTTTTAATGTCCCTTATTCTCCTCGGAAGCAGTCTGTCTGTGGCATTCTTACAGCTACTGTTTCTCCTCTGGGTGGCTGTTGAAATATCCCCCTAATATTTCTCCATTATAATGTGAGCCATCAATAGCACAGTGCCTTGTCGGCCAGGCTTTCTACGGTGTAGTACAAAGTCATTCCATTACTCTAGTGTCCGTCAGGACAATAAGCCACAACTCTTTTTCAGTGTGACAGCAGACATGGCACCTTTGGGCCGGAAGGCAGGGAGAGGCGGGAATGTTTCCTCAGTGTCCAGAGAAATCAAAAGCATGTATTCTGGTTTCTTCTGCATGTCCTCTTTGGAATGAGTCACCACATACTTTTAACGACAGGCCATGATTGGAAGGGAGGGAAGTTTTCTTTGGTAAATGATTCAGTCAGAGAAATTGCACAAGTCCACTAGGGACAACACTCCAGTATGTGCCTGATTTTCTTTGGAGGATTTGCTAATGATTCGTGGGAGCCCTGGTTCTTACTTATTACTCATTTTCCTTAATAATGAAAGAGAGACCATATGTTGGGAGTGTGGCTTGCTGATAAACTCAGCTGGAGCAGTGACTGGCAAATATATGCATTTTGTACCCTGTACTATTAGGGGGGAGATACTAAATCCTATTAAGAAATTAGTACTTTGATGGGGTTACCACTTGGCCTTTGAGATTTATGCTAATATCGGTTAAGCACGTGAGATGTTCAGTGTTTTATTATTTTTCTTAAAGAATTTTTAACATTTCTTTCCTCACTAGGAATATCAAAATAAATTCCAGATGGATTAGAGAATTTAATATTTAAAAATCAAAATGGTTAAAAAACCTAGAAATAGAAGCGAATATTTATCAAACCTCCTAAGTGGGAGGTTTTCTGAGCTTGGAATGATGGAATAAATCAAGAAAGATGTGATTGATAGATCTGACTACATAAAATTTTAAAACTTTTTTAAAATTGTGCTTTATGTGAAAGTTTACAGCTCAAGTTAGTTTCTCATTCAAAAATTTATGCACATATTGGTTGCAATTCTCACAATATGACAACATTCTCCCCTTTTCCACCCTGGGTTCCTCGTGATCATTTGTCCAGTTTTCCTGTCCCTTCCTGTCTTCTCGCCTTGCTTTAGGGCATGAGTTGCCCATTTGGTCTCATATATTTGACTGAACTAAGAAACACATTCCTCACATGTGTTATTGTTTGTTTTACAGGCCTGCTAATATTTGTCTGCCAAGTGGGCTTCAGGAGTGGTTTCAGTTCTGAGTTAGCAGATTGTCCGGGGCCATAGTCTCGGGGGTTCCTTTAGTCTCTGTCAGGTCAGTAAGTCTGGTCTTTATTTGTGAATTTGAATTTTTTCTACATTTTTCTCCCACTCTGTCTGAGATCCTCCATTGTAATCCCTGACAGAGTTGTTGGTAGTGTTAGTTAGACACCATCTAGTTCTTCTGGGCTCAGGCTGGTGGAGACTGTGGTTCAAGTGGTCCTTTAGTTCTTTGGACTAATATATTCTTCGTGTCTTTAGTTTTCTTCACTCTCTTTTACTCCAGATAGGATGGGGCCAATAGATGCATCTTAGATGGCTGCTTGCAAGCTCTTAAGACCCCAGACACTACTCAGTAAAGTAGGATGTAGAACATTTTCTTTATGAACTGTGTTATACTGATTGACCTAGATGCCCCTGAGACTATGGTTCCCAGCCCTCACCCCAGAAAATTTTAAAACTTTTATATGTTAAAAGAAAAAAAAAACAATCAAGATTAAAAATCAGTCAACAAAACTGGAGCTAATGTTGTAGGAAGTCAACAAAAGGTAACTCTTTTTAATAAATATAAAACTCATATAAATCCAATAATAAAAATACTAGGACCCCAATAACTAAATGAATAAAGGACATACATAGGCAAAAGACAAATACGAAATATACTGGTAAACACCTGTGGAAAAATGTTAACCTTGCTGATTACCCCACTCTCAGTACCAAATAAATGTCTTAGGCTGGGTTCTCTAGAGAAGCAAAACCAGGAAAGTATGCATATATGTATGTATATGTATGTTGTTAGGTGCCATCGAGTTGCTTCCGACTCATAGTGACCTTGTAGGACAGAGTAGAACTGCCCCATAGGGTTTCCAATTAGCAGCTGGTGGATTCGAACTGCTGATCTTTTGGTTAGCAGCCAAACTCTTAACCACTGCACCACCAGGGCTCCATGTATATGTATATGTATATATATATAGAGAGAGAGAGAGAGATTTATCTCAAGGAAATATGTCACATGGTTGTAGAGGCTGGCAAGTCCCAAGTCTGTGGGTCAGGTGTCAGGCCGGAGGCTTCTCCTGACTCATGTAGCTGCAGGGGCTGACAAACCCAAGATTGGCAGATCAGACAACAGGCCTCCGGCTCACAGGCTGCGGACGCTGATGAATCCCAAGACTGGCAGGTAAGCTGCTAGCTCAAGTCCCAAGAACCGGAGGTCAGAGGATGACAAGCGAGATGCATGATTCAGAAGGAGAGCCTTGCTGGAACATCTGTTATTCACTGGAGGCAGGCCACCTTCCCCCAACCCCAAGGAAACTCCCTTTCAACTATTAGCTGCTCATAGCAGATCTCATCATGGAGTTCATCACATCATTACATAACTTCCAAATTACATCAGAACTGCCAAACCACTGAAAATCTTGGCCCAGCCAAGTCGACACAGAACCTTAAACATCACACTTGCTAAGTAACCAAATAAATGTAAATTAAAACAATAGAGATGAGCTATTTTCTCCTTTCAGCATTTCACCATCAAATTATCTGATATTTAAAATGAAATAATAATACATAATGTTGATGAGGATGCAGTAAAAATTTTTATCCACTAATTAAGAGAAAGTTAGCAGGTAAGGTTATTCGTATAATAATATCCATGTTTAAAAAATTCCTTAAAGTAAAAACAAGTATAGAAAAAGACTGGAAGACTAACTTTATATGATTGGACTTTAGGATGGTTTTAAAAATCTTCTTAAGTATCATCTTTCAATTTTTCTATTTTTTTCCTAAATTCTCTGTAATAATCATGTATTATTTTTAATATATAGATTTCTGAAGTAGATCCGAAGTTCTACCGACTTAAGCCACATGGTACTATTTGAGCTCTCATCCAGCGTTTTCTTTTTTGCCAATGCTAACTAGCTCTCACGGGAGGGCAGTGCTGGTTCAGTGGTAGAATTCTCGCCTTTCATGAGGGAGACCTGAGTTTGATTCCTGACCAGTGCACCTCATGCGCAGCCACCGCTCATCTGTCAGTGGAGGCTTGCATACTTCTATGATGCTGAACAGGTTTAAATGGAGCGTCCAGGCTAAGACCAGGAAGAAAGGCCTGGTAATCTACTTCTGAAAATCAGCCAATGAAAACCCTGTGCATAACAACAATCTGATCCCCTTGTAGCTGGGTCATCATGAGTCAGGAGCTGACTCGATGGTAGCTAACAACAGTTGTCAGGTAGTCATACCTTTCTCTTTCCTGAAATCAAAGCTCTGGACACTTCTACAGTGGAGCCATAACCTTCTTTTCTGTCATTCCTGCCATTAGTAGACCAGTCTTCTGACAAATGGTTGTCCTCTTTTTTGCCTATGACTTGGGTCAATACTCTCCCCTTTGAAATCTGAGTGGTCTCAATTTACTCTTAACCCCAGCTCCTTTTTATTAACCTTTGAGCCTTTTCTACTAATGCTTATTCTTGCTGAGCCTCAATTTCCTTATCTGTTAATTGGGCATAGTAGCAATATGTGTTATGCATGATGGTTGTGAGAATTTAATTAAATGAGAAAGTAAAAGTGCTTTACAAGCCTGGAAACTCTATGCCAATATCATTGTTATTCTGATTACTATTGGTAATCTCATCTGTATTTGAATCCCAGAATTGTGGCCCCGAAGGGTGATGAATTTTTTTCTATGCATGTTTTCTGGTGAACTGTCTTGTTTTCACACCCAGCCACACTGGTAGAAGGACTACTTTGTTTATGTCCTCATTTGGGAGGGTGTAGAAAGGAGAAGGTTTTCACTGGCTAATTCTTTTCAGAAGTAGACTCCCAGGTCCTTCTTCCTAGTCTGTCTTAGTCTGGAAGCTCAGCTGAAACCTGTCTGCCATGGGTGACCCTGCTGGTATCTGAATACCAGCGGCATAGCTAAGAATAAGAAAGATCGAAGAATTGATGCCTTCGAATTGTGGTGTTGGCGAAGAATACTGAATATACCATGGACTTCCAAAAGAACAAACAAATCTGTCTTGGAAGAAGTACAACCAAAATGCTCCTTAGAAACAAGGATGACGAGACTATGTCTTACGTACTTTGGACATGTCAGGAGAGATCAGTCCCTGGAGAAGGGCATCATGCTTGATAAAGTACAGGGTCAGTGAAAAAGAGGAAGACCCTCAATGAGATGGATTGGTACAGTGGCTCCTACAATGGGCTCAAGCATAACAATGATTGTGAGCATGGTGCAGGACCGGGCAGTGTTACGTTCTGTGGTACACAGGGTCACTGTGAATCAGAACCAACTTGATGGCACCTAACAACAACAACAAGAGAGAAAAACATTTTAGCTCTGCAGCTCTGGGAAAGTGTGATAGAATACTCTTTGTCCTGAAGTTGTTGATGTTGTTGAGGGTGAAGTGGGAGATGCTGCAGGACCGGAGCACGCGTAGGGAAGAATGGTGATGCCCATGCTCTGGGAAAGAGGTTGGGGAGCTCTACCTTTGCTTCTCCTTTATTTGTCTCGGGTCTGACCTTGATGCATATTGTTAGTTCATCTCTTCTTAGACTGATAAATTGGTGGATTGCTATTTACTGAGTGCCTACCATGGTCAGGCATTCACTAGTGCCACGTGCTCTGCAGATGCTGAGATCAGAGACCAGGAAGGCAGGTCCTGCCTGTCAGGAGCCTATAGACCAGAGGAGGGACACTGACCTGTAAACAGATGGTTACGATAAATGTGGCACATACTATAACTTACTTAAATGTGGTTAATTGCACAGGGGAGCGAGTAGCCAACTTTGTCCAGGGTTAGAGACAGAAGAAAGCTGGGGATGGCTTTATAGAGAAAGCAGCCTTTGGAATGGGCTCTGCAAGGTTCACAATATTTTTCTGGTGAAAAGGAGGGTTAGACATACGCCATGCAGTGGGGACAGCTTGTGCAAAGCCATGGCAGGGTGCAAGCTGTGGCATAGGATGATGATGAGGATTCAATATGTCTGGATTACCCCATGGAGATAGATGGATGTGAGGAAGCAGAGGAATAAGCAGGCAAGGCTTGGCCACCGGGGACCATGGTTGCCTTGATAAGAAGATACAGATCAACTGATCCAGAAACTTGGTACCAGATGTGACTTTGGAGTTAGAATTTTTTTTGTTTTTTTCAGATTTTAGAAAGGTGATTGTGCTGTATATATCATATAATACCCCAGTGGGGCCTGGGCCAGCACTCTGTAGTAATACCGTTAGTACTTCTGCAATAGACACTGAATAGTTACACCAAGGGGAAGAAAAAAGACACAGCCTTGTGTCAGTTTAGATCACGCTTTGCTGCCAAATACATAGGAAGAAACTTTGGATTTCAGAGCTTGTTGAATTCTGAAATTTAAGGTAAGGATTTGTGGAATTGTAGGCTTTGTTTTTATTTAATACTGGGGCCAGCAGGTGGTCATTAAGATTCTGCACAGGGAAATCAGATAATCTTAACTGGGTGGTATTATGATAGATCTGGAGCCTTTGCAGAGAATGAATTAGATGCCAAGGGATTTTTTGACTCTCCCTCTGAACTCTCCTTTGACCCTATTGCCTTCTTTTAACTTCCTTTTTTTAATATCATTTTATTTTTTGTTGTTATTGAGAATATACACAGCAGAACATATGCCAGTTTAACAATGTCTACATGCACAATTCAGTGACATCGAGTACATTCTTTAAGTTGTGCAACCATTCTCACTCTCCTTTTCCTAATTGTTCCTCCCCCATTAACATAAACTCACTACCTCACAAGGTTCCTTTCTAATCTTTTGAGTCCCTGTTGTCCATTTGATCCCATATAGATGCCCTGAGATAATCTTTAAACCTTAAACCAAAAGTATCCCCTGAAATCTTCTTAAAAATCAAACAGTAGTTTAGCTTGACTAGTAAAGAATGTCAGCCTTGAGGCTTATGCTCTTTTAACTTCCTTTTGACGCTTGCTGTTATCACTTCCTGGTGCTCTCCTTCCAGATTCCCCCTCCTTAGACAAGCTTTTGTACCTGGCACTCTTTGTTGGTTCACTACTCATGTGCCTGGTCCTCCTTCCTGGGAGAATTAATTTCATTCATCTTAAATCCCACTTTCCCAAGAGACCTCCTCTGCTTGTATTGGGAAGTCCCTGTCTTTCTTCCTCAGCTTCCATACTTCTCTTTCAAACTACCAATCATCTTCCCCTAGTGTTTAGAACTCAGTCTATGGAGCAGTTCTACTATGCACACATGGGGCCGCCATGAGTTGAAATCTGCTTGATGGCAACTAATAACAACAACAAAGAGATGTAAGGGAGGCATTGATGGCTCAGTGGTAGAATTCTTGCCTTCCATGTGGGAGATCCAGGTTCGATTCCTGCCCAATGCACCTCATGTGTAGCTACCACCGTTTGTCAGTGGAGGCTTGCGGGTTGCTATGATACAGAACAGGCTTCAGCAATGCTTCCAGACTAAGATGGACTAGGAAGAAAGAGCCGATGATCTACTTCCAAAAATCAGCCATTGAAAACCCTACCTATGGATCACAATGGTCCAATCCACAACCGATCATGGGGATGGTCTAGGACCAGTCAGTGTTTTGTTCTGTTGTACATGAGGTCGCCATGAATTGGGGCCCAATTCGACGACAGCTAACAACAACAACAACAAGGAATGTAATGGTTCGTTTGCAGATGAGGAAGCAGAGGGCAAGAGAAGGGTGTGTCAGAGCAAGTTGGCATCATTGTTGGTTCTAGAACCCAGCACTACTTGATCCTAGTCTAGGGTCCTTTCCTCTGCACTAGGGTGTTGGTGAGTGACGGCATTCCAAGAGTTTGGTGTGTACATGGGTTGTGTCTCTTCTTTTGAAGGACAATTTGAAGGCAGTGTTTGGTGATTTCTTTTGTATTTTTTTCTTTATGATGCTTGGCAAGATGCCAAGTAAATGACAGTTTACATCTAGGTTAGATTTTGAAACTTGGTCTTTTTTAGCACTTTATGAGCTTGAGTCACTATTTCATTCTTAGTCAATGACGCCTATGCTATACAATAGCTTAGTTACTGTTATTTTGGATTAATTATTGCACAACTTTCATTTGTATTTTGCTAGCTAAAGAGAAGACTATTGACACAATAGGAAGTTACTGTTAAGGAAATGCTACTGACCTCTTTATTATTTTTCAAGCTGTGATGCTGAATCTTCCTTTACTGTCACCGTGAAAAGGAGACAGTAGAAAGGAAGCTTGTGTAATATTTATAAAATAGCACAGTATCTAAAAACCATTATTCAGGTGTATCTTTTCCTTTATGCCAAATGTTTTAATACACATTTAGTTAATATATGGGAATGTTAAAAAGAGAAGAAAGAAGAGAAAAATACTAATTTATAAACAAAATAGAGTTCAGTTTGCCAGTGTTCAATTTGAGTTACTCATGGAATATCCATGTGGAGATGATGAATAGGGAGTACACTTTGACTTTTTCTTATAAGTTTTATGCTTAGGAGAAAGATCTGGAACAGAGATAAAGGTTTGAGAGACATTAGACTTTATGTTATTTATTTATTTTAAATATTTTATTGTGTTTTTGGTGAAAGTTTACACAGCAAATTAGATTCCCATTTAACAATTTCTATACATATTGTTTGGAGCCCTGGTGGTGCACTGGTTAAGAGCTATGGCTGTTAACCAAAAGGTTGGCAGTTCAAATCCACCAGCTGCTCTTTGGAAACCCTATGGGGAAGTTCTACTCTGTCTTATAGGGTCACTATGAGTTGGAATCAACTCGATGGCAACAGATTTTTTAAATACATTTTGCTCAGTGACATTGGTTACGTTTTCCACAGTGTGTCAACATTCTCATTATTTCCATTCTGGATGTTCCATTTCTATTACTCTAGCTTCCCTGTCCCCCCTTGACCTTCTCATCTTTGCTTTAGAGTAAATGTTGACCATTTGGTCTCAAATAGATGATTTTTTTTTTTTTTAAAGAAGCACAGTACTCATGGATGATATTGTATATTTTATGGGTCAATCTGTTATTTAACTGAAAGGTGACCTCTGGGAGTGATTTCAGTTCAAAGTTTAAAGGGTATCTCAGGGTAAAAGTATCAAGAGTTCCTCTAGTTTCTACCAGTACAGGAAGTCTGGCATTTTTTTTAAGAGTTTGAGTTTTGTTCTACAATTTTATCTCATTCTATCTGAGACCATCTATTGTGTCCCTGGGTAGAATGGTTGGTAGTGGTAGCTGGGCACCATCTAGGTTTTCTGTTCTCAAGATAGATAAGGCCATGGTTTCTGTAGGCAATTAGCCCTGTAGACTAATTTCTTCTTTGAGTCTTTGGTTCCATTCTTTCTTTTTTTCTCCAGACAATTAGAGACCAACAGTTGTATCTTAGATGAGAGGCATTAGATTTTAGATGGTAATAGAAATGATGAGAAGTGATGACAGAGTGAGACAAAGTAAGCAGAGACAAGGCTGAAGGCCTGATGAACATGGCCGTTCAAAGAATGAGTTGAGAAAGAGGAGCCCACAAAAGAAAATGGGAAAGAGTGGCCAGAGGTGGATGGAATACTGGAAAGAGAAATATCATCGAGGCTAAGGAAAGGGAGTGTTTTAAGAAGGAGGAGTTGTCAGTAGTGTCAAATAGAGCAAGAAAGTCAAATCTGAAGTCTGGAAATTGTCTTTTGGATTTAATAAAGCGAAAGTCATTGACAACCTTAGTGAGAGAATTTGAGAGATGTGAGGGTAGAAACTGGATTGCAGTGAAAAAAGAGGTGAGGAAATAAAAATGATGAGGATAGGACAGAGAATTCTTTCCAGAAGTTTGATTGTGAAGGAAAGGAGAGAGATAAGAATGTAGGGGGACATAATATTGAAGGTAGATTTTCTTTTTCAGATGGAAGAAGCATGAGCATGTTTAATACTCCAGGGACAGGACTGTAGACAAGGAGAGGTTGCATAGAAAGTAAGAGAGGTTGTGTGTGATGGTGTAAGGTTCTTGGAAAAGCAGAATGAGATGGCCTTAGGAGTCTATGAGGAGGGATGCAGGAGGAATGCAGGAGGGTATTAGGAGGAATGTCTTTTCTTAAAACAGGAGCTAGGGAAAGAATGGGTATGGAGGCATCACAATTACAGTTTAGTTGTTGTTAGGTGCCACTGATTTGGTTCTGACTCATAGCAACCCTATGTACAGCAGAACGAAATGCTGCCTGGTCCTGTGCCATCCTCCTAATCATTGTTATGTTTGAGCCCTTTGCTGCAGCCACTGTGTCATCCCATCTCATTGAGGGTCTTCCTCCCCTCTGCTGACCCTCTGCTTTACTGAGGATGAAGTCCTTCTCCAGGGATTAGACCCTCCTGATAAACGTCCAAAACATGTGAGACGAAGTCTCACCATCTTTGCTTCTAAGGAACATTCTGGTTATACTTCTTCCAAGACAGATGTGTTTGTTTTTCTGGCAGCCCATGGTATATTCAGTTTTCTCCCCCAACACCATAATTTAAACGCATCAATTCTTCTTTGGTTTTCCTTATTCGTTGTCCAGAGTTTGCATGCTTATGAGGTGATTGAAAATACCATGGCTTGGATCAGGCGCACCTTAGTCCTCAAAGTGACATATTTGCTTTTTAACGCTTTAAAGAGGTTTTTTGCAGCAGATTTGCCCAATGCAATAAGTTGTCTGATTTCTTGACTGTTGCTTCAATGGGCGTTGATTGTGGATCCAAGTAAAATGAAACCCTTGACAACTTCAATCTTTTCTCTATTTATCATGATGTTGCTTATTAGTGCAGTTGTGAGGATTTTTGTTTTCTTTATGTTGAGGTGTAATCCCTACTGAAGGACGTAGTCTTTGATCTTCATCAGTAAGTGCTTCAAGTTCCTCTTCACTTTCAGCAAGCAACGTTGTGTCATACGCAATGTTGTGTCATACGCATATCGAAGGTTGTTAAGTAGTTTTCCTCCAAACCTGATGCCGCATTCTTCTTCATATATACTAGCTACAGCGTAGTTGCTGGTACAAAAGCTAATGTACTTGAGTTTCATTAACAGAAACATAGCATCAATATCAAAAGAGGTAACAACCTCCTAGAACTGTGATCTTGGCAGACATTCCAGGCAATACTGTGGGTGGTCCTGAGTGACACATATTAAGTGGGTGACTGGCCACCTAGGGGTTGTGTCCAGAGGAGTTAATCCCAGATGATAGTGTCTGCAAATGATTGAAGAACAAGGAAATGTTAGCCTGGAGAAATGCAGATTTGACAGGGCCGCAATCACGGTCTTTAAATATCTGGAAGAGAGCTCAGGGGTATTCCATTTTGGTATTAGAGAGAAGATACAGGCAATGAGTAGAAATTACACAAGGCAAACCTTTTTGGGTAAAATAATATGACTTGAATTTAAGCGTGCGTTCGTCCCTTGGGATCCATGGGAGATTGCTTCCAGGACCCCCATGGATATCAAAATCAAAGGATGCTCAAGTCCCTTATATAAAATGGTGTAGTATTTCCATATAACCTATGCTTATTGTCCCGTCTACTTTAAATAATCTCTAGATTACTTATTATATCAAATACAATGTAAATGCTATGTAAGTAGTTGTTATACTGTATTGTCTAGGGAATAATGACAAGACATGAGGCGAACAATGTTCAAGTGCTGGAGAGAGACTGACTATCTGTGAAATGGTGGGAGGCTACAGCAGGATATGCCTACACATCACTTCATTCATGTGGATTCAGTGTAGTGCTCGAGGTGAGGCAAATTCAAGTTTTGCTTTTTTGGAACTTTTTATTTTTCCCAAATATTTTTGATCTTTGCTTGGTTGAATCTGCAGATGTGGAACCTGTGGATATGGAGGGCTGACTCTATACTGATTTTTGCTAAGGAGTATTTAGAAAAGTTGTTTGTGGAGAAATATACATCTAGCTAAGCTGTCACAGAGGGTTTAGGACTACATAAATGTTTCATTCAGAAAGTACTGAGTTTTTATCATGAGCCAGATACTACTATGTGGGGCTCTGGCCACACAATATGAATTAGGCACTTAGCCTGGAATCAAGTGTAGGTAACAGACATATAGAAAGATATTTATCATACAACCAGCTGCACTTGGCATAGCACACATCATTCTAGAAGATAGCAGAGTTGTTAATAAAATATTCATGCATTCTATTTATTTATTCATATGTTTCATTGCAAACACAATTAAGAATCTCATTCTTCTCAGATACAACCTTTTATGAGTACAATGATTGAACTCTTGAGAGAAAAACACATAGTTGTCTATAACTAATACCCGGTTTTAAAAAGTAGAAGGAGAACTCTGTCAAAGATTTGTTTATGTGAGAGAATCAGAAAGAGTACAGGTGCACCATATTTAAAACAATTTGTGGTGTTAAAAAAGAGACTGAATAATCAATGCCTAGAGAATAACCAATGCCTAGAAATGCACGAAGATTGTATAAACATTCTCTAACCACTTGTCACCTATACATGTCAATATTTATAAGTTAACAGATGGGATTTTCAAGTGGTGACTGCATGTCCATTGGTTGAAGAAATTGGGAGAAAACCAGGCCCAACTAAATCTGGAGAAACCCATGAAAGTGTTTTATGTATCATATCTGAGTTTTGTTGTTGTAAGTTGCCTTTGAGTCAGCTCCAACTCATGGTAACTTCACGCACATGAACAAAATGGTGCCTGATCCTGTGTCATCTTCATGATTGTTGGTATGTGTGAGTGCATAGTATTTTAAGTGACTTAGAATGTAGGGGGTTCATCTTCTAGCATTATATTAGATAATATTCTTTTGTGACCCATAAAGTTTTCATTGGCTAATTTTTGGAAGTAGATCACCAGGTCTTTCTTCCTAGTCTGTCTTAGTCTGGTAGTGCCACTGAAATATGTCCACCATGAGTGACTTTGCTGGTATTTGACATACTGGTGATATAGTTTCCAGCAGTGTAGCAACAAACAAGCCACTACAGTATGACCAAATGATAGAGAGTGGTTGATCTGAGTTTAGTACAGTGATAACAATGGATACCTGGGAATGTAAGATCTGAGAGTAGAGTGTCCTATCTTAGGCAGTGGATGTGGGGTGTGGAAGAAAGGGAGCAGTTGTGGAAGTCATTATGAAGAGATGACAGCAGCATGGAGTGGAACTAGCCAAACAGATGGGGAAGAGAGCCCAGGCAAAGAGACCACATAAATAAAGTCACCCATGGGTGAACTGGCTTGGACTGTGTGCGTGTGTATGTGTTTGTGTGTGTGTGCGTGTCCTTACACTAAGCAGTTCAGCAGTGCTATGGAGTGAAAATGTAAGACTATATATCAGTGATGCGATAGAGAAAAAGACCTTGTGAGTGTAGTTGAAGAAATTAAGAGAAGTGTGGAGAGATCAGAGTGGGCAAGACTGAAATAACAGAGACCAGCAGGAGTCTGTGGTGGAGGTCCAAAGAGAGGTGACAAGTACCTGGACCACTGCAGCAGACTCAGGGTGGGTGAAGGAGATGACTTTGAGGAACACCTAGGACTTGGTCTTGAAGATGATGTAGGACTGTGTAATTCACAGTAGAGGAAAGAGCCTTGGCAGAGATTCAGGAAATAAATATGAATTCCATCTGGCTCTGACCTATGTGGCCACACGTGTGCCTTTGGTAAAGCCATCCACCTGTTTGTCCTTGGTTTCCTCATCCGCAAAATGTGGCAGCCAAAGGAGATGACTGTAAAGGCTTCTGCAAGAATGATGCTCTTCTATTCAGCCCCAGATTAGCAGAGTACAATGATACCTTCATTCATACATTCAGCAAATGTTTGAGACCTGCTAGGCAGCAGGCACTGTGGTACAATAAACATTCTCCTGCCTTCCGAGGGGCAAATCAGGTCCCGGTCCCCAGAATGAGTTTATTCTCCTCCCTGCTGGAGAGGAGACTTTCGCCACCATTCTTATTCTGCTAGGAACCAGGTCCATTAAGCATGATTAAAAACGGGTCTTATCTGGAAGTGAGGCTGGTGTGCTGAGATGAAAATCCAAGTACTGTGAACTAAATGTCTTGTAAGGATAAAAGAACCAGCAGAATACTGGCCTTGCTGTAGAAACTGGTCTGTCTCAAAGTGTGGTATTAAGAATCATCGTTTATCTCCATTGTGGTAATTTGTCCTTTTGTGAAAGAATTATTTTGACGTGCACTTCTACCACTCTTAGAAAGCTGGTGGTTTTGACAGATTCACAAAGTATGTTTCTAATTCCATTCTACTCCTATCGCTTCAGTAATTCTCACATTATTTCTGGAAGATTAGCAGACACACAGTTGTAGCGACATAATTAGTATTCATAGGAGATAATAATGTCAAGGGATTTTGTTGCTCTTACAATCTAAATGAAAATAGAAGGACAGCAAAAGTTGGATTTGTGATAATTTCTTGGCATAAATTTGGTGCTTGTTTTTTTAAAAAAAATTAATGCCATAAAAGAGATTGTGAAATACAAACATGTTGGACAAATTACTTGGAAAAAAGTAGATTTTTTCTTTCCTTAATCCTTAGCTCCTTACTTGAAGTAAAAAGCATTACACTCTCTGCAGAATTCCCTTTCTGCTATGAAATAGTTAATCCTAAGAACTGTTTCAGGCAATAAAACACTGACTGGAATCTTTCCGACAGTACTTTCCTTCTTGATCTTTTTTTTATGACGAATTGAAATGAAAGCCTGAGGAAGCTTAATGTTAAGGAAACATTACATGCTTTCTGATGTGATTCTGCAAAGGGGGTGTTTGGGTGGTGGGGAACGCTCTGCTCTGGAATTTTAAGTTAGAGACCTCACCAAGGAATCAATTTCAATTAGATGCTGTGGTGAGTTTGGGATTACTGTTACTGTACCGGAAGATTGCTGGGCCGTTTCTTGGGAGAGGTCATTACTGGGAGCTATTTTTTATTTTGTTTTTAATCATAGCTCTCAGCATCTGCTTTGTCTGCATTGAAACCACTGAAGTGACCATCTAGAAAAGAACCAGAAATGTAAAGAATTACGACGTCCCTAAAGACTGCTAATAGCATGTGCCGCAGAGGCCGTTAGAGAGAAAGTGATCATGATCTGTTATATTGTACAGCCCTACAAGCTGTGACCCTTTCAGCTGGCAGGGCCAGTCCATCATTTTTCATATAGTGTTTTAATCGTCATCTGGAGGTGTGGTCAGTGCGGAGGCGACGGGGATGCAGTGTGGTTGGACATTCTGTCCCCCACCCTGGATTTAGTCAACCAGAGTTGCTCCCCTTTTATCTATTTTATTTGAAAAATGATTTTGTCATTTACATACCTTGAATGACAATGATTGATGCCAGGTCAACCTTCCATATTGGCTGGGCTTCCTCACGGATGGTCATCCAGTTTCACATCTGTGATAGGGTCAGTGTGTTTTGCACGTGGGATGACATGAATTCTGGGTGGGCCAAGGGGTGGAATTTAATGAATTGACCTGTGTCCCCCTGAAATATGTGTTGGAATCCTAACTCCTATACCTGTAGATGTAATCTCATTTGGGAATAAGGTTTCCTTTGCTATGCTAACGAGGCCATATCAGTGTAGGGCATGTCCTAAACTCAATCACTTCTGAGTTATAAGGAACAGCACAGACACAGAGATAAGAAGCACAAACGTGGGGAAGATAGATGCTATGTGAAGGTAGCCAAGGAATTGAGGAAAGCCAGGGCTACAGAAGCTGAGACAAGACTCTTCTTCCAGAGCCCACAGAGAGAGAGCCTTCCCCTATAACTGTGCCCTAAATTTGGACATCAAGCCTCCTAAATATACCATGGACTGCCAGAAGAATGAACAAGTCTGTCTTGGAAGAAGTGCAGCCAGAGCGCTCCTTGGAGGTGAGGATGGCAAGACTTTGTCTTACGTACTTTGGACATGTTATCAGGAGGGATCAGTCTCTGGAGAGTATGTAGTGGAGAGGGTTGGCAAAAAAGAAGAAGACCTGTGATGAGATGGATTGAAACAGTGGCGGCAACAATGGGCTCAAGCATAACAATGATTGTAAGGATGGCACAGGACCAGGCAGTGTTTCTTTCTGTTGTATATAGGGTTGCTGCAAGTTGGAACTGACTCAATGGCACCTAACAACAACAACAATAGCCTCCTAAAATGGGAGGGAATAAATTTCTGTTCTTTAAAAACACCCAATTGTTGGTATTTCTGTCACAGCAGCACTAGCTAAGACATTATTTAATGTAAAACCACCACCAGCACCCCGCCATCAACAAAATGATTTGCTTCTCACTTCTCAGTATTTAGAAGATTTGCAGCAAGATATTTCCAACTGCCTTTGAAAATATTTTATCAGAATTGCGTTTTTTTCAGCAAATAATATTTCCCAGTATGGCCAAGAATATATCATACAAATTAGTTATCATTGTCCCAGAAGTAAATGGAATGTCTTCTCTTTTTGATTTTTCCAAAAGAGGCTCAGCAACTCCATGAGATCATCACTCCTCCAGTCCTTTTTATCTGATTTCCACTCAACATTCATAGTATTTTTAGCTAAAATGTGTATTAGAATATGACTCTGGGAGGGACGTCAAGCAATATTTATTCCTGTCCAACAATCTTATATTCCCAAACTGTCTACTCCATGAATACAGGTATTGAGTCAATATAGTAAAGCAAAGAGCATTGGCTAAGTTGTAGAAATAAAATAGTATCTTTACGTATTTGTTTTCCCAATAGCTGTTTGCAAGCAGGGATTACATCCTATTCAGGTATCTATCCCCAACCCCTGAAGCACTGTTTAGCACACGTTAGGTGCTTAATAAATGAAGGTTGTTTTAGAACGAGAATATCTGTTAGACCACAGTCACTTAATGGTTGCTTAAACTTTGACAGAGCCTTTGACTTCTCTGAGCTTCAAGGTCCTACATACATAATTTAGAAGGAAAAAGAATGGTACCAACTGATACCATTTTTTTTTACCAACTGATAATGAATTTATTAAAATATTTGATTTAAGCGTCTGCAATGATGACTTCAACCAGAACCCCAGGCTCGATACTGATGGAAGTGATCTGCTTTACCACCTCAGAAGGACTGTGCAAGCTGATGAGTCGCTTGTGGATTCTCATCTGGACACGATCTCAGGTCTTAGAACCGTCGCCACAAGGAGCTTTCCTCATAGTGATTCTCAGAGTCTTGGTAGGCATCCTAACAGGTCCCTTCACTTTGAGGTTCTCCTTTGTACCTCTAATCAAGTCAGCACACACCTTCTCCAGGGAATTTACATTGCGCTGGTGAGAGTAATTCTAATCCGGTGAATGGCCACCTCTGGTTCCACAGGTGTCTTTCCAGTGTCCTTAAAAGACGTGGCTCCTGCGCGGCTTCCTGACGGACTTGTTCCTCCGCGAGAGCGAACAGCGGTGAGTCAGGAGCAGGGGCAGGCGGGCGAGGCACCCATCAGCGGCGACGAAGTCTTCCTCAAAGAGTTTACTTTATTTTTAAACAAAAGGATTTATTAAAAAAAAACAGTAAGGCACTACTACATCATGATACTGTCACACCGGGCTTTTAACACAAGACTTGCTCTATAATACTGGGGGAAGGGGCATAAAACGCAAATTGATTCTGAAGCATAGCAATTAAGAAATAAAACAATGAAAGCAAATTTCTTGTAATGAAAACTCAGAATTAAACTTCAGACCCCCAAGTGTCTGTCAGTTTGTTGTACTGTGGGGGCTTGCATGTTGCTGTGATGCTAGAAGCTATGCCATCAGTATTCAGATACAAGCAGGGTCACCCATGGTGGACAGGTTTCAGCTGAGCTTCCAGACTAAGACAGACTAGGAAGAAGGACCCAGCAGTCTACTTCTGGAAAGAATCTGCCAGTGAAAACCTTATGAATAGCAGCAGAATATTTGTCTGATATAGTGCCGGAAGATGAGCCCCCAGCTAGGAAGGCACTCTAAAGAGCTGCTTTCTCAAAGTAGAGTCAGCCTTAATGATGTGGATAGAGTCAAGCTTCCAGACCTTCATTTGCTGATGTGGCACGACTCAAAATGAGAAGACACACCTGCAGACATCCACTAATAATTGTAATGTGGAATGTATGAAGTATGAATCTAGGAAAATTGAAAATCGTCAAAAATGAAATGAATTGCATAAACATCAATATCCAGGCATTAGTGAGCTGAAATGGACTGGTATTGGCCATTTCGAACTGGACAATCACATGATCTACTATGCCAGGAATGACAGCTTGAAGACGAATGGCATTGCATTCATTGTCAAAAAAAAATTTCAAGATCTATCCTGAACTACAACGCTGTCACTGATAGGCTAATATCTGTACACTCACAAGGAAGACCAGTTAATACAACTATTTTTCAAATTTATGCACCAACCACTGAGGCTACAGATAAAGACATTGAAGATTTTTACCAACTTCTGCAGTCTGAAATTGATGGAACATGCCATCAGGATGCATTGATAATTACTGGTGTTTGGAATGCGAAAGTTGGAAACAAAGAAAGATCGGTAGTTGGAAAATATGGCCTTGGTGATAGAAACGATGCCAGAGATCACATTATAGAATTTCACAAGACCAACAACGTCACTGCAAATATCTTTTCTCATCAACATAAATGGCATCTATACACGTGGACTTATCCAGATGGAATACACAGGAATCAAAAATCAACTACGTCTGTGGAAAGAGATGATGGAAAATCTCAATAACATCAGTCAGAACAAGGCCAGGGGCCAAGGGCAGAACAGACTATCAATTGCTCATATGCAAGTTCAAGTTGAAACTGAAGACAATTAGAACAAGTCCACGAAAGCCAAAGTAAAACCTTGAGTATATCCCATCTCAAGAATAGATTTGATGCGTTTGAACACTAGTGACTGAAGACCAGATGAGTTGTGAAATGACATCAAGGACATCATACATGAAGAAAGCAAGAGGTCATTAAAAAGACAGGAAAGAAAGAAAAGACCAAAATAGATGTCAGAAGAGACTCCGAAACTTACTCTTGAACATCGAGTAATTAAAGTAAAAGGAAGAAATGATGAAGTAAAATAACTGAACGAAAATTTCAAAGGGCATTTTGACAAGACAAAGTAAAGTATTATAATGACATATGCAAAGATCTGGAGATAGAAAACCAAAAGGGAAGAACACACTCAGCGTTTCTCAAGCTGAAAGAACTGAAGGAAAAATTCAAGCCTTGAGTGAAGAATTCTGTGGGAAAAATATTAAATGATGCAGGAAGCATCAAAAGAAGATGGAAGGAATACACAGACTCATTATACCAAAAGGAATTGGTCAATGTTCAACCATTTCAAGAGGTAGCATATGATCAGGAACTGATGGTACTGAAGGAAGAAGTCCAAGCTGCATTGAAGGCATTGTTGAAAAACAAGGCTCCAGGAATTGACGGAATATCAGTTGAGATGTTTCAAAAAACGGATGCAGCATTGGAGGCGCTTACTCATCTATGCCAAGAAATTTGGAAGACAGCCACCTGGCCAACTGACTGGAAGAGATCCATATTTGTGCCTATTCCCAAGAAAGGTGATTCAACAGAATGTGGAAATTATCTAACAATATGATTAATATCACACTAAGTAAAATTTTGCTGAAGATCATTCAAAAGTGGCTGTAGCAGTATATCCACAGGGAACTGCCAGAAATTCAGGCTGGATTCAGAAGAGGATGTAGAACCAGGGATATCATTGCTGATGTCAGATGGGTCCTGACCGAAAGCAGAGAACACCAGAAAAATGTTTACCTGTATTTTATTGACTATGCAAAGGCATTTGACTGTGTGGATCATAACAAATTATGGATAACATTGGGAAGAATGGGAATTCCAGAACACTTAATTGTGCTCGTGAGGAACCTGTACATAGATCAAGAGGCAGTTGTTCAAACAGAACAAGTGATACTGTGTGGTTTAAAGTCAGGAAAAGTGTGCCTCAGGGTTGTATGCTTTCACCATACCCATTCAATCTGTATGCTGAGCAGATAATCCGAGAAGCTGGACTATACGAAGAAGAATGGGACGTTAGGATTGGAGGAGGACTCATTAACAACCTTCATTATGCAGATGCCACAACCTTGCTTGCTGAAAGTGAAGAAGACTTGAAGCACTTACTGATGAAGATCAAAGACCACAGCCTTCAGTATGGATTAACCTCAACATAAAGAAAACAAAAATCCCCACAACTGGACCAATAAACAATATCATGATAAATGGAGAAAATATTGAAGTTGTCAAGGGTTTCATTTTACTTGGATCCACAATCAACACCTATGGAAGCAGCAGTCAGGAAATCAAAAGACACATTGCACTGGGCAAATCTGCTGCAAAAGATCTCTTTAAAGTGTTGAAAAGCAAAGATGTCACCATGAAGACTAAGTTGCGTCTGACCCAAGCCATTGTATT